>NC_142715.1:25258135-25587889 GCF_055471065.1 Atractosteus spatula | reverse complement strand
AATAATGCACAAAAAATAAAAAAAAGTAGCTGTCAGAAGTGGGATTTAATCCCATGTTTCCATTCGGAGACCAGAACACCCAACCAAGATGAAAGACATCAGTTCTCAAGTCTGACACCTTAGACCACTCAGCCAACCAATGACAAAAGCTGTGCTGAATTCACCAGTAGTTCACTAAACTGAGTTTCTTCCTTGAACAGATTTGCTTGTCTACAGAGTAAATTGCAAAGTCCAGGTGTGCAAAGCTCATGGAGACTTATTCACAAACTCTACTGCTGTAATAAATGCAAAAGGATCTTCCACAAAGTATTAGCTGGGGGGGGGTTCACACTTACGCAACCAGGGTGTTGTAGGTTTATTAGTTTCAATTATTTTTCCAAAATTTTTCTCTTGAATTTTGTTGGTTGCAAGGTCACATTAAGGATGGAAAGACATCTGACATGATTTATCTTGATTTCTGGGTTAACATCACAAAAACCTGCAATTTCAATAAAGGTGTGTAGACTTTTTATATCCACTGTACAGTCACTTCCTTTGTTAAGCGCCATGGGGCAACCTAGTTATTGTGAAAGGCGCTATATAAAAATAAATTTAATTTAATTTAATTAATCCAGAGCATCAAGGCACTTTACAAAACATGCATAGAAAAGTAGAGTATAAATGTGTAAAACCGTAGTTTCTGAAGTAACTGCTTGGATAATCCAACTGCCACTGTTGTTACTGCTTCTGTTGCTAATACTACTACTGTTACTACTACTACTACCACCATGACTTCAGATTCTTATACTAATTCTGATACTAATACTCCTGCTACTACTACTGCTGTCATTACTAGTAATAGTGATAAAAACAGGGCACTCACAGATCTGTGGATGTGGGTCTGGACTCTAGAAAGTGATTCCATTCACAAATAGCTCTGGACCTCAACACCTGTTGATGGGTCACTTCTGTAAGACACACCAGTGGAGCCCAAGCCCACCTAAACACACACTCACACACACTGACAGATATACACCCACACACTCACACACATTATCACACACTGACAGACACACATCCAAACAATCACACACAGACACTACACAGACTCACAGACACACACATAGACACAACGAATACTTATAGACACACATCCACACACTCACAAACACAAATTCACACAGTGACAGACACCACACACTCCTCACAAACACCACACACTCACAAACACATACGCTCATAACTACAAATACACTATAAATAACACTAATACAAATAACAATTATATCACAACAGTAACACTATCACTAAGACTTACACTATCATCATCACTAACACTGACACAAAATACTACTACACTTATAATACTAATAATAACAGTAATGCTATCACTAAAACTAACATGACTACTAGTGTAAATAATCTAACCTTATCTCTATAATTATCACTAATGTTAACAGGAATACTAGCATTAAAACAATCAGTAGCACTATAATCATTAATACTCACATGAACACTAACATTTATGTTAAAACTACCGATTGTACTCACACTAATATTAACAGACTGGTCAACTGGGCACTATTGTAGACAAGACAATCGGTCTGCTGCTGATGATAATCATATTACACTTATAAGAGTAGCAATACTGCTGTTCATTAAATCAGTAAAAATAATAATAAGAGATAAACACATATTGCTTATTTTTCAGTAAAACACTTCTGTCTCTAAGAGGCTGTGAGGAAGGAGAAAAGGGGGAGATGTGACCTGAGTCCAGGCTGTTCTGTCTGATATTATTCATGTAGCAGCACTGATTGTCTCAATGTTCTCTGGTTCTGAATAGTCGGGAAAAAGAGAAGGATGGAGATGAGCTTCTGTCTGTTCAGGAGGGAGGAGTTTGGGTAAAGTACTGAGGGACCCAGAGCTCTGTGTGTGAGTCTGAGCTGTGAATCTGACTGAGAGGAGATACTTTTTTTTATTCTGCCTCTGAGAAGTCTTTTCCTTTGCCAAGCAATGTTCCATCCCCTTCAGATACTCTGCACAGACTGTCAGAGTGATAGGAGAGGAGAGAGAGAGATGGACAGATAAGAGCACACACTGCGAGAGAGACAGAAAGGGGGAGAGAGAGGAGAAAGAGCAGGAAGACAGTGCAGGTGTTCAACCACACTGTGAGCACAGGAGACAGGAGGCTTTTCTCAGCTGCTGAGGAGCTCAGTGCTCATGGCCACTCAGGCTTAGAGGCTCTGGCAGCAGTCAGGTCTGAGAGCTTCTCCTCATTCTGACACTGGAGCTCTGAGAGTCAGCCTCCATTCAGACAGGAACAGCCCCTCCTGTTCAGCCCTGAGAGACACACTGAGAGAGCTGTGTGGGGAGAGGACCTGTCACCCTGTAGAGCTCTGAACACTGGACTCTCCTGTGTCTCCCTGTGCAGCACTGGAGCTCTGAATATTGGGCTCCCTGTGTGTCTCCCTGTACAGCTCAGCTCTCAGCTGCCTCATCACACTGACACCCACAGCCTCACAGTTCAGCCTGGCTTCCTGTGCTGGAAGAGCTCGGAGGAGCAAAAACCACAGACTCACTGCAGAGTCTGACCTGTGGGTCCAATAAAGCTCTGCCTTAAATCACCACTGTATTAACAAGGACTGAACTTTTTTTTTCATTATTTTGTTGCTTTTTCAAATTTGAAACTGACTCCTGCTCTGTGGCTCCTGCTGTTGCAGCTATTATGGTGAATCTGTAACACAAGAACTCTGCTATATTGAACAGGAAAGTTTAAATACAGCATAACTGCTAATACTACTACTGCTACCACAACTGCTGCTGCCACCGATACTACTGCTACTACTAATATTTTACTGCTGCTCCTACTGCTGCTCCTTATACCTATAATAATAAGGAAGAGGATGTGAGCTGTGCCCTCACACTGTTCAGACTGGAGGTGTATCAGTGTATCAGTATCACTTCAGCTCCAATGTGCTGTTAGAGAGTCTCAGTCATGCAGTCGGCTCCACACAGAGAGACACTGGGGCCACAGCTGGAGGGGTTGGAACATCTGTGTGGACTGGAGCTGCGCAGAGACAGACTCAGGGTCTGAGGGACTCAACTGGAAGAGCTGCTATCCACCAGGCTCAGTACAGAGGGGACAATCAGTGCTGAGCTTTTCTTTCTTTTTCATTTAAATTATTGATCACAGTCACAGGACAGCCAGTTCTTATTCAGTCCACCTTGTCTCTGTATTCCGGTGCTGACCTGAATGACCTCACTGCCACCTTGAGCACAGGCTCTCCTCACACTGCCCTTGACCATGACCATTTTTTTTAAATATTCTTAAGATTTCTAAACATTATATAATAATAATGTTATAGATGGATAGAGCAGAAGCTGACCATTATCACCCTCTATTGATAATTTGTGAAAACATGGAGTGTATAAAATCTTTAAAAAGTTATTTAACTTACTCGTTACTGTAATAATAAACTTTATATATAAGTGATAATTTGAGTGATATGCTGTGACATGTGAAAAAGTCTTCATTTACTCAAAAACAAAAAAAGTGTGAGCAATAAAAAATGTTTCTAGAATAATATCATATTATACAGGATGATTCAGAAATACCCTGGGTTGTTTATTGTTTTATTGTGTTCAATTCTGATTCCTCTGTATTGTCTTATTACAGACTGGTGCATTAATAGAGATACATGTGTTTTTAAATAGTGAATTATTATTGAGACTGATATTAAATTATTACAGACTGATGTATTAATAGATATACAGTAAATGTGTTATTACCATCTAAAGTGTTTATGCTAGAGAATTAAGACTGGAGTTTTAATGCTGCCATTATATCTTTGGTGTATTCAGACAGTCCAGGTTTCTGTCGTTAGGCTGTGTGATATTCAGCTGCTGTGAAAACAAGTAGTTCCTCTAGGTGTTATAAGAATATGTGTTCCAATATGATAGGAAGTTATGAATGTGAATTCTTCATTTTAAAGACGTACAATTACATTTTGAAAATGTAAAACATTTTCAGTCATAGGACAATTAGCTCTTGTATTTTTATAGTGTGAAAATAAAATGTGTATACTGTATGTATAACCTGGTTCATAAAGACCAGGTTTGCTTGTTTTCACATTGAAAAGCACAGGCTGATAAAAGTTACATTCATTATTGGTTTATAAGCTATAAAATGAAAAATATTAACAAAATTGTGGAAATTCTTAGTATTGTAGGTGTATTATTATTAACTGGGGTCTCATCAGAAACTGAGGTGTAACATTAATAATTTAACAACTACAAGACATTGTGGCATTACAGGAAGAATTGAAAAATGGTAGTTGTGTTTTGTGTTTATACAGGATTTGTCTATTATTTAACAGCTAAATAATTTAATTTGTGTTTTTAGGTTAGTTATCTAATGACGGGGTTTTTTTGTGAATTGTGAAGTTTTAATAAGAATGCTTTATTGTTTTTGACTACATTCGAAATCTGAAATTATTATCAAATGCAATTATATAAGTATGAGTAATACAAATTAAATATTGAATTACATGTTATCATACAAATGCAATATTTAAAAATTAATTCATAATCACAGGACTCAAGTTTAGATTTTTGAGCAGTTGGTCAGGACAACATCACAATAAATGTATCTGTGCCTATATGTTAAACCTGTCTGGTATATTTGAAAAATGTTGTTCTTTAATATAATTTAATCTGATGATCATGTGTTAAGTTTAGATGTTGGCAGGTAAAGACTAGAAAATCATTGTCAACAATTCACATACAGACAATGGGAATATACACCTCACACACATTTCAGTACAACATGTGAAGTACCTGTCAGCCTCTGACCACTGTTGTGACCACAGGTCCCACTAACACAGAAACACTGGTCCCAGGACTTGGAATCCACAGAGTTAGTACAGTGTCCAGTACAGTGACCACAGTCTCCTGGAACCCAGGACCAGCCATCTGAGGGTCTCCAGTCATTACAGCCACTGCCCACTGTAGTGACCAGAGCATGCAGAAGTGCTTTTCTGTTTAATTTAAAACTCAGCTTTATGGATATTCCTTAAAATTATAATTGATTTTATTCTGGTGCTATAAATAAGGAAAAATAATAAACATTTTGCAGTATTAACAAGAATTTCACCTCTACAATGAATCATAATATAAATTCAGCTTATATGTTTTTTAAACTATTTTCTATTAATGTTGTATTAATAGTTTTATATGCAGTTATACACTATTACACACAACACAGACTAAGGATAATGTTTTTTAAGTACTAACATATAATTATTATAACTATTAATATTGTAGATATTTAGCAACCTTATCAAAAATGTTGTACAACTTGACAATCCCTTATCTATTACCGTAATAATAAAATACAAAATTTGGTTGTAATTTGGGTCATGTGCTAGGACTTGTGGAAATGTTCCCATTTGCAAACAAAAAGGAATACAAATGTTTTAACAATAATACAACGTCTTCAAAATATTTACCAGGGGTTGTTTATTTCATTGTGCTCAATTCTGCCCTCTCTAACAGGTATAATAACAGACTAGTGTATTAACAGAGATCAGTGTGTTTTTAAACACTATTGTATTGATTGGACTGATATTTTATGTTACACACTGATGAATTAATATGTTTTATTAAGGTAATTAACTGATGTGTTATTAAACACTGGAGTATTTTTAGACTAATATTTTAACTGAGATAAGTGTGTTATTAAATACTAGAGTCTTATTGAGACTCCAGTATTATTACTATTGACACATTTTGTATTTACTGTATTATTAAAGTAACATTAATAATAATAACATTATAACATTATGGAAATGTTATTAAAAAATAGAGTATTTTGAGAGAAGGTGACAATTTTAGTGCAAAGAACTATTACAGACAGGTGATCAGAGATAAAAGTATATTTAAGGCACGTTTCCGATTAACAAATAATATTAGTAACTATTGCAGGTGAATGTGCTAATACAAATAAGAGTACTGAAGGTAAATGTATTAAAATATTTTTGATCCATGGTTATTTTTGAGAATGATTACAGTAGTTTTAGATACTATGGTAATTATATCTAACATTGTAGCATGATTGAGGACAAGACATATAGTTGTGTTTATTTGTTATAACAGTCACATTCAGGTGGTAGGTATTTGTAATGCAGTGTGTTGTAGTTTTCTGACCTGAATCCATACTGGGTGCTTTTAGACAACAGTGTCCAGTTTCAGTAACAACACAGGAGTCCTGAGGCAAATCTTGTAGTTTTTTCAACTTTAAACAAAAGTTTGGGATCTGTTCAGACTGGAGTTTTATTTGAGAAATGGATCTATTATGTTGGAAGAAATATGTATTTGACCTGGAAGTCCTTCATTTTGAAGAGATAAAGGTTTAATTCTTGTTCCATGTTTATTCTGCATTTGACTGATATTTCACAGCTAAATGAATTGTTGTTTGTAAGTCTTAGATAACTAATGATAGGGATCATTTTTCTAACATTATGGAATTAAAAAAAAAGATTAATAAAAACAACCTGTGCACTGTGATTCTAGAATATATTATTAAGTGCAACTATAATTCAATCTGTGAATTATGTACTACGATCTTGAGAGGTAAAAGCTAAAACACATTGTTCACATATTTATCATGTAAGCATAGCAAAAAAATATATGAATAAAAAGTAGTACTTAAATGAATTGTAGCATATAGTGTGTAATGGAAAAAAATATTTCACACTCCAAACTGAAGGTGATTGAAAATCAAAAAGAACAAATCTAGTTACTGTAAATGTGCCCTGGACAGTAAGTATACACACTTCACGTACAGTCTGGGCTGGGACTGACTCGCATCAACAGCAACATTCCCTCGAGCGCTCACCCTGTCATTCAGACTGGGTCAGGACGTCTTTCAATTAAACCTTCAGTCTTTCATTCAGGCTCCCAGTCACACTAATCACCTCTTTATTTGAAACTGTTCAGAACACCGAATCTCCATCATTAGAGCTAAACCTTGTGAACCTAGCGATCGCATTCCTCTCATAGTCAAGTTTATCACTCGGTTATTTTAATTTCTCACTACTCCTGCTCTTCGATCCTGAAATATTTTCTCTGTTTTAATTCTTTCCTTTTCCTCGCTGACTCTCCAGCCTTTCTTTTCTTTATTTCAGCTGGGAGACGGGTGTCCCTCTTTATTTTTTCTTTCTGCTCACCTTTTTCATTCAGACCAGCAGCCAGCATAATAATTCGATCTGTTACTCCCTGATCATACAAACTCTGAAAGAGCTCAAAGTCCTGCGCCTGGATTTCAATTATATCTCCTGCTGCAGATTTTCCATCTTTCTGCAGCATTACACTTCACATATTTCAGCTTGTGAAGCACCCATCTATTAAGAAAATATTTTTATTGATTCTGTTCTGGATTTTATAACTTATTTTCAAAGTAGAATGTTGAAAAGACTTATTAGTGTTAAAATCTCTTAATTGATACAGACATGCAGTCAGTGTGCACTGTTAAGTACATGTGGGGTCTGAGACCCAGATACACCAAACCTGGTTTCAGTGATTCAGCCTTCTGACAAACACAGGAACACGATCATTACAGCTACTGTCCACTGTACTGACCACAGCTTCCAGAAACACAGGAACACAGTCATTACAGGTGGGTAGCTGCGTCAGCATGCGTAGGCTGCAAAGGAACAAGTAATAGGTTTATTCCATGCTGAAAAAAAGAAGAAAGAGAACACAACGTTTCGGCCGTGGAGCCTTCTTCAGGTGTGCATTACAGTCATTACAGCCACTGACCACTATACTGACCACAGCTTCTAGAAACACAGGAACACAGTCATTACAGCCACTGACCACTATACTGACCACAGCTCCCAGAAACACAGGAACACAGTCATTACAGCCACTGACCACTATACTGACCACAGCTTCCAGAAACACAGGAACACAGTCATTACAGCTACGGTCCACTGTACTGACCACAGCTTCCAGAAACACAGGAACACAGTCATTACAGCCACTGACCACTGTACTGACCACAGCTTCTAGAAACACAGGAACACAGTCATTACAGCCACTGACCACTATACTGCCCACAGCTCCCAGAAACACAGGAACACAGTCATTACAGCTACGGTCCACTGTACTGACCACAGCTTCCAGAAACACAGGAACACAGTCATTACAGCCACTGACCACTATACTGACCACAGCTTCTAGAAACACAGGAACACAGTCATTACAGCCACTGACCACTATACTGCCCACAGCTTCCAGAAACACAGGAACACAGTCATTACAGCCACTGTCCACTGTACTGACCACAGCTTCTGCAAACACAGGAACACCGTCATTACAGCCACTGTCCACTGTACTGACCACAGCTCCCAGAAACACAGGAACACAGTCATTACAGCCACTGTCCACTATACTGCCCACAGCTTCCAGAAACACAGGAGCACAGTCATTACAGCCACTGTCCACTGTACTGACCACAGCTTCTACAAACACAGGAACACCGTCATTACAGCCACTGTCCACTGTACTGACCACAGCTCCCAGAAACACAGGAACACAGTCATTATAGCCACTATTCACTGTACTGACCACAGCTCCCAGAAACACAGGAACACAGTCATTACAGCCACTGTCCACTATACTGCCCACAGCTTCCAGAAACACAGGAACACAGTCATTACAGCCACTGTCCACTATACTGCCCACAGCTTCTAGAAACACAGGAGCACAGTCATTACAGTCACTGTCCACTGTACTGACCACAGCTCCCAGAAACACAGGAGCACAGTCATTACAGTCACTGTCCACTGTACTGACCACAGCTCCCAGAAACACAGGAGCACAGTCATTACAGCCACTGTCCACTGTACTGCCCACAGCTTCCAGAAACACAGGAACACAGTCATTACAGCCACTGTCCACTATACTGCCCACAGCTTCTAGAAACACAGGAGCACAGTCATTACAGTCACTGTCCACTGTACTGACCACAGCTCCCAGAAACACAGGAGCACAGTCATTACAGTCACTGTCCACTGTACTGACCACAGCTCCCAGAAACACAGGAGCACAGTCATTACAGCCACTGTCCACTGTACTGCCCACAGCTTCTAGAAACACAGGAACACAGTCATTACAGCCACTGTTCACTGTACTGACCACAGCTCCCAGAAACACAGGAACACAGTCATTACAGCCACTGACCACTATACTGCCCACAGCTTCCAGAAACACAGGAACACAGTCATTACAGCCACTGTTCACTGTACTGACCACAGCTTCTACAAACACAGGAACACCGTCATTACAGCCACTGTTCACTGTACTGACCACAGCTCCCAGAAACACAGGAACACAGTCATTACAGCCACTGACCACTATACTGCCCACAGCTCCCAGAAACACAGGAACACAGTCTTTACAGCCACTGTCCTCTGTACTGACCACAGTGGAACAGCCCTCTACAGTCACACAGTGATATGGACAGAGAGATATATTACAGGATCTGGACACAGGTGTGTGGAGGGAGAGGTGAGATGGGTGCTGGTGGACTTCCTGTCACTCCACTGTCTCTTGTTCCCCATGGGAGAGACTAGCAATCCAATCAAACAGGTAAAACAAAATAAAAAAAGCTGGTGTGTTTCTAAAATGTCTTAAAATAAAATATCCAGTAGACATGACGATAAGTTTTGTTCCTCTCTCTTTACAGGCAGTGTTGATGTGAGGCTGGTGAATGGTGCCAGTCCCTGTGAAGGGACACTGGAGATCCAGTATAAAGGAGAGTGGGGGACAGTTTATCACAGTGGCTGGGATCTCAATGATGCTACAGTGGTGTGCAGACAGCTGGGCTGTGGATCTGCTGTTTCAGCACCAAAGAGCTCTCACTTCGGACCAGGGTCTGGATCAGTCCTGCTGGGTGGGGTCAAGTGCAGTGGGTCAGAGTCTGCACTGAGGGACTGTGAAAAACAAGAAATGAAACAGTATAGCGTTCCTCATGACTATGATGCTGGAGTGAGGTGTTCAGGTAAGAGACACAGATTGTCTCCAGACTCCAGCACTGAGGACAATGAAAACTCCTCCACTGATCTAGAGTCCATCATCATGATCCATTTAATTAAAATTAAATGAATTCAAATCTAGTATTGATAATATGATGATAATAATAATTCAAAGCAATATGTTATAAACATAATATATTTAATTTGATTAGTGTGTCTTGTTTCTGTGTTTCCTCTGTGTTTATGCAGTCTCACTGAGCCTGTAGCTCATCCTCTCTATCCAGGCACTTCAGTGTTGTTCAGTTTAAACAGGCAGGCTGTGCTCAGTGAGTCTGTATCTACTTCACTGCGCCTTTACTGTTTTAGCACTGGTGAAGTGACAATCTACTGTGGTTCCACTGTGCTGTTGGGTGAAATGCCTTTTCATTTCCAGGTGTGTTTGTTGGTGTCATTGTCAGTGGATCTGGTCAGTCTCAGGTGTGTTTTAATGGTATGTTTGTGTCAGTGTCAGTGGATCCGGTCAGTCTCAGGTGTGTTTAAATGGTATTTTGATGTCAGTGTCAGTGGATCTGGTCAGTTTCAGGTGTGTTTTAATGGTATGTTGGTGTCAGTGTCAGTGGATCTGGTCAGTCTCAGGTGTGTTTTAATGGTATGTTGGTGCCAGTGTCAGTGGATCTGGTCAGTCTCAGGTGTGTTTTAATGGTATGTTGGTGTCAGTGTCAGTGGATCTGGTCAGTCTCAAGTGTGTTTTAATGGTATTTTGGTGTCAGTGTCAGTGGATCTGGTCAGTCTCAAGTGTGTTTTAATGGTATGTTGGTGTCAGTGTCAGTGGATCTGGTCAGTCTCAGGTGTGTTTTAATGGTATGTTGGTGTCAGTGTCAGTGGATCTGGTCAGTCTCAGGTGTGTTTAAATGGTATGTTGGTGTCAGTGTCAGTGGATCTGGTCAGTCTCAGGTGTGTTTAAATGGTATGTTGGTGTCAGTGTCAGTGGATCTGGTCAGTCTCAAGTGTGTTTTAATGGTATGTTGGTGTCAGTGTCAGTGGATCTGGTCAGTCTCAGGTGTCTTTTAATGGTATGTTGGTGCCAGTGTCAGTGGATCTGGTCAGTCTCAGGTGTGTTTTAATGGTATGTTGGTGCCAGTGTCAGTGGATCTGGTCAGTCTCAGGTGTGTTTTAATGGTATGTTGGTGTCAGTGTCAGTGGATCTGGTCAGTCTCAAGTGTGTTTTAATGGTATGTTGGTGCCAGTGTCAGTGGATCTGGTCAGTCTCAGGTGTGATTAAATGGTATGTTGGTGTCAGTGTCAGTGGATCTGGTCAGTTTCAGGTGTGATTAAATGGTATGTTGGTGTCAGTGTCAGTGGATCTGGTCAGTCTCAGGTGTGTTTTAATGGTATTTTGGTGTCAGTGTCAGTGGATCTGGTCAGTCTCAGGTGTGTTTAAATGGTATGTTGGTGTCAGTGTCAGTGGTTCTGGTCAGTCTCAGGTGTGTTTAAATGGTATGTTGGTGTCAGTGTCAGTGGATCTGGTCAGTCTCAAGTGTGTTTTAATGGTATGTTGGTGTCCGTGTCAGTGGATCTGGTCAGTCTCAGGTGTCTTATAATGGTATGTTGGTGCCAGTGTCAGTGGATCTGGTCAGTCTCAAGTGTGTTTTAATGGTATTTTGGTGTCAGTGTCAGTGGATCTGGTCAGTCTCAGGTGTGTTTAAATGGTATGTTGGTGTCAGTGTCAGTGGATCTGGTCAGTCTCAAGTGTGTTTTAATGGTATTTTGGTGTCAGTGTCAGTGGATCTGGTCAGTCTCAGGTGTGTTTAAATGGTATGTTGGTGTCAGTGTCAGTGGATCTGGTCAGTTTCAGGTGTATTTAAATGGTATTTTGGTGTCAGTGTCAGTGGATCTGGTCAGTCTCAAGTGTGTTTTAATGGTATGTTGGTGCCAGTGTCAGTGGATCTGGTCAGTCTCAGGTGTGATTAAATGGTATGTTGGTGTCAGTGTCAGTGGATCTGGTCAGTTTCAGGTGTGATTAAATTGTATGTTGGTGTCAGTGTCAGTGGATCTGGTCAGTCTCAGGTGTGTTTTAATGGTATTTTGGTGTCAGTGTCAGTGGATCTGGTCAGTCTCAGGTGTGTTTAAATGGTATGTTGGTGTCAGTGTCAGTGGATCTTGTCAGTTTCAGGTGTATTTAAATGGTATTTTGGTGTCAGTGTCAGTGGATCTGGTCAGTCTCAAGTGTGTTTTAATGGTATGTTGGTGCCAGTGTCAGTGGATCTGGTCAGTCTCAGGTGTGATTAAATGGTATGTTGGTGTCAGTGTCAGTGGATCTGGTCAGTTTCAGGTGTATTTAAATGGTATTTTGGTGTCAGTGTCAGTGGATCTGGTCAGTCTCAGGTGTGTTTTAATGGTATGTTGGTGCCAGTGTCAGTGGATCTGGTCAGTCTCAGGTGTGATTAAATGGTATGTTGGTGTCAGTGTCAGTGGATCTGGTCAGTCTCAGGTGTGTTTTAATGGTATTTTGGTGTCAGTGTCAGTGGATCTGGTCAGTCTCAGGTGTGTTTAAATGGTATGTTGGTGTCAGTGTCAGTGGATCTGGTCAGTTTCAGGTGTATTTAAATGGTATGTTGGTGTCAGTGTCAGTGGATCTGGACAGTCTCAGGTGTCTTATAATGGTCTTGTGGGGCTCAGTGCTGTAGTGGAGTTCAGCTGCACTACCAGCTGTCCAAAGGGCTGATCCTTGGTGGTGGAGTGACTGTCGGTCTGATTCTGATGAGCCCAGAATTTAAAAATTCAAGAAAACAATGCAGCTTTGGATATAAATAGAGAAGAAACAGTTCTGTTGGCTCATTTATGTAAATTAATGATTTCAGGTTTGATATTTCAGACTAGACCACTAACATCTAAACTGCTCTGCCATATTTTGACTTCTTTAAGGCACTGATGGTCATGTATTTTCTTGTGATGCACTGTAGCCTGTTACGATCCCTGCCTCCCGGCAACGGAGGAGGCAGAAGAAGGCGTAGCCTTACTTCATCAGTCTACCTATCAGTTTACTTATTCACCACCACACCCCCGTCTCATCCTGTACTTAAACACCTGTCTTTTCCTACCTCCTGGCTCAGTATTGGTTTTCCGTTCGAGCTTCCTAGTTGCGCTACTCCTTCTTCTGCTTTGTGTCTTTCTTGGTTTTCGGATTACGGTTTTTCCCCCTTTGATGACGGTTTTTCGGATCACGGCTTGGCTTCGGTACTCACGCTCTGTTTTGAATCTCTGGCTTCCCCTGGACTCCCGGATTGCTCTATTGTCTACCATTTCGGATCACGGTTTGGCTTCGCTAACTCGTTCCCTGTTTGGATCTCTGGCTTCCCCTGGACTCTCGGTTCGTTTCTTCGACTACGGCTTTCTTCAGATCACGGCTAGGCTTTATCAGCTCCTGCAAGTGGGTTCATTCACTGGTTTCGGTTTCTCTTACTGAATCCCTAACATAGCCAGGAGCTGACTGCTAGACCCAGCTGTGTGTACGTGGAGCTGAACTCCATGAGAGTGTGTCATTCTCTGAGATCTGTTTTCATGTGGAGAAGCACAACCCTGGATGTGTCCAGAGCGTCTGTCAGTGCCCAGGTCAGACAGTCCTGCTCCAGCAGTGCCAGGCTGTGACAGTCCTGGTCTTGTCCAGACTGTCTGTCAGTGCCCAGGTCAGATAGTCCTGCTCCAGCAGTGCCAGGCTGTGACGGTCCTGGTCTTGTCCAGAGTGTGTGTCAGTGCCCAGGTCAGACAGTCCTGCTCCAGCAGTGCCAGGCTGTGAAAGTCCTGGTCTTGTCCAGAGTGTGTGTCAGTGCCCAGGTCAGACAGTCCTGCTCCAGCAGTGCCAGTCTGTGACAGTCCTGGTCTTGTCCAGAGCGTCTGTCAGTGCCCAGGTCAGACAGTCCTGCTCCAGCAGTGCCAGGCTGTGACAGTCCTGGTCTTGTCCAGACTGTCTGTCAGTGCCCAGGTCAGACAGTCCTGCTCCAGCAGTGCCAGGCTGTGACAGTCCTGGTCTTGTCCAGAGTGTGTGTCAGTGCCCAGGTCAGACAGTCCTGCTCCAGCAGTGCCAGGCTGTGAAAGTCCTAGTCTTGTCCAGAGTGTGTGTCAGTGCCCAGGTCAGACAGTCCTGCTCCAGCAGTGCCAGTCTGTGACAGTCCTGTTCTTGTCCAGACTGTCTGTCAGTGCCCAGGTCAGACAGTCCTGTTCCAGCAGTGCCAGGCTGTGACAGTCCTGGTCTTGTCCAGAGTGACTGTCAGTGCCCAGGTCAGACAGTCCTGCTCCAGCAGTGCTAGGCTGTGACAGTCCTGGTCTTGTCCAGAGTGTGTGTCAGCGCCCAGGTCAGATAGTCCTGCTCCAGCAGTGCCAGGCTGTGACAGTCCTGGTCTTGTCCAGAGTGTGTGTCAGCGCCCAGGTCAGATAGTCCTGCTCCAGCAGTGCCAGGCTGTGACAGTCCTGGTCTTGTCCAGACTGTCTGTCAGTGCCCAGGTCAGACAGTCCTGCTCCAGCAGTGCCAGGCTGTGACAGTCCTGGTCTTGTCCAGAGTGTCTGTCAGTGCCCAGGTCTGACAGTCCTGCTCCAGCAGTGCCAGGCTGTGACAGTCCTGGTCTTGTCCAGACTGTCTGTCAGTGCCCAGGTCAGACAGTCCTGCTCCAGCAGTGCCAGGCTGTGACAGTCCTGGTCTTGTCCAGACTGTCTGTCAGTGCCCAGGTCAGACAGTCCTGCTCCAGCAGTGCCAGGCTGTGACAGTCCTGGTCTTGTCCAGAGTGTCTGTCAGTGCCCAGGTCAGACAGTCCTGCTCCAGCAGTGCCAGGCTGTGACAGTCCTGGTCTTGTCCAGAGTGTGTGCCAGTGCCCAGGTCAGACAGTCCTGCTCCAGCAGTGCCAGGCTGTGACAGTCCTGGTCTTGTCCAGAGTGTGTGCCAGTGCCCAGGTCAGACAGTCCTGCCCCAGAAGTGCCAGGTTGTGACAGTCCTGTTCACAGTTTTTGTCAGGGGGCAGGTCAGGCAGTCCAGCTGCAACAGTAGCTGGACTGGGTGTGATAGGCTTGGTTTTCTATAACCTCTGCACCACTTTGGACGTGACGTCTAAAACAACTTTATTTTTTATATGTAAGTGTTCATTTCTGCTTTATATTGAAGGACATTGTTTAGTTCCCAGGTTTTCTCCAGGTTTATCAGGAAGCTTTGGGGTAGAATGTGTTCTTCATCTTGGTTCAGGGTCTCAAATATCTGCAGGTCAATTACTTGTGTTTCACAACCAGATTCCCACTTTGAAGCCCAGAGTTCTAGGATGTCAGCTCCTATGACACAGTGGGGTGTCCAGAGGTTCTGGTCATTTTAATTATTTTTCATTGATCTCTCAGTGTTTCTGTGACAGTGACTTGATCTGCAGTGAATGTGTGCTTGATAATTTACAGATTAATTTTTGGCTGAGCAATTTCCCAAAATTCCAAAACAGTGTATAGTTTTAGTATTTTTTTAGAATTCCTCACAATTTTGTTCAAATAATGAATACTCACTCTCTATTACTGCTCTCTCTTCCTATCTTTTCTTATATTCAAGCATATCGAGTGGTCAGGGACAGTGATCTCTGTTATTGTTCTGATATTCCAGCTCATTGAGGGGTCCGACTGGTCAGGGACTGTGATCTCTGTTATTGTTCTGATATTCCAGCTCATCAAAGGGTCAGACTGGTCAGGGGCAATAATCTCTGTTATTATTCTGATATTCCACCTCATTGAGTTGTCAGAAAGGTCAGGGACAGTGATCTCTGTTATTGTTCTGAAATTCCAGCTCATCGAGGGGTCAGAGTGGTTGGAGGCAGTGATCTCTGCTCTGGGAGACTGGAAGTGCAGCACGGAGAGACCTGGGGCTCAGTGTGTGACTCTGACTTTGACTGGCAGGATGCAGAAGTTGTCTGTCGAGAGCTGGACTGTGGGGTTCCCTCACAGGTGCTGAAGGGGGCTCATTTCGGGAAGGGGGAGGGACAGGTCTGGACAGAGGAGCTCCAGTGTCAGGGAAGTGAATCTCACCTGTCCTTCTGTCCAAAGTCCTCCACAAAGACACAGAGCTGCACCCATGAGAACGATGTGGGACTGTAGTGTTTTGGTAAGAGGAGGATAATTTATTTCATTTTGTCTTTAATGGAGCTCAAAACTGAAGTTTAAAAGAGAAACTGATGATTGCTACAATAACTGTGTTAGCACTGGGGATTGGTGTTTAACCATGAAGATTCACTACACTAATCTTCTTATTAACAGTAAATTAATTAAACTTTAAATTGTCACCTTTGCTGATGAATAAAGCATTCAAATTCAATTGGACTGAACAGTAACACGTTCAGGTACTTGTAGGACACTATTGGTTTGTGTAAGTGTGAAGAGTGTGTGTAAGTACTGCACAATTCCTAACTATAATCCCTGTCCTGTGTGCAGGATACACAGGGTTCAGGCTGGCGAACGGCTCGGACTCCTGCTCTGGCCGAGTGGAGCTGCAGTACAACAGTAAATGGGGGACAGTATGTGACCAGTACTGGGACCCGAGAGATGCCAGTGTTCTCTGCCAGCAGCTGGGCTGCGGGGAGGCTGTAGCAGTGCCAGGACAGGCCTGGTTTGGACAGGGCAGTGGACCAGTATGGGCTGATGTGTTTGAGTGCCTCTTCATGGGGCAGAGCAGGGTGCTTTCATGGACAGGACGCAGGAGTCATCTGCTCTGGTGAGAACCGACACACGTTTACATCTTGAATATTAAACATTGTAGTTATGATGAAGCAATGATTGGCAGACATGAGATAGTTTTGCATGCCTTCATTACGTGCAAAATGAGAGACAATCTTGACACACTTTAGATGTTTTATGTGCAATCACCTTGAGTCAGTCGGTTGTCTCCTAACTCATGAATTAACTTCTTACACTTATATAGCACTTTTCTGGACACTCATCTGAAAGTGCTTTACAGGTAGTGGTGACTCCCTTCCACTTCCACCAATGTGCAGCCCCACTTGGATGATGTGACGGCAGCTAGAGTACGCCAGTTCACTCACCATACAAAAGCTCTCAGTGGAGAGGAGAACAATTCATAGATGGGGATTATTCGGAGGCCATGATTGGCCAGGGAGGGAAATTTGGCCAGGACACCAGGGTGACACCTCTACTCTTTTCAAGAAACACCCTGGGATATTTAATGACCCCAGAGAGTCAGGACCTCAGTTTTATATCTCATCCGAACGACGGCGCCGTTTTACAGTATAGTGTCCCCATTGCTATACTGGCACATAAGAACCCATACAGGCCGAAGGGTGTGCATCCCCTGCTGGCACCTCTAACACCTCTTCCAGCAGCAAGCTTAGTTTTTCCCAGGAGGTCTCCCATCCAGGTACTGACCAGGCTCACACCTGCTAGCTGTAATGGGTTACCAGTTGTGAGTTGCAGGGCAATATATCTGCTGGTTGAAGGGAAATCCTTCAAATTATGAATTTGTATTTTTGAATTAAATGAAATTTGGAAGGGGTTATAAAAAAAATGTTTAAAACCATTCACACATGGTTGACTGGTCTTAATCGCTGACTTCACCCAGACTTTTCGTGAGTAAAATACATTGATTGGAGTAACTAGCTGTATCCATTTTCCTTCAGTTGACCTATGATGTTCAAGTGTGCAGGACTATCATTGAAAATTAGTCTGTGATGATGGGTAACACACAGTTTTCCATGAAGGTAGTTGTTACGACCCCAAGGGTCTAGGGGTAAAGGGGTGTAGCATTTAGGATAATTCTTTTGAAAGCAGGTGGGTTTGGTGAGGGACTAGGAAGCGTGATAACAAGGGTAAGGAACTAGAGTGTTGCCAAAGGAAAGAAAATAACAAACAAAATTGAGCTGGCTAGGACAGTGAGGGAAAGCTAATCTGACTACAAAAGAAAACCAGAAACACACGGTCTTCGGTGTCTTCAACACCCTAGCTAACCTGCACTGACTACACAAAACCATACAAGACAAATGGCACTCACCCGTACAAAACTAGTGTACTAATACAAAATCAACTAAGTGTGTAAAGTGTACCCAACAACCTAAACTAACCTTATATACAAAAGTTCACACAAAAACACAAGTGAACCAGGAATACAAATAAGGGAAAACAAGAGTAATCAACAGGAGAAGGTACAAAAGAACACAAAAGTTGAACATGTAACACTGGGGCAAGGTAATGACAAAACAAGGATGAACACACAAACAAACGAAAGTACAAAGAAACTAACGTAAACCCAACAAAACAACAAAGCAGAAGCTATACAAAAATACACACACACACAAGGCAAAACAAACCAACAAACGAAGCCGAAGCAATAACCAGAAGCGAAGCGAAGCGAAGCGATAACCAAAACCAAACGGGACCGAAGTCAAACGAAAGGCCTTTTCTTCCTGAAAGCCTCCATGTTATATAGTGAATAAAATGAGTTCTGATTGGCTGAGGGCTGATTGATGATGAAATCATATTGAAACAGTGGTGTGATGGTTGGCCAATGGGGAAGGGAGAACAATCAAGGGTCAGCAGTGTGGACATAACAGAAAAATCACACACAGAACAGACACTGGGACGTAACAGTAGTCAATCAATGTAATAAACACACACCTAAATAATAACATGATGTACCAACAACATTTGGTTGTACATGAGATAATGGATATTTAAAAACAATAGTTTCTGATAGAGAAAACAGGGATAGTTCATGTGAAATTTACCCAAAGTTTGTGATTGTGCATTTGACAGACAAATAAAACAAGTGAAATCAGTCAGATGTTACTGTAACCTGGAGAGGATGAAGCCTCCCATTCTAAATGCCGGTCAGGAGGCAATGCCTCTGTGAGCTTGGATTACAGAGTTGATGTGTGATGATGAAACCTGATGATTATTGATTTTTACAGGTTCCTCCCTGTCAGCTCTAGACGGTGGAGTCCGGCTGTCAGGAGGAGAGAGTCACTGTGATGGCCAAGTGGAGGTTCACTACAACAGCACCTGGGGGAGACTCCTCCAGCACTCCTGGGGCTACAGAGAGGCCTCTGTGGTCTGCAGACAGCTGGGCTGTGGCTCAGTGGTACAAATATACAACTCCTCTCTGTATGAGACAGGCGACAGTGCTGTGTGTCTGACAGGTATTCAGGGCTCTGTAGTACAAGTCTATAACTCCTCTCTGTATGGGACAGTGACAGTGCTGTGTGTCTGACAGGTATTCAGTGCTCTGCAGTACAAGTCTATAACTCCTCTGTGTATGAGACAGGCGACAGTGCTGTGTGTCTGACAGGTATTCAGTGCTCTGCAGTACAAGTCTATAACTCCTCTCTGTATGGGACAGTGACAGTGCTGTGTGTCTGACAGGTATTCAGTGCTCCGGGGATGCGTCTCACCTGGTGAACTGCAGTTCTCCACAGACAGTTAGCTGCAACACTGGACAGGATGCTGCACTGCTCTGCTCAGGTAGGAGCCATTCAAAGTATTTTTTTATTTATATGCACATTGATATGTAGGACATAAAACACAAACCCTAAAATATTTTTCACAAAATATAACAACTGGACCTGTCAGCAGCAGCTAATATATTGTATGAAGTGATATTTGTTTTTATTTTAAGTCCATTAATATGGACTGGCAATAAACCAGGGATAAATGTTTGAAATTTGAGTATGATTGTAGAAGAGATTCCATATATTGTTCAATCCAGTCATCCCATTCTGTAGAGATGCAGTGTTTAGTCATCAGGTTAATCCACTGCAGATCACAGATGTGAGGCCTGTGCTTCTAATTAATGAAGATCTCCTTTGTTGCAGTTGTAAGCAACAGAGATAAAAAAATGAGAATATTTGCATGATAAGTCAATAGATTAATTAAGACAGCTGGGAACGATGAAAGCCTACAGCCTAAGGAAAGAAACATTTTATCTATTTCTTTTTTGAAAAGAATGATTGGTGGGCATTACCGGAAAGTATGGATGTAGATGCACTTACTACATCATAAGCATTGAAAGTACTGGCTTATTAGGTCCATAAAAATAATCTTTTTAGTTGTATTAATTATATATAATATATAATGATATGTAATATGATATATAATTATATATATATGATATATATGTTTTATAATGAATGAGCTGGATTTCCATTGATATAACAAGAAAATAAACATTAAAACATTCAGAATCTTAACAAATCCATTGGAGATGGAGTCTCAGGTTGTCACAGAATTTCCGCCTGGAAGGATGTGCCCTTAAACATTTTGGGGTGCAATATCTTGTGAAGTATAGACAGTAGAGGCCTGGACAAGGGCTTGAATTGAAGCTAAATCCTCGGATATTCAACCTGAATCATCAAATTTCTCGTATGTCTTACTGTGTGCACTCACTCAAAAGAAATATGGAATGTTTTTTCATCTTCACCAACAAATAAAAAAATATCAAAAGCACTGAATTAGGCAGTGCTAAAGTGGCTATATATAGGATTTAAGCAGTAAAAAAGAAGACGTCTTACTAACTGATTGCTAGCAAATAATAATCTGATTAAATTGACATGCAGGCAATGAAGATTAAACAAAAACTTGGTTTTTGCTCAGCATTGCCCCAAACAGCAATGATATCTCTCTAAACCTCCGAATGGTCAGAATTCATTGACTTATAGCTATTTCTATTAGGATTTTCTACAGACAGTTAGTTTGAAGACAGGCTAAAAATCCATAGTTTACCCCTTGTTATATAAAACATTTTTCCCTTATAACTCTATAATCTGAAATCCTCTATGATGCGTAAACAGGCTAACCAGAGAATTACCACACCAACTATAATGATATATGTCTCTATATCACTGGGTATTGTCTCTCCTAGCCCAGCGCTCCCTCAGGCTGGTTGGGGCAGGTAGTGACTGTGCTGGGAGGCTGGAGGTATATCACAGTGGCTCCTGGGGGACAGTCTGCGATGACTCCTGGGACCTGGCAGACTCTCAGGTGGTGTGCGGGCAGCTCCAGTGTGGGACGGCCCTCAGTGCCCCAGATACCAGTCCGTCACAGTGCACACACAGACACAAACACACAACGATACCTGGGGCAGTTATCCCAAAATCTAAATAACCTGTCAGAATGTTTCTGGACTGTGGTAGGAAATCCACGTGAACATGGGAAGAACATGCAGGTCATTAGTGCTGTGAGGCAGCAATGTTAACTACTGCAACACAATGCCATCCAATAAATGAAACATGATGTCCAAACATTTTGAAAAACTGTTAATAATTAACATCGGGTGGAATGGTGGCTCTGTGGCTAAGGCTGAAAGGTTGCTGGTTCAAATCCTGTGACTGGCAGAGGAATCCTACTCTGTTGGGCTCCTGAGCAAGGCCTGTAACCCCAACTGCTCCAGGGGTGCTGTACAATGGCACCCTGTGCTCTGACCCCATGCTCTCTCCCTGTCTGTGTGTGTCTCATGGAGAGCAAGCTGGGATATGTGAAAAGATCATTCCTAATGCAAGGAATTGTTTAGGGTTAATAAAGTGATATTATTATTATTTAAAAACAATGCTTCTTGAGGTTGAACACATGGATGTGTCATGTTAATTTTACCAAAAGATAACGATGAAATCAGTCAGGTATGAACAAATTTTCCATCCTTTCACCTGGACAAAACAAATTCTCCATCTCCGTGGGCTGGTTTTATGGTACTGATATCTGACTGACAATAAAACGTGATGTTCATTTATTTTTTAGATTCATCCTTGTCAGCTCTAGATGGTGGAGTCCGGCTGTCAGGAGGAGTCACTGTGATGGCCGGGTGGAGGTTCACTACAGCAGCACCTGGGGGACACTCCTCCAGCACTCCTGGGGCTACAGAGAGGCCTCTGTGGTCTGCAGACAGCTGGGCTGTGGCTCAGTGGTGCAAATATACAACTCCTCTCTGTATGAGACAGGCGACAGTGCTGTGTGTCTAACAGGTATTCAGTGCTCTGTAGTACAAGTCTATAACTCCTCTCTGTATGGGACAGTGACAGTACTGTGTGTCTGACAGGTATTCAGTGCTCTGTAGGACAAGTCTATAACTCCTCTCTGTATGGGACAGTGACAATGCTGTGTGTCTGACAGGTATTCAGTGCCCTGTAGTACAAGTCTATAACTCCTCTCTGTATGGGACAGTGACAGTGCTGTGTGTCTGACAGGTATTCAGTGCTCCGGGGACGAGTCTCACCTGGTGAACTGCAGTTCTCCACATACAGTCAGCTGCAACACTGGACAGGATGTTGCCCAGCTCTGCTCAGGTAGGAGCCATTCAAAGTATTTTTGACTGTTATCATATGCAGATTGATATGTAGGACATAAAAGACAAACCCTAAAAGATTTGTCACAAAATATAACAGCTGTTAACAACCTGTTAAGAGTTAAAATATTGTATGAAGTGATATTTGTTCCTATTTTAAGTCTTTTGTCCATTAATATAGACTGGTAATAGAGCTGGGATAAATGTTTCCTGAAACTTGAGCATGTCTGTAGAAGAAGCTCTGTATATTGTTCGATCCAATCATCCCTTTCTGTAGAGATGCAGTGTTTCGTCATCAGGTTAATGCACTGCTGACCACAGATGTGAGCCCTGTGCTTCTAATTCATTAAGATCTCCTTTCTTGCAGTTGTGAGCAACAGAGATGAAAACTGAGAATATTTGCATGACAAGTCAATACATTAATAAAGAACAATGAAACTATACAGCCTAAGGAAACAAACATTTTATCTATTTATTTTTTTGAAAGAATGATTGGTGGGCATTACCAGAACGTATGGATGTAGATGCACTTACTACATCATAAGCATTGAAAAGTACTGGTTTATTAGGTCCATAAAAACAATCTTTTAGTTGTATTAATGATATATAATGTTTTATCTTGAATAGGCTGGATTTCCATTGATATAACAAGAAAATAAACATTAAAACATTCAGAATCTGTCACGCCCGACATCCCTCCCTAGAGGGCGCTTCACTGCTCCCATTATTGTTCGTGTGATTAAGCTCTCCAGGCGTACCCTTTTAGTGTTATTATTTAAGACCAGCTCTTCCAGTCCTCGGGGCTCATCATTAGGGTAAGATGTCGCAAGGCCCGCCTAGATGGATTTCCAGTTGATGGACTTTCGGAGTGTGCTTTGACCTGCCCTTGGACCCGTTTGGATTTGGATGCCGTTTTGTCTTCCTCGTACACTGTCTCACGGACTGTCACTATTATTTTGTGCACTATTAAACCCCTCTGTTTTCCATTTACCACGCCTCCTGTTTTCTCCAGCTCTTACCGCATCGCATAGGGTCTTCTACAAGATCTGACACGGATTTCAGTCCGTGTTCGTGACATAATCTTAACAAATCCATTGGAGATGGAGTCTCAGGTTGTCACAGAATCCAGGGGAAATTTCCGCCTGGAAGAAAGTGCCCTTAAACATCTTGGGGTGCAATATCTTGTGAAGTATAGACAGTAGAGGCCTGGACCAGGGCTTGAATTGAAGCTAAACCCTTGGATATTAAACCTGAATCATCACATTTCTCATATGTCTTAGTGACATAGGCAGTGCTAGAGAGGCTATATATAGGATTTATGCAGTAAAAAAGAAGACTTCTTACAAACTGATTGCTAGAATCTGATTGATCTGCACTTGACTGACATGCAGGCAATGAAGATTAAACAAAAACTTGTTTTTTGCTCAGCATTGCCCCAAACAGCAATGATATCTCTCTAAGCCTCCGAATGGTCAGAATTCATTGACTTATAGCTATTTCTATTCTGGTTTTCTACAGACACTTAGTTTGAAGACAGGGTAAAAATCCATAGTTTACCCCTTGTTATATAAAACATTTTTCCCTTATAACTCTATAATCTGAAATCCTCTATGATGCATAAACAGGCTAACCAGAGAATTACCCTGCATCCTAAATGAACAGAATATGTTCTCACTAATATAATGCCGAAAAGTGAATGAAAATCTACTTTCTATTCTAAACCTCCAACTAGGAGAGAATGCCTTTACCCTGAGGATTGCACAATAAAGGAAACCTGAAAATGTTTTAATGTTCTTAAATTACAAGACTGCAAGGTCTCTTAAACAAGGTTCACATTATTTAACTAGAATTTTATCTCCACTTCTTCTTGTCTGACATGCCTCCTCTCTCTTCCTTCCTTCAGTTACCTCTCTCTTCTTTCTCTTTGTTTATATTTTATCCTGTGAATTTAGTCTGATGACAACTCTAATAAGGAGGTAATTCGAGTAAACCAAAAGATTCACTTTGTTCCTCTGTGCTTACCAGTTCTGCAGATATGTAAACTAATATTTTTGAGACTCCTAACTTTTTTTTAAGAGTCAATGTTAGCTTGAATGACACCACTCCAGCCATAATGATATATATGTCTCTTTCCTAGCCCAGCACTCCCTCAGGCTAGATGAGGTAGGAGGTAATTGTATCAGCAATGTTTATAGAAATTCACACCTGAAGAAGGCTCCACGGCCGAAACGTTGTGTTTTCTTTCTTCTTTTTTTCAGCATGGAATAAACCTATTACTTGTTCCTTTGCAGCCTACGCATGCTGACACAGCTACCCACCTGAACTACTATGTTTATAGGAATGTGTCTTTATCATTTGGTCCTGCCTCTCTCCTAGCCCAGTGCTCCTTAAGGCTGGTTGGAGCAGGAGGCGATTGTGCTGGGAGGCTGGAGGTTTATCACAATGGCTCCTGGGGGACAGTCTGCGATGACTCCTGGGACCTGGCAGGCTCTCAGGTGGTGTGCAGGCAGCTCCAGTGTGGGACGGCCCTCAGTGCCCCAGTGCCAGCCTCCTTCAGCCAGGGAACTGGACGCATCTGGCTGGACGAGGTGGGCTGTATGGGTAACGAGTCGTCTCTGTGGGAGTGTCCTTCACCAGGGTGGGGACAGCATGACTGTGGACACAAGGAGGATGTGAGAATCCTGTGTTCAGGTAAATGAACGAAAAACAAAAATCATCCATATTCTCGAATTCCACAACGTGGATATGGTTTGCATTTGGAGTGCTTAAATATATCCTATTGAGGAAAATTCAATTCAATACAGTTTAGTTTTATTTGTATTTTTTCAATGGACATTGTCACAAAGCAGCTTTACAGATTTCCAGGCCTGAACCAAGGCTCGAAAGGGGGAGCCTATCCTCCTCTGTTAATTAAAATGAACAGACATGGTGAAAAAGATAGTATTTTTATTTCAGTAATGTGTAGTGAGGTCCAGCAGTGTCTGGAATGTTCAGTAGTTTCCTTTGGTTGAAATTTCTCTGGGAAGTTGAGTTCGACAGGTAGAAGGAGCTGGATTCTGGGCCTGGCTTCCTAACAGTCCACCTCAGAATAGACAAGAAATAAAGTATTAGTGAATGACAACGAAAACAGAAATTGGTAGGTTGCGTGGCTTGCTTTTCCTAAATATTTATCCGAAGGCTAGACTGAACAAATATGTTTTTAACCCAGATTTGAACACTGGGAGTGCGTCTTAATTCCACAGATCTGCGGGGAGGCTATTCCAGAATTGGGGAGCTCTATAAGAAAATGCTCTGTTGCCAGCTGTGACTTTTTTAATTCCAGGAACAACTAGGTAACCTGCTCCTTGTGATTGTGAAGTGTACGAGAGGGATTATAAGGGACTAAAAGATCACTCAAATATTTTGGGCCAAGATCATGCAAAGCTTTGTAAAAAGAGACTAAGATATAGTTATGATACAGCTGGGAATGCACATATTCACATCCCAGCAAAAATGAAAATAAATAAATAAAGAAAGAAACTCTGGCACTGAACGTGAATTCCCCTCCACTAGTGAATGGGGATATATTCATCTCAGTGCTCCAGCAAGATCTAGAATCCAATCTTCAAACGTTTCACATCAATTGCCTTTCCTGATTTTCTGCCTCAAATGTTTCATTTTAATTTCTTCCAAGAATGGCTTCTGGCCAGATCCTGATGAACCACACGGTGTTAAATGTCACCCCAAGCAGCACGTTCTCCTTTCACAGCGCAGCACCACTCACCCTGAGCCACGCGTTCTACTTTCATACTCAGTTCCTTAGTTGTGCTGCTGCTGAATAGCCAAGCTGATCAGAATGACGTTTTGGATCAGAACCTGATCTTCTAATGGGATTTTAAAGCTCTGTGTGATGCACTGTCTAGATTCTGAATGAACAGAACCACACACTCCTGTCACCTTCATGTCAACTGTGTTATTGTACAGCTGTCCTTGTTTCATTATGTGAGTCAGTTATAACTGGATGAGTACAGGAAATGAGACTGATTGCTGTTCACATTGTTTGTTGTTTTTTTTCTTATCAGTTCAGAATGAAACGTTGGGCTGTCTTGTCAGGGTTTGTTGCCTTTGACTTTCCCTGCTGTCTTGACAGATCACACTCTCCTGAGACTGTCTGCAGGCTGTTCAGGACAGGCAGAGGTTTACTACAATGGCACCGGGGGCAGCATCTGTGCCAACAGCATGACAGACATCACAGTTGCAGTGATCTGTAAACAGCTGGGCTGTGGAGACAAGGGCACCGTCAGAGAGACAAACTCCAGGCTGAGCCCTGATCCCAAATGGCTGGACTTTGTCTCCTGTTGCAAACACGACTCCACCCTGTGGCAGTGTCCCTCCTCCCCCTGGGGTCAGAATGACTGCAAAGATCGGGAAGTGGCTGAGATCACCTGCTCAGGTACAGAGGGAAGAGTAATGCTCTGTGAATTAGTGTTTTGCCATATTTAGAACAGACAAAAGCTTTAAACTGAATTCTTATTAATTTATATCCAAACATGTATAAAATGAAATAATTATTATTAATCTTTGAAGGTCCTAGGAAAGAAGCTGACAGAAGCACTCCAGCCCCTCAGGAAGAGCAGCCTCAGCTGTACTGCCCAGGTGAGTTCAGTGTGTAAAACAGTCAGAGACACTGCTGTCGTGAGCTGAGGAACACTAACCATACAGCTCTCTTCTAGAGCCACTCAATACCTCACTAACCTCTACTACAGTCACTGAGCTGAAGACACTCAGTAACCTCTCTGCTCTCGTCTACAGTCACAGATCTAATGACACTCGGTAACCTTTCTGTTGACTTTCAGTCCCACTGGCTCTGCGCCTGGCTGGAGGCACTAACTGCTCTGGCCGGGTGGAGCTGCAGTATGAGGGCTCCTGGGGGACAGTCTGTGACGACTCCTGGGACCTGCAGGATGCCCAGGTGGTCTGCAGACAGCTGGGCTGTGGAGACGCAGTGAGAGCAGAGATAGAGGCCTCATTCGGACCAGGAAATGGCGCCATCTGGCTGGACGAGGTGAACTGCACAGGCAGTGAACTTCACCTGTGGGACTGCTGTCACTCTGGACTGAATCAGAGTGACTGTCGACACAAGGAAGATGCAGGGGTTACCTGTACAGGTGAGGAGAGTCTTAGAACTGTAGATGAACAAAGTAGCATATCGATGGAGAAGATACACTGTTACACATATTATATCAGTGCTTAATATCTAACTGAACCAGCTAAGATCATCAGTCACAAGATTGGGATGTTTTGTAGCCCTGTGTATGTGAACAACACAAGTCTTTAATTCAGAACAAGACACCTTTCATCTTGCAATCCTACATTTGACCTCAAGGAACAAATGTAAAGATTTTCTTTTTATTAAGACCACTCTGGATTCAACTTGCTATAAAACCAAAGGCAAAATAATAACAGTTCTCCTATCTCTTTTACAGGTTTGTCAAAGACAACAGCCAGTCCAGCAACAGCTACAGGTGAACAGAAATCCTCCTTGTCATTGATAACTCCTGTCTTTCTGTCTCTTCAGATTCCCAGTGTAGCTGTAGCTTCTCCTCTCCTCCCTCATTGTGAAGATCAATGTCTCTTTAGATTCCCAGTGTTGCTGTAGTGTCTCCTCTCCTCCCTCAGGGTGAAGATCAGTGTTTTCAGTTTCCCAGTGTAGATCTAGTGCTAGTGTACTCTCTTTCCTCACTGATTTACTGACAGTCCTGATAGGTTAGTTTGGGAATCCTTAACTATTCTGCGTTGATCTTCACCCTGAAGCCATGAGAGCAACATATGGGAACAGGAGGAGAACAGGACATGTGTTGAAGTGTATATGAGCCCAAGAGCACCTCTCCTGATCCCTGTTCATCCATTGTCTCCCCCTCTCTCAGGCAGAACCAGGACAACACCCCAGACACAGCCACTGGGAGGTCTATCTGCCTCGCCCCTGGTCCTCCTGCTGCTGGGGTCTCTGCTCTTCGTGGTGCTAGCCCTGTTAGTGGGGCAGCTGATCCAGAACAGGAATCTGAGGAAAGGTAGGGAGGGAACTCACCATCCACATAATGACCTCTACTGGTCATTTCTGTCACTCACATGGAACTAATATTCCTATAATTAACGAGGAATAAACCTGCTTTAAAATCACAATTGCCTGAGGTAAAACAATTGAGGTAAAACCTGTCTAATTTAAAGGTGTGCTGGATTTGAGCAATTTTAATAGGGTAGAGAAATCCATTTGAAGTTTAAGAAAGATTATTTGAAAAAGATTAGCAACAATTACAGATGGAGATATCAGGAAATTTGCAAATCCAGAATCATAACATTTATGTGCTCAAATGTCCAAAGTAGGTTTAGCAGTGAATTTTTTATCTTGTACTCCTCTCCCTGCATATTAACCCTGAGTGTCTGTTTCCTCACACAGCCCTATCTAAGGGAGCACTCGCCCCCTATCATGATGCTGTCTATGAGGAAATAGTGTACAAACTGGCCAGAGAGGGAACTTACAGCGCCCCCAGGAGAGGTGAGTGGAGAATCTCACCATACTAGTTTCTGAAAGAAATTTTCTTTCTCAAGAGGTGTGTTAAGGTAGGTAAAGAAAATGATCACATCACTGTCCCTGGGCTACCTTATGAAAAAAGTATTTTTTAGTTTTAAACCAGTAGAGTTTTCTTTCTCAACTGGTGTCAAACTAAGTGAAGAAAATCAACACAGCACGATTCTGGATCTGCCTTATAAACACAAACTCACACCCTGGCTTCTCTTCCAGTAGAGGACAGTGAGGCTGCTGTCTGACTGTGGGTACGACTGATCTGTCCTCCTGTTCACAGGGAGATTCCTCTCTGACGAGCTGCCCTCTGGATATGATGATGTGGAGGACAGTGAGGGAGACCCAATACCAGGTGAGGGGAGTCTGCTCTTCAGTGTTGCCTCACACTAGCCTTATCTCAGCAAATCACAGATGCTGAGCAAAACTAGATCTGGTCAATACTGGGGTGGTAAACAGGGTGCTTCTTTAATTGGTTTTGATAGAAAAGGAGACTGCGGAAGAGCATGCTGTAAAAACTGCCTTTCAGATCAGATTAATCAGCGACCCTAGAGTTTTTGTTTAACTATACACCACAAAACATTTAAGATCACACTTTACAATTACTTTGCAGCTCTATGGTCAAACTAAGTCTGAGTCCTGAAGTGTACATTCTCTGTCTCTCTGTGTGGTTCAGGAGACTCAATAGCCTCTGTGAAAGAAGAGATCCCAGAGTACTATGATGATGCAGTAACTGTACCTCAGAGTCCAGATGCCTTGTCAGGTGGGTTATTTCAGTCCAGTCACATGGGGAATCTCTGCACCAGTCCCACTGAGTCTGAATCTCTCTACTCTCTCTCCTCTCACTCTTCTCTCTCAGCCTCTGAATACGGAGTCTGTACTATTCTGCACCAGTTACATGAATCTGACTCTCTCTCTGTGATCTCAGCCCTGCACACTCAGTCTGGGTCACTGCTGCCAGTGTCCAGCTCCTCTTCAGTATCTCATAGGGTTCACATCATCACCCTCTCTGTCCAAATACAGCCAAACTTTCTCTGCCCTGTTGACCTTCAACATCTTATTTGAAAATCTAGGAATTGTTTTACATTTATCACAGTTGTGAATAGGACTGGAAATCAGGTTCCCCCTGATCTCCTGTACTTAGAGCCTGGAGTTTTAGTTCCTGTGTGATGTTGAGTTAATCAGTGTGTTCTGATGAGCTCCAGCAGTCCTGTGCTCTAGGTAACTCAGTGTTCTGATGTGTGACAGTGAAGTTGTGCTCTGTGTGCTTTAGGAGAGATGATGTCCTCTGTGAAAGAAGAGGCCCCTGAGTACTATAATGATGCCATCACTGTGCCCCAGAGTCCAGACGCTGTGTCAGGTGAGTTAAATTAAATAAGACTAAGGAGTACCCCCTGTACCAGCCCACAGTAGCCTTTGTCAGAAATAAATCTCAACCTAATTTCATATCTGCAAATAAACACTAACTGGAAATGAAGAGGCCAGTTTGTGTCAGAATGACAGAGACATTACTGACCTGCTCTTCTGTTCACAGGGAGACTCCTCTCTGATGAGACACCCTCTGGATACAGTGATGTGGGCAAAGGTGAGGGAGATCCCACTTCAGGTAAAAGGGGCTACAGCCAGGGGGCTCAGTGTGGGTTAGGTAGTTCAGGGATGAGAGAGATAACCTCCAGTAATCCATCTCTGTTGCACTGTCATCCATGACAGGGGGGAATCAGGCATTTTGCAGTAGCGGTAGCTTCACTCTGTCATGTCCTACAAGGATCAATAACAGCCAATAAAGGCTGATAGACCTGAATTGTTCAAAGTTAGATCACAAAGATCAGAGTGTCATTGAAACCCTGACACACCTAGCCAATCAGATAGCCAAATTGATTTAAACTGATCAGCAGCTGATCAATGAGGAGGGAGTAAGGTCTGGACAGAGCAAAGCTTTAGATTTCCCAAGACCAGGAATTCTGTTCTCTGACTGCAGAGAGAATTACTAGACTCAGAAATTACTAGGTCTTCCTCACTGTGGTTTAAGAACATTGATACTCCATAAGTATAAGTGAATTCTACACTGAATCATCAAGTCTTCCAAAAAGATACAATTTAATTTAAAAAATCCTATTAAACACTTTTGACTACAATATTGTAACATCTATTCTGTATACTATAACTGTTAGTCCACTAATAGCCATTGATATCAAAGCAGATTACTTCTCAGATATGTTCTATTATGCTTATTTTTTGTTATGCAAATTATAATTATATCAATAAATTGTATATTGTTTGGTTATAATACATGTGTGAAACTATAGATTATTATGTTTGATTAGTTCCTAGAAGTCTACAAGTACTCTCAAAATATACTGCTATAATTTCTGATTGTTACAGAAAATTAAAATCCCCATTCACTGCACTATTGTGACTATGTAAGTGTTTTAAAAAATCTAGGTACACCTGGGTAATGTCATCAATTCCAATTCCAGTTCCAGTACATGACTAGGGGCTGCAAAGCAAGGAGATGTTTGCTTAAATGTTGAGGTGTGAGATTCAGTGATCAAAGCAACCATAAAGTTTAGTTATGTTCTGGGTAAATGATTGTCAGTCAACCGTCCTGGAATGACAGAGCTATTTCTTGCTTCTACTGCTTGTCCAGATCAACTGGAAAGACCAGATTGGAGTTTAGTCTTTGACCCTCATAAAGAGAGCTTGCCCTTCTGTTGTTTTTAGAAACTTTAATTTCTTGTTTAGAGAATCCCTTGGTTAAAAAGTGCCTCTCCTGGCTAGTGGGAGCATCTTTAGAACAGGGAGATAGGCTCCCATTCATTTTGTAGCAATTGGGTTCACAAAGAGAGAGATTTAACTGTAGGTTGTAATTGAGGATTTTCTGGATGGTTAGGATGTAGGTGTAGTAATGAAGCTCACGATTCTCAGTGCTGTCACTGTAGTGTGCGCGGTCCTACACAACCTTTCTATCGACTGGGTGAGTCTTCTGTTCCATCTCCGATTCTTTCTGCACATTCCTCCTATTTCACCACCATTATTGTAGGACAACAGCCATAGATACGAGAAGAGATACTTTTCCGAGCAACTGTCTTAAATAATCACGTTGAAAAAGGTGACAAAGTTTTTTTTTTAAAAATTTAACATAACCTTACATTTGCCTATTCAGTTCAAGTTATTTTCTGTATGCGCAAATTCCCCAATTTTTCTGCTGTCTCCTGAGAAATACAAGTATATATCAAATCACAATAAGTAATACAAAAATCTATTCAGCTAACACCCAGATGTGACAAAACACATGTAAGACTTACACCCCCTTTAAATATGTATTTCCTTCATTTCCATTTTCTTCCCTCCCCAGGATACCTGAAAATCCACTATTGCATATTAAGGGCTGTACATGCATTACCGGTAATACAGCTACAAAAAAAGATATACATTAATCTGAATTATTAATAAATTACACTTTTATTAATAAAGACATGTATTGATACAATTCATTGTGAATAGTTGTGGTGCCTAGAAAACAATTTTAGCTAAATATTTCAAGGGAGTGGTGCATATGTTCGTTATTGTGACTATATTATTTCCACTACATTCAGAACAGTTCAAATGCGATCACCTGTTCCACTACTGAGCTACTTAAACCCTGTGAAGAGGAGGTTTAAGTTAGTCTCCTACATCAGTAACATCTAATGGGCAGCAGATGTTATTTTAGGTTTGTTGCAATTGAGAACAGGTTTAGTACAGCGCTGCTGGCAAATTTCAGCAGCCAAGATCGTTGCAATGACCCCTTGTAGATACCAATCAGCCGCAAGAAAAAAAAATAATTTGTGCCTTTATTAAAAAAAAAGAAAAACAGTTTATGCGGTAATTTCAGGTACAATGTAATAACTTAAGTTAAGTAGTCCCACAGTAATGCGTGGGGTCCTATCAATAGAAAAAAATACTTGTAACCCGAAAACACAACAACCACAAAGCCAGAAGTCTTCCAGGAACCTAGGAAAAGCAGTAGTCTAACGACTACAGAAAATAAAAAAGAACATTAAAAACAAATCTGAGGAACAACAAAAACACAGAATCTAATGCGAGAGCTGTTTCAAGTCTTCATCGTGCTCCCTTAGTCCCAGTAGGCCTCACACATATACAGTATCTGTGTACAGATCAGCAGGGGGTCCACAGCTGGTGGGAATTTAAGTAGTGACCTTACCGCGGAATTACCGCGCGCTGACCGATTGCTCCACTGGAGCTGTAAAATTTGCTTTCCCTTCACAGACTGACGTTGCACAAACACAGGGTGAAACAGGGTTTCGGTTGTGGATCCATCTCCACATGGGGGAAAGGGACAGTAAAATAGCCAGGAAAATACAAGAGAAGAAACTGAAAGAATTGTGCTCACTGCAAAGTAGGAAGGAAAGAGGTGGACGAATAGGTAAAACATCTCGGCGGATAATTTGTAACGACATTCTTTGGTGACAATCAGCAGACGGATTTCTCTTCATGTTCCGCTGTGCAGTTTGAACGTTCATTCTTCCAGATCGGTTGGTTATATGAGATCAGCTGATATAAATTAGGACTAATCAGAATCAATACACTTGATGTCTGGCGAAGGCAAATAACCTTTGTACGTGATCTGGAATGTGAATGGTTAAATTTCAGCACAGTTGCAACCCCTTGACTCCTCGTGTCGTTCTGTATTTCTCTCTCATTCTACTGGGAGTGGTGCCGGTGCTTCTGGATAAAGTCTGTCAGTGGTCATTCCAGATGGGTCAGGAGTGACTGCGCTTCGGCACAAGAAGAGACATGTGACTTGCAAGGATCCTGACAAGGTCTGTTTGTTTCTAGAGCCTGAATGGCTCAGTTGGTAAAACATCAGACTTTTAATTTGAGGGTCCAGGGTTCAAGTCCCTGTCCCGGCAATTGTGCTTTCCTTAAATCTATTGTGAATGTCATAAATCGGTTAGGTGTCAGTCTCGTAAATCGAAGATCGGGGGTTCCAACCCCGTCCGTCCCTGTTTCATTTACCAAGTCTTTACTTTATCTATTTCATCAATTGTCTTGCAATGTAGAAATCTCTGTAATAAGAAGAAAAGAACTATCGGTAGTAGTTAATAATCCTTCGACAAAGTAAAGGGGACATTCAACACACAAGCCTCCACTGCTTGTCAGGATGGCTGAGTGGTCTTAGGTGCCAGCCTCAAGAACTCAATCATGTGTATTGAAGGTTTATGTTATTCACAACATGGATTTCCATTCATGTTTATTAAGATGTGCAGTTTGTATGTTGGTTGTATGAAAACAGTTTCTTCAAAAGTCCTGTCAATTAACAGTGGAGAGCTAGCCAACGTATGTCTTCATGAAAACTCTCTTTAAGGTGATTACAAGTGCCTTGAACAAATTTGCATCATATTTTTAAAATAGTTTAGCTCAAGATGCAACGGAAGCATAAATGAATTATCTCGCCCTCCATTCCAAGATAAAACTCCATGTGTGAATCTTATTTTACTTGAAGTTGATGATGTTGGTCATTATTGGAAATGCCGATGATATTGTCTCAGGTACAGTACTCAGTTGTTACGTGCTGTAATTTGATACCTTGTGACAGAGGAGCCTGTCACGAGGTACTGATAGTACGGAAAATACAACATTCATACACCTTCCATTGAGCTGTTGCTAGATACGTTGCTGAGGATGCACACTCAGGGCTTGACTAGAAACTGCTCTTACTTAATTTCATATACATTCACGTACACAAACATACCTAATTTTATATACATTCAAATTCTTAAACACAGGTATGAGTGAGTATTGTGGTTTGAATGGAGAGTGCTCTCATAACGGATGTTACTCACTGTTTGTTTCGTGTCGGTACTTCCAGGGTGAGTCAGCCTATGGTGGCCTAAGAAGGCCAAACCTAACCCCACTTCTCAAGGGTTATTTAAGGAAATGTGAAAAACAACTTTGAATTTTAGAAATGGTTTGTTCCAGAGGGGGAGGGTTTACATGCTATTTAAGCTGGCTCCTCAGGCTAAGTGGTTGGTGGTTGTTAGGTGGTGTTATATCAACAGAGAGAGAGAGAGAGAGCTGCTCCAACTCTTTCAAGGGCTGGGCCTGTACATCGTCAATGGCAGGACTAGAGGGGACTCTCTAGGCAGGTTCACCTACAGCTCAGCTCTGGGCAGCAGTGTGGTGGACTACGCCATCACCGACCTGGACCCCTCCTGTATCAGTGCCTTCACTGTCAGGCCACAAACTCCTCTCTCCGACCACAGCCAGATCACACTCAACATGAAGAGAGCACACGAGCGCAGAGACACAATGACACACCCCAGCCTGCTGTACGACCTCAACCAGGCATACAGATGGGACACAGACACCCTAGACAGATACCAAACTGCACTGGGCGATGATGAAATTCAGACACTGTTGGACACATTTCTAAACACTCTGTATCAAACCAACAAATTAGGCATAAACTTGGCCACACAAAAACTAAATCACCTATTCCACAAACTAGCATCAAAATCTAAGCTAAAAACAACTAAATCAAAAAAGTACCAAAAAACAAAAGCAAAAGAAAAGTGGTTTGATACGGAGTGCAAAAACATTAGAAATGCACTACGAAAAGTCTCAAATGAAAAACACAGAAAACCACACAACACAGATCTGTGCCTCAGCTACTGTGACACGGTAAAACTTTATGAACACACGCTGAAAAAGAAAAGAAACATATGGATAAACAAACAAATTGCAGAAATTGAGGAGTCACTAAATCAGAACTGTTTCTGGGAAAAGTGGAATAATTTAAATAAATCAAAACCAGAAGAATTGGCCATCCAAAATGGAATAATCTGGCAAACATACTTTGAACATCTCTATCAAAAGCTCCCAAATACAAATCAATCAGACCAAAACACCATTTATGAAAAACTCGAAATTTTGGAATTGGCTATCAAAGACAACCAAAACCCCTTAGATTCCCCAATCACTGAGCAGGAGCTACTGTACAAACTCCAGGCCCTCAGACCATGCAAAGCTTGTGGCCAAGAAGGAGTCATAAATGAGATGCTGAGAAACAGCAGCCCAAAGTTGCAACAAGCCCTGCTCAAACTCTTCAATCTCATCATGACAGCCGGATGTTTCCCTGAGGCCTGGAACCAAGGACTGATCACGCCCATCTATAAGAGTGGAGATAGACTTGATCCCAACAACTACCGGGGCATCTGTGTGAACAGTAACCTGGGGAAGGTATTCTGCAGTATCCTAAATACACGAATATTGGCCTTCCTTACCGAACACAATATCATGAGTAAAAGTCATACTGGATTCTTACCAGATCACCGCACATCTGATCACATTTACACCCTACACACATTGATAGACAAACACGTCCACCAAAAACACAAAGGAAATGTTTTTGCCTGCTTTGTCGATTTCAAAAAAGCATTTGACTCGATTTGGCATGAAAGATTGTTTTACAATCTACTCCAAAGTGGCATAGGGGGCAAAGTGTATGACATAATTAAATCAATGTATTCAGAGAGCAAATGTGCAGTGAAAATTGGAAACAAAAGGACCAAATTCTTCACCCAAGGCCGTGGGGTGAGACAGGGCTGCAGCTTGAGCCCAACACTGTTCAATATCTATATCAACAAATTAGCAGGAATGTTGGAACAGTCTGCAGCTCAGACAGTCTCTCTCTACACGACACAGAAATCATGTTTCTGCTCTATGCAGATGACCTGGTCCTGCTGTCGCCCACAGAACAGGGGCTGCAGCAGAACCTGGCACTGCTGGAGCAGTACTGTCAGACCTGGGTGATGACAGTCAATCTGGACCAGAGTTATGGTTTTCCAGAAGAAAGCCAGACCTCAGGGAAACAGGTACAAATAAGAAGGAGGCTCTTCAACATCAATCCACCAACAAGAATCTGGCTCCAAATATTTGAAAGTGTAATCCAACCCATTGCCCTATATGGCAGTGAAGTGTGGGGTCCCCTCACAGACCAGGATTACACTTGTAGCGGCGAGGCTTAATAATAAGGCAGAATTAAGTGTTTCTGAGCTTCCCAAATGAGGCCCCATTTCTCTGTTCATCTCTGTGGTGCAGCCACAGAGAAACTATTCATGCAAGATGATTTAAGGTTTCCTAGGACAGCTCCCAAAGGGGGATGCACTTAGCTAAGTCTGGCTATCATGATCAATGGTCATCCACTGGCGCCTATCAGTCTAGGGAGTGCCGGATGGACATCTGGACTGCATTACTAAGTGTCAGGACTAAGTGACTCATATCTCACCTTGATCAACCAATCAGGGACTGGTAGGGCTGAGTAACCCACGTGGGACTCTGATGCCCATGGAACTTTCAGCCAATCAACAAGCTGAAGTTCCTCCAGGTAAAAACAGGCAACACAGGCCTGGAGATTGAGATTCAACAAGATTCAGATTCGGGAGATTCAGTAAGATTCTGGAGAGGATTCTGTGGACTGTTCTAAAGGGAATTCAAAGGAGAATTCCAGGGCAGGACGGCCCAGGAGCAGAAGGCTCCCAAGGGCAGGACATTCTCGCAGCGCGCCTCCTGACCATCCCGAGACTCAGCCCGGACAACCACGGAACGGCCAGTGTGTCCGAGTGCCAGAACTTTCCTTTGTTCTAAGAGTCTAGAGTGGAGGTTGCCAGAGAGTAACCAGCAGCAGGCCTCGTGGACAGGTCAGAACTGTGGACAGCTGAATCACTATTCAGAACTAGCTCTTCATCAGGAACGAACCGGTCCTCTTCCTGACTTGCTGGGATCCACAGTCATCTTTTCTCCTGTGCACAAACTTTGCTAGTTAAAGCCAACACTAACTAGCCGGTCAGTGAGCATCAGCAGCGCACCGTCGCAAGCCGCACAGCACAGCCTGGCACGGAGCCAGAGAGCGCGGATTGGATAGCAACAAGCCTGCAGCTGATTGTTTGTGCCTGCAGGAGATCTGAACCCCCAGAAATTGGATGAGTATTCAACTTCAATGCATTACAGCTCGAGAATTCAATTGTTATCCCAACCAGTTGATATCAATTTAATTCCTAAGAGTTATGTACTTGTTTTGAGTATCTAATGTAGAAGTTGTAACCAAGTTCACTTTACGAAACGGTCTTAATGAATGATATACTGAACGTATGTCCTCTTGATGTGTAACACTTCATAACTGATTGAATATATACCTTTTGTATTCTGATAACCCTCTCGATAAGATCTGTTAGGTTTACATGCATATTCTATGTATTAATAAATGTATCCTCGTGTATTAGTACCTGTGTGTGTGCGTTGTTTGAGTTATATCGCATGGTTGGATTCTAAAGCCATCAAAAGAATCAACTTTGTGATTTACTGCTACAATTAATAATTGTCTCAGTAAATGCCCAAACCCTACAGAACTGGTGCCTTCAGAGAGCCACTATGATTACATATTTGGCGTCCCTGAACGGCTATGAAACACTACACACTCAATGGGACAAACACCCCACAGAAACTCTCTGATGTAGAAACATCCTCCTTGAGCAGAGAAAAACACCTAACAACGGGTGCAGGGCCAAATTAGGCCAGTACCCACTATTGATAAGCTTACAGAAGAGAGTATTAAAGTATTGGCTACACTTAAAAAACAGCAACAAAAATTCCTACCACCACAAAGCCCTGCTGAGCCTAAAACAGAGCCCCCTGAGCCAGCTAGCCCACAACTCAGACTCAACCACATCACAGCACAGATCAAACAGCAATATCTCACACACTGGGACACACACACACAAACACAACATAAACTGGAATTCTACAGAACCCTAAACAGACAATACACACTAGCTGAATATCTGACCAAGATAAGAAACACCAAAAAGAAACAGACCCTGACGAAGTACAGGCTCAGTGACCACAGCCTGGCCATAGAAACTGGGCGACACAGGCAGACCTGGCTGCCCAGAGAGGACAGGCTGTGCTCCCACTGCCAGCGGGGAGAAATAGAGACAGAGGTAAACTTCCCACTGCACTGTGACAGATACTCTGGGATTAGAGAAACATTCTTCCCTAAATTCAGAAATCTAATCCCAGAGGTCCCACACCTGCCAGAATCACAACAGGTCCCAATCCTAATGGGAGAGGAAGGAGGGAACTCAGTGGAACTGGCAGCCCAGTATGTGATCTCCTGTCACAGCCAGGGGAACAGTGAGTCTGTCTCCCAATAATGCTCCTTCTGTCTACATGAAATGTAAATATTTTATAATATGTCTTTGTTATAAATGTCTGTAATATGTCTGTTGATTTTATTTTACTTTTATTTTTTGTGTTGTTTCATGTGAATTTCATTATTTTATTTGCTTTGGCAACACTGATTGTACCCATCGGTCATGCTAACAAAGCACCTTGAATTGAATTGAATTGAGAGAGATTGAGAGAGAGAGGTAGATAAGGAGGATTTACCTTTATTTGAATAATTAGTTTTGTTTCTTTTTTTGGGTGTTTTGTTTTCTGGTGTGGGGGACTGGGGGAACTGTAAATAGACTGCATTTGTTTGCTTGGGTGCTTTTGCAGCGGAGCCAGTCTGAGATAAAATGGACCTACTCTGGCCTTGCTCAGGCCATTGTGTGACATTTTGGTGGCAGCAGTGGGATGGCCAGCCGTAAGACAGTGCATCCTGTGAGGAGAAGGAGAGGCCTGCATTCGCAGAAAAATGCCTCATCCTCAACCCCAAAGACAGAAGAACCCTGGAACACAGTGACTTCTACGGAAGAGGAGGAATATGAAGACTTGGGAACCAAGCCTAGAAAGTCTTCACATCAAGTTGTGCAGACGGACACTGCACAAGGGACAGGATCTGAAGTGGCAGTGGTGGCTTTGCTTCAAGAGTTTTTGAATATGCAACAAAAAAGAGAGGAGATTCTTTTGACAGAATTAAAGAAACTGAATGTGGCACAGAATGTCATAAACCAGGGTACGCCTGAATTGCGAACGGCACTGACAGAAGCCTCGTCTCCACCAGGAAGCCCACGATTGGCTCTTCCTACACCAGCAGTACGACAAGCCCCCAAGGCAGCTCCTCAGGCATTATCAAACAAACCCCTCCAGAGGAAGGAGCCCAAAATGCCCTCATATCAGCAGGGAGAGGACATTGAAAATTACCTGCTGCGCTTTGAGCGCATGGCCCGGATGTGGGAATGGCCAGAGGAAGAATGGGCAGTCAGACTGGTGCCATTACTAACAGGCAAAGCTTTGGAAGCCTATAGTACTATGGACGAGGACTGGTCCAACACCTACAGAGACCTGAAGGAGGCGATACTGGTGAAGTTCGACATCTCTCCAGAGACTTACCGACAGGGCTTCAGAGATCCGAGACTTCCACTAGGAGAGATACCAACGGAGACATATAACCGCCTAAAGGGACTATATAAGAGATGGATTCGTCCAGAACAGAGTACCAAGGAACAAATTGGAGAGACTATCATTTTGGAGCAACTACTGAATGTACTTCCATCTGAAACCAGGACTTGGGTAAAGGAACTTGACCCACCAGATGGATTAACGGTGGCAAAATTGGCACTACAGTACGTGCATGCTCGTCAAGGGGAACAAAGGAAGTATCCATCGGTAGTTTCCAGAGGTATCCGGACTGGTCAGGACTTCAGAGGTAACGCAATAGATATGCAAAGACCGTAAGTGGAGGATAAAGCACCTATAAGGAGGACTTTTGTCAAAGAACTGGTTTGCTTTTATTGTCAACAGGCAGGACATAAAGCCGCAGTGTGTCCAGTGCGTAAACCAAAATTGACAGGGTTTTGTTATGTACCTAGAGAAGGGGACATATTTAAGGAAAGAAATGGAGATAAAGAAAACTGTTCATGTTGGCCAGTAATTTTCAATGGTCAATCTGTGCAAGCTTTACTGGATACAGGCAGTTCAGTGTCTCTAGTGAAACATTCATTAGTCTCAGATTAGTAGAATAGACTATGAAACGCAAATTATGGTTCAGTTTGTACATGGAGATAAACGAAAATACCCAATGACAGAGATAACTATAGAAGTAGAGGGGCAATTTTATTGATTAATTGTAGGAGTCGTTCAGTACTCACCTGCAGATGTTATTTTGGGAAGGGATTTACCGTTTTTGATTGATTTGCTGAAAAATGTAAATGCTTCCATAATGGCTAATGTACACCTATCATGTCCAGTGGTCACTAGGGTCCAAGCAAAAGCTGGTCTGCAACCCTTGCCAGACCTAGACGATAGTCTGTGTGAAGGTGGGACAAAAGGGCCTAGGAAAACGCGTCAACAACGTCGTTTGGCTAAATATATAGGTACACCAGAACCCAAAGTTGATCATTCTGAACTGGTTCTACATGAATGGAAGGTCCCTGATGATATTGCTAGGTTGCAAAGGAATGATCCATCGTTAAAGCCTTTATTTGATAGGGTCATGGTTGACAAAGAAAAAACGGATACCAAGTATGAGTACAAAGATGTTTTTTCTATTGAAAATGACATTTTGTATAATGGGAAAGCTGGGAACAAGTGTCTTGTGGTACCAACTAGTTGTAGACCATCGGTAATGCACCTGGCACACACTATTCCATGGGCCGGACACCTGGGACAAAATAAAACATACATACGACCTAGTTCACGATTTTATTGGCCAACCATGTACATAGACATAAGTAGTATAAAGCGACACCTTTCGTCAAACTTTTGACAGGTACCACGCCCCCTTTTCAGGCCAATGGTCGTCCGCGGTGGTTGGCTGTCCCGCCCCCTCAGGAGCCAATGTTGTGGATCGGAACTCCCCGCCCCCGGGCGGTCGGCCCGACGCCACAGGGTCCCAAAGCCACCAGACGGCGCATGCCACGCTTTAGGTGTGTGCACGTGTGTATTGGTTTGGAAGGGGACCATGTCTGCCGCGGGGTTGAGTGCGCTCTATTATAACCCTGGGAAATCGGGCAGTTACGGCGGCGCGGAGAGTCTGGTGCGGGCCGCGAGATCCCGGGGTGTGAGCGGCGTCAGCCGCGGCCGGGTGGTCGAGTGGTTGTCCGGCCAGGCTGCTTATACGCTGCACAAGCCGGCGCGCGTACGTTTTAAGAGAAACAGGACGCTGGTGTCCGAAATGGACTGGCAGTGGCAGGCCGACTTGGTGGACATGAGAGAACACCGCGAGTTCAACGACGGTTTCTGTTACATCTTAATGTGTATAGACATACTGTCTAAATACACGTGGGCCGTGCCGTTGAAAACCAAGACTGGTGGGGCCGTGACAGGCGCCTTCCGAAATATACTGCAAGAGGGGCGTGCTCCTAAAAAGCTACAAACGGACGAGGGTAAAGAATTTCTTAACAGGACCTTCCAAAATTTTCTCAAACGTGAGAATATTGAACATTTCGTTACGGCCAGTGATGTGAAGGCTAGTGTGGTCGAGAGGTTTAACAGAACTATTAAAACAAAAATGTGGAGGTACCTGACACACAAAAACACCTTTCGTTATATCGACGTCCTTTCAGATCTTATTTACGCTTATAACCATAGTTACCACACGACTATTAAACGAACCCCGGCTTCTGTTACGTCCGACAACGCCCTTGAGGTGTGGAGAACGGTCTATGACGAGCACTTTAAGAGAAAACCGTCAAAGTTTTCATTTAATGTGGGTGATCGCGTGCGGGTGTCCAAAATAAAGGGTGTGTTTGAGAAGGGATATGAACAGACCTTCACAGATGAAATTTTCATTGTCAAAGAGCGGTCCGCGGCTCTGAGACCCTATTACAAACTGCAGGACTACGCAGGCGACGACATTAAGGGCTCCTTCTATGCAGAAGAGCTACAGAAGATAAACCCAGATGTTGAGAACGTCTACCGCATCCAAAAGATTTTAGCAGCCAGGGGTCGTGGCAAAAACAAACAGCTTTTGGTAAAGTGGCGCGGCTGGAGCGATAAATTCAATAGTTGGGTGAAGGCTTCTGAGGTCAGAGACATATAGAGGTCGTGAAAAATGAACCCCAATGGCTTCTATGTGACGCTGGCTAGTAATTCATCCTCAAAGATGTTTCCAAAGAACACTAACGCGTGCTTCACAGAGCATCTGGCAAAGGCGATTGACCTGGACGGGAGCTGGGAAGTGGGCCTGGTCGAGCTGCACTATCCGCATACGCTAAACACGTTTGATGAAGACGAAGTTTTTCTGTTCATCAGCGAGGAGCTCAAGACTATCTGGACCTGTACCTTACCGAGAGGGTACTACGGCAACATCGAGCAGCTCTTGCATGAAATGAAACGGGCTGCTGAAAAATCCAAGTTAACGGCTGTAAGTCTTAAATACAACCCCATTAGCCGGTCGGTAAGGATTGTTAGTGATAAACGGTTTGTTATGCAGGTGGGTAATCGCCTAGCGCGGATGTTGGGTTTCAATTCGGGTGTCGCGGGTGTAAAATCACCGCACCCCGTCGATATGACTGGCGGATTTAACACCGATACACCGATACACCGATATCATAGAACACCAGTTAATAGGCGACGTCTACGCACCGCTTTTGCGTTGTGTGCCCTTCAGAGGCGTGGATGGTGAATTCGTCACAGTATTGTACGACAAACCCCATTACGTGCCGGTGAGCATCGACCATTTTAACAACATCGCTATTGAAATAAAGACGGATCAAAACGAACACGTGTCATTTGCTTTTGGAAAGGTCATCGTCAAGCTGCATTTCAGACCCGTGAAAGCGACAAACATCTAAAAGGATGACGGTCATCAAGAGCTACGGGGATCCTTCTTTGTATACGCACTACTACAAACAACAGGCTGGTTATGGGTTACCAGGATTTTCAGGGCTGCCGGTTCAGTACGGCGCTGGTATCGGGGGTATTTTCAGAGCGCTATTTAGAAAAGCCGTGCCTTTTCTGAAACGCGGGTTTGAAATAGCTAAGCCACACATGGCATCGGCAGCTAAAAACATCGCCAAAGACGTGGTCGGCAACGTTACAAGCGCGGTCATGTCAAAGGTGGCTGCACATCAGCAGGAAGGTTCGGGTCTAGCATACATCCGCAGGGGTGTCAAGAGAAAAAGACAGACGTCATCATCGTACCGTCGGGGGCCGCCGAAACCTGATAAAAGAACGGCAAAGCGCAGACAGGCAACTCATAAAAGCTTCAGGTCGACCAAGAAGAGCGTGACACACAGCAATCATCGAGACACGAAACGAGACATATTTTAAACATGGCTTTTGTTCACGGCGGGTCTGCAGAATGCGCCAAGTCGGAGCTGGACATATTTCAATTAGCACCTACCCAAACAAGCGTCGAGAAAAGTTTTTACATAGAAGTTCCACCCCTCACGGCCCTAACGGAAAACGCACCTCTGGAGTTCTACGTCGCAGGCAACGGAGAAGATTATTTAGATTTAAACAACACCCTGCTCTATTTGACCTGTAAAATAACGGAACCAGACGGTCGGGACATTGATGCGGCAGCCCGTGTGAGCCTGGTGAACTACCCCATCGCAGCCATCTTCAGCCAGGTTGACATCACAGTAGGAGACCGATTGATCAGCCAGAGCAACAACTGCTATCCTTACAGAGCCTTTATAGAGTCGGTCCTGAACTACAGTGAAGAGACGCTGAAGACGCAGTATTCAACAGGGCTCTTTTACAAAGACACAGCCGGGGAACACGAGTCCACAATTTTGGATGGTCCCAATCAGGGGTTCCGAAAAAGAGCATCATACACGACGCAAAGCCGAAAACTGGAGCTTCTGGGTCACATTCACGCCGACCTGTTTTTTCAGGACAAACTACTACTGAATGGCGTAGACCTGAAAATAAAACTCACGCGAAACAGAGATGCTTTCTGCTTAATGAACAACGCCGGAGAACACAAACTGAGCGTACTCTCTGCATCTTTGTTTGTGAAAAGAGTCAGAGTGTCACCAGGGGTCAGACTGGGACACGCCGAAGCACTCCTGACGGCCAACGCTAAATACCCCATAGACCGCGTACAGATGAAAGTCTTCAGCCTGCCTGCAGGAAGCCGTGTGTGTAACCAAGAAAACCTCTTTCTCGGACAGTTACCCAAAGTGGTCATTTTGGGGTTTGTGGACAACGCGGCATTCAGCGGCAGTTTTACCCAAAACCCCTTCAATTTTAAACACTACAACGTTAACTTTCTGGCTCTCTACGCGGACGGTGAACAAATCCCCACTAAACCGCTTCAACCAGACTTCCAAAATGGACATTGCGTCCATGAATATTTTAATCTGGTGGAAACAGCCGGGAAGCGTCTGAAAGACAAACCACTTCTGGTGGACCGCGAGGAGTACGCGCGCGGTTACACATTGTTCGCTTTCAACCTCAGCCCCGACGACGAGTGCACAGGACATTATTCACTTATCAAAACGGGTAATCTGAGAGCTGAAATACGCTTCGCGCTACCGCTACCCACTACAGTTAACATGGTTGTGTACGCGTTGTTCGACAACGTGATAGAGCTGGATATGAGACTTCAAGTCATTTACGACTTCAGCTAAAAAGCACGGGTGGCCACACAACCTGCACATAAAGATGAACACCAAACAGCTGGAAGACATTCTAACCCGAGACCGCTACACCCGAGACAGTTTTCTAGGCGTGTTCCCCAGTGATGCCCTACCACGCGAGAGACTGGCGCGGCGACCGTTGTGTTTAATAGTTAATACTCACCCACACGACCGCCCCGGTGAACACTGGCTGGCTATTTACTTACCCGACGACGAGGGCGCAGAATTTTTCGACTCCTACGGATTTTCACCCGAAGCCTTTTTCTTTCCCAAGAACATTATTGATTTCTTAAACAGAAATGCTAACTCCATATTTTACAACAACAGACAATTGCAAGATTCTTTTGCAGTGACCTGCGGTCTACATTGCGTCTTTTTTCTATACCATAGATGTAAAGGTTTATCTTTTAGAAACATTTTAGAACTTTATTCTACGAATGCAATCCAGAATGACCGCATGGTGGAAATGTTTCTGAAAAACCGACGTCGTGTGAGACGGAGACCCCTGTACCCTTTCAAGCCCTTTGAAAATACGAATGTTCAATTATGCGGGTGTTTACGACAATTTAAAACATGTCATAAATGTTAATCGATCGTCTAAAATAAAAATGAAATCGAACCATTTCGACGTCTGTGTGGTTATTATTTAAAAAGAACACAAAACATGATTGAAAATCAACACAATATTTTTATTATACATTCGCTGTTATAGCGCTCAAGCTTTTTTTAATACATGTTACAGACAAACCATTTTTAAACATATTGCGCACCTTTTTAATATACATTTCAAGTCATTTAACACAAACACACATACCCAGAGAAAAAATGTTACAAAGACAACCATGTGGGTCTAGGTATTAGCGAGCGTCTCCTTTCAGCGGTTATCTTAGAGACCGGGTCGACCGTCGACAACTCTACCGGTTGTTTTAAAGTTTTGACCGACGCTGCACACCCCGGCGGGGCAGCCTTGAGTTTTTCAAGTAGCTCTCGGTTACCAGCGTTGGCTAGCAGGGTGCCCGGCACGTTGATTTCTGCCATAGCCTCCATGAACACATCCCAGCCTTTTGGCTTCTTACCGACCGCAACTGCTTGCTGCTGCGTGAGAGCTCTGACAAGATCAATCATGTGAGAGCCCTCAACGGGTGCCCCCTTGTACACAAATTCCCCTTTTTCATTCCAGGCTATTAATGGTTCATTGCGGGCCATGGTCTTTAACAATATCTCAGCATTTCTCCGGAACCGCTGAGACACGCTGTCCAAAATATAACCAAAGTCAGCCACGCTCGATGACGGCGGTTGTGCTAACGTGTGTGATAGTTCAGTGTGTGCATTTTCCGGTAGCACAACTGTTAAAGTCCCCTTTTCGGAAGTCTCCTGGCGTACTAATGCCAAATACCTTTGTAACACCTGGTTGCACAATTTCACTTTTTCATATTCGGCCAGATGCGCGTTCTGCAGAATGTCACGCATTTCATCATCCAACCGACGGGCTGTTATTTTTCTTACATCGCTTTCGAACCCAGACCGCTCTCGGAGTCGATCGAGCTGTTTCTGAGGTACCAGGTACATTTTTTCAGCGTGCTCCATTATTGACGTTGTAGAAGCCCCGTAATCAGTGGTACTGCAATACTCAACAGGGTCCCGATAAAACCACCAGACTGGTTCACCAAGAGTCTCTTTCTTTTAAGAGAAAGACCCTTTCGACTCAAAGTCTTTATAAGCTTACGCTTTCTCTTCAGGGTCCCAAACTGCTTAGCAGATAACGGTATGTTCCCTTTCAAGGTATTCAAGGCGATTTCAGCTATGGCCTGTACAAGATCATTTGTAGCTCCGCAGAGAATAGCTTTCCGCTGCTTGGGGGCGGCTTTTACCAGAAAATTTAAGAGAGTCAGGTTTCTCCGAACGCGTGAAGACATGACGACGCCCCGAACGTGTTATTCGACTGAGTCTGCGGTTGTGAGATCACCGACTTTTAGATTTTTTAAATACATAAGCCGTGGGTACATCTGGGGGGAAAAGACCTGTTCGCAAGCGATAGTCATCTGGTGTGTCTGCATTTAAATCCACCAACAAGTAACCGAAAGTTTTTTTAGTAGCATCATCGAACGCTTCCAAAAAAAATTTGGCTTTACCGGGGTACATCTGCCGGGACAGGGTTGTAATCTGTAGTTTATCTCTAGGGTTTTTAAACAGCACCATGTACTTTGTATTTAACGCGATGGTTCTACTTTTCCGGCCTTGACAAAACACATTTTGGACGATATACATGATGCTGAGGTTTCGGTGGTGTACGTATTTGGTAAAAGCTTTTTCTATCTCATTATTTTCACACGCAGACTCCATCAAATCATCAACTATAATCAAATTTACTCTACCCGGCGGCAGTAGCTGGTCGTCGGAAAACGACGTCGGTAGTCCTTCTATAAACTGAATGTATGGAAATTTCACAAGCAACTCGTCGTATAGAGGTTGCCAGCAGCTGTAACACCAGACTATGTTTTCGGGTTTACGAGTCATAACGGTATCACCGTTCTCCAAGAGCTGTTTTATAAAATAACTTTTACCGCAATTCGAGGGTCCGGACAAAATGCATGAAAAAGGGTGTTTTAACCTGACATCCATCGTGTTAATATCCGTAGGGCAACGATGTCAAATTTTCTTGCAGCACCCGCTTGTCGTACACCACCTTCTGGGTTTTCTTTAATGTTCGGGTCTCAATGCGCCAATCCTTTTTAACACGCACGATCATCGGCTGTTGAATAGAAATGTGTTTAAATTCCCGGCACTCTGCATAAGGGTTAACGCCATAGTCAAAAACCAAGTCCCGCAGACTCTCAATGTTAACTTTTTCACAGATGTTCACATTGAGCGTAATGCCTTTTACCTTTAAACAGGCTTTCCCTCCAGACAGTTTGTACCCGTACGACTTGGGTCCTGTTGATACAAACTCGGTGATGTGTTGTCCAGCAGCGATTTCGCTGGTCAGCTCACCCAAGTAGTCACCCAGCCCCGGATTCCACTCACCCTCCCGGCTCACAAAGATAACGGAATCTGTGTCGTGGTACAGACAGCAGCCTTGCAAAGCATTTAGCAGATTGTATAACTCCAAGCGGGCATAGGCGGTTTTAAAGCTAGCGATGAAAATGTTAGTGTTTGAATGGCCTGTATAGTGGTGTTTAGTGTGTTTCCACGTAACACAGGCTGTGTTTTCATCGATAAACTCACAGGCTGACACCTCATGATATGGCGTAAATAAGTACCTGAATAATTCATCGGGCTTTCTCACAATGGTGGTCTGTGGTAAATTGTCTCTTTGCCCATACTTGCCCCACAAACTGTTCAAGGCAATTTTTGAAAGCTGTCTTTTGGCCGGATTCTTTTTAATGTTGCCGGGGTCCAGCCAGACACCCTCTTTTTCATAATATTCGCTGATATATCTTTGTTGTTTCCCGACATCTGTACACCACTCTGAAAACCCCGAAGCTTCCTGTTTCCCTTTCAGATGCAGTTTGTTGTAGTTGGAAAAAAGATTGTGTGAGGCCTTTTCGAAATGTCAAATTTAGTAAATTTTACACGCTCTATACCCCAGATCTAAGGCCATCTGTAATTCCGGGGTGCACCAGACACCAGTCAAGGCGCGATCTTCATCACTGTGCTCGCAGGGGGTGGTCTGTTTTGTTTCAGCACACGTACGACACAGTGTGAAAAACAGTTTTTTGTCAATTTTGGTTGGAAGAACTGGAAAGTACAAACGTCTGGGTGGGTAAACTTTCACCTTCGCTAAACCGAAATACCGTTTTAAATCTCCAACCCTGAGTGGGGTTGAACCACCAGCTCTCTGTTTAATAGCTGCACAGGGACACATTTTCACCATTCATATGTTTGTAGTTAAAGAAAATAAAATACTGGCATTTTCCTGCCAGCCGGCAGTATTTCTTCTGCACTGACGAAGATTAATAAAGAACTTTATTTCATCTTTCGCAGGCTGTAATTTCCAGAAAAGGAAGTGAATACTAAGTGGAGAAAGTGGATAAGCAAGATTTGTATTTTATCTTTCGGAAGTTGTATGAATTTCTTGAAGTTCAGAAATAGCTTGTTCCAGAAAGGAAATGAACACTTGCTTCAAAGTAAATCAAGATGTACTGTATGTCTCTCTCGCTCTGTCTGCTCTTATCTGTTCACCTCTCTCCTCTTCTCTCTGGCAGTCTGTGTAGAGTATCTGAAGGGAATGTAACACCACTTGGCAAAGAAGAAAAATTCTCAGAGGTAGAATAAAAAATCAATATTCTCCTGGTTCTCCTCTGTGAACTGGGCTCAGGGCTCACTCATCTGGCAGCTGTGGGCTCTGTTCCAGGTCAGAAGCAAGAAGTTTCTATTAACCCTTTCCAGGACCTCCATCCCTTCGGTATTACTGTCTTTACTGTATGTCAGCCTCCAAACATGTTTTATAAATATTTTATAACACAAGTGAGTGTGGAATTATCTTAGTATTTATGTAATAAACACCAGCAGTGACACTGTGATCAGTATATTGATTATCAGTAGCCAATGGTCTAAAGGTCATGTCTACAATAGTGACCAGTTGACCAGTCTGTAGCTCTGAGCAGTGGGACTCAGATCACACAGAAGACCTGTCTGTGTGTGATTCCACACCAGCCCTGGGATTCAGCTGCTCTCAGAAGTGTCTCACAGACAGTCTTATAAATTTACAATTAGATTAAGGCTTGTAACAGTTATACAGTTAATTTAAATCATCAGACCACCTATAGAAGTGAGAGCTGGGTGGAAATAAAACCAGTATACACATTTTAACCTCCAGAATCAGGAGTCTGATCTTCCTGGCTCTTATACTCTGAAGATTCGTGTAAAACCCTTAAAAGCGCTCATTTCAGGGACTCGTGCTTGTTCTCTGCTGCTCCACACGGGAACGCTTTGTAACGCATTAATCTGCGAGGTAAACTATTTTTTTCCTTTTTAATGAATTTCATTCCTTGTTTTGTCGCTCTCCTCCTTCTCCAACTGTTATGATTCGCTTCTCTTCACAGCCCGGTGTGTTTTCATTTAGAGATGTTATATCTGTAAGAAAAGCCACCCCAGGCCCCAGACAGGAGTCTCCTCCAGCGGAGACGCGCTCTGCTCTGTCAGAAAGAGCGCTGTGACGTCACAGACACCAGCCGGGTCTCAGAGAGCGAGACCGCAGGAGGTGCGCTGAGCGCACAGAGGGGTGTTATTGATCACTTATCTATCGACAACCAATTAATTCAACTGAAGAACCGTAGAATAAATGATTAACTTCACCGATTGGTGAGTACTGATTCTTTTCCGGTTCTTGACCCTGTTTTAAATATCTAGAAAACAGTCAATAAAGACTGTATCGATCAATTACCATAGTGCGTTTAATGTTAATAATGTTCAATCTGAAATTAAACAATGATTATTCATATTATTATTTAGGTAACTGTATCCTAGAGCTTAGAAAATTATATTCCAAGTTGATAAATGTATGTAAGTAACAGTTTAAATGCATTTTTTCCAGTGTTTATAAATCATAAGTATGGTAACCACGGCGATAGGCGCCACGTCACTGTGCGCGTCTAGGTGTCTCGCCTTCGTCACAAAGAGCGATGTGACGTCATGGGTAGCAACTAATTCTAATACTAGTGTATTCATGTTAATATTAGAGAGTACAACTGGTAGTTTTCATGTTAGTGTTCATGTGAGTATTAATGATGATAGCGATACTGATAGTTTTAGTTTTAATGTTCATATTCATGTTAATATTAATTATAATTATAGTGTTACTGTTAGAGTATTAACAGTAGTAGTAGTGTTTGTTTTAATGATAGCTTAACTGTTATTATAAGTAGTTTGTGTCAATGTTATTGATATTGTTATATGTATGTCTTAGTGATAGTGTTACTGTTGTAATATGAGGAGTTATTTGTGTTAATGTTAGTTATCGTGTATCTGTAGATACCTGTGTATGTGGTGTCTGTGCATGTGTGTCTGTAAGTGTGTGGTGTTTGTTAGTGTGTAAGCATGTGGGGTCTCTGAGTGTGTGGTGTCTATAAGTGTGTCTGTGAGTATTTGTAGCGTTTCTTTGTTTCTGTGAATGCATGTCTGTGAAAGTGTTTGTATGGTGTGTGTCTGTGAGTGTGTGGTGTCTGTCAGTGTGTAGTTGTATATTTGTAAGTGTATGTGTGGGTATATAATAATAAGAAATTATTAAGAAAGTCTTTGTCTTTTAACTTAAGCGTTCAGGATCCAAGCCCGTGTGCGGACGGTTGTGTTTCTTGAATCTCTTGTAATCATCAAAAGTCGTTGTTTAGTCCTTCAGTTTTTTCTCGAGTTGTCCAATGGATATTTTATACAATCCATACTTTTCATGCTCTTTTGAATTTTCCTTCACTTATGGAAAAAGTTCAAGGTGTTCTTGTCGGTGTGCTCCACATCTAGACGAGAGCACTTGCAACAGTACAGGACACGCAGTGAGGAGTTCGTGCAGCTTTCAGCTCAGTGTGGAGTGCAGAAGGAGGACTTGCTCGCTGAATGATCTCTCAAGAAATCCCTGGTGAGATTCAACAGGTGGCTTCTTCAACAGCCACGACAAGTCTGAAGACTTTCTCTGAATTTCCTGAATATAACGTTAAATTAGTTCAAATAATTTGGTAGTTAACACAACTAAATGCTTTGGAGGTATATTTAAAACAGCAGAGCAAGGCTTCAGGCACTTCGAGTAGGCATGAAATTAATTGTGTAAACCTGGATCTGTATAATCAAGAGTTCTCTTGTTCATAATATCTTTTTATACTTGTTAATTGAATATATCAATTGAGTATATCTGTTATATTTTTGAATGGGATGGGACTGTACACTGGTGGTTCCCAGGGGAAAAAGTGGGTATTGAGCCATTGGACATTCAGAGATTATATGTTGTGTGGGCGAATGTAACCGTGTGCGAAAGTAAAAAAATCCTCTTAGATGATCAAAGAATAAGTTGGGTGGGTGAATGTAACTGTGCTCTAACAATCCTCTTAGATGAAGTGCTACAGATGCAGCCCCTGAAAGTGTATTCGACTTACCTGTATAGTACTGCTGACACAAATGCTGCACGCTTGGGTTCGTAACACAAGAACCAACATAAATTCAACAGGGAGCTTCTGTAGCTGAAAACACAGATGAAACTGCTTGGTAGAACATCAGACTTTTAATCTGAGGGTCCAGCGTTCAAGTCCCTGTTCGGGCGGTTGTGCTTTCCTTAAATCTATTGTGAATGTCATTATAAATCGTCTTGTATCTTTCACTCTTCTAGCTGTACTGTGGTTATTTTAAATGTTCATCACTTGCATTTTCTTTAGTGTTTCCTTTCACAAACCGAAAATGTTCAAGACGATCTTGTCACTGCACTCCACGGAGATAATCTAAATGAAATCACAGTAGAGTACAAGACACGCAGTGAGGAGCTCACACAGTGAATACTCTTGAATACGACAAGAGGAAAGGCACACTACACATCTACAGAACATCACGTCCGAGTTTATATTGACATCAGAGATTGGACGCAAAGCAGTTTTTTTTTTTAACAAAGGTTCATGGGAACCTGAATATCTTTGCTAGAAGTATTTCAGAATCACAATCAAATCGAGTACGATTTGCACAGATCTACAGTCTGCAATTAAAATACGGTTTGTGCCTTTTAAAAAATACGCTATTCAAAATGTTTCTAAAACTGGAGAGATATGTTTCGGAATGCGTCTTCCTGTAAAAATAAAATATCTGCATGTATCTACGCTATACGCAAAGTCTGAAGCCTGCTCCACAGAAGAACTATATTCAGAGGGCAAAAGAATTGAATATTTCACCAAGTGAGAGGAAGCATCTTAGAAAAAGGAGGTGCAGTCACTTCTACACATCATAACACCACATAGTCAGACTAAAACTGCTGAAAAACTACTCTCAAGGGTAACCCGGCGAGCGCTATAAGGAGCTGGATTAAAGCTCCAGTCTCTTCGGGGGCGTGAGTTGGAATCCCACTGCTGCCCAGTATCTCCTTGTTAAGAATAACGGTTTTGTTGTTGTTGCTTCCATGTGATTTAATCAGTTTCAGTAGAATTAATTTGAACAATCATATAATAATCATATTTTATTTACTCCTCCTATATTGCAATTTGTGCACAAAGATTTAATTTATTTATTTTAAAAACGTGTTAGCCTTGATGGGAAAAACAAGTGACATGGGAGGTGCGGTGGCCATGTGGTAAGGTGTTGGTCTTGTAAACAAAAGATCACGCGTTTGAATCCCCTCCGTTCCTGTTTTGTTTACCAAGACTTTCCTTTATCTAAATCGTCAATTGTCTTGCAATGTAGAAATCTCTGTAATAACAAGAAAAGAACTGTCAGTAGTAGTTAATAATCCTTCGACAAAACAACGGGCACATTCAACACCCCAGCCTCCACTGCTTGTCAGGATGGCCGAGTGGTCTTAGGTGGCAGACTCAAGGACTCAATCATGTGTAGTGACAGTTTTATATTATTCACAACACAGATTTCCCTTCATGTTCATTAAGATGTGTAATTTGTATGTTGGTTGTATAAGAACAGTTTCTTCAAAAGTCCTGTCAATTAACAGTGGAGAGCTAGCCGACGTACGTCTTCATGAAAACTCTCTTACAAGTGTCTTGAGCAAATCTGCAAAATTTTAAAAATAGTTTAGCTCAAGATGCAACGGGAGTATAAACGAATTCTCCCGCCCTCCATTCCAAGATAAAACTCCATGTGTGATTCTTATTTTCCTAGAAGTTAATGATGTTGGTCATTATTGGAAATTGCCCGGTGATATCAACTCAGGTACTCGGTTGTTACGTGCTATAATTCGATACATGCAAAGTATTTGTATTCCCACCAAGTCTCAAGAAGGTCAATCCCAGTGGGCAAAAGATGTAGAATAAACGTCTATTAAACACATACCTTAGACGTATAAATGTGGTCCGTAATTAGTCTAGAATGAAATTCTAATATACGTATATTGTTATACACCAATTATACATCTATGATTATATGTCCATTATACATAAATTGTTGGAGTTCTATTATACGGATAACTTTAGAGGACTATAATACATATATGGTTAAAGGTCTATTATACATCAAAGATATATAGGCATCGAAATTAGTAAATCAAGCCAATAATTTGGTTTCCAAATTTATTCTGAAAATATACAATCATTCACTCCTGAAAAATATTGAGTTCAAATTATACATTATATACAATATTGTAATCAACATATGGCTAATCATCAAAAATAAAAAAAACACAACTAGTAAACTTCAGCTACAAATTCTTGTAACATGGCAATATATTTACAAACACAAACTAACTACGTGAACATGCTAATATTTAACTCAAAACCACATTTTGATTCAAATATAAGTTTCAAAATTTACAACTTGTATATCTCCAAGAAAATCTTATTACAATGTGAAGTTAAGACGATTTTTACTGTTCACCATTTGCAAAGCCCTGTCCAATTGTCCTAACAGTTAGGACCAGCAACTTATCATTTTCAGTGTCCAGACTTCCAGGCCCACTGCCTTGCATACGCATTCTTCAAATAACGCATTGTGTGCTCCTTTATTTATTTTTCTGTTGCTGTTGGGTGGGGTTTCAGCACCACAGCTAGGAAAAATGTTATAATATTAGTACTCAGATAAATGATGATTAATCTCTTCTTGAACATAATCTAAAAAAAGAACCATTAAGGTTTACTAAGCTCAAAGCTTAATCAATGTATTAAGTTTAGCTTGCATCATAGTAATTGAGCAATAAAGTCTGTCCTAATTAAAGAGTACCCAAAGTTTGAAAGTACAACATAGAATAAGAGTACCTTTAATTGCTCTAAAAAGTTTTGTGTCTCCCAGGCACCTCTTTTGTCATTGATCTTTCTGGTTTGTGCCAGCAAAGTTGAATTCCACCATCAGTTCATTTGTATTAAGTCTGAAAACCAAATTATGACTGAGCTTAGACATTTCTCAAGCGAGTTTTCACTCATTGTTTATTTACTCAAATATTTAGTATCAAATGTACTACTGTAATCCTTATATTTTAAGAGACAATTTAGCAGTTTTACACCTTGCAAATTCAGTGGTTAACAAGGTATCTTTAAGCTAAATTGTGTTTATATTTTAACTTGATCAAAGTAAAAATGTAATGTAAAAACATTTAAAAAATCTATAAGCAATACCTTGACAGCACTGTGAACACACTTTCTCTGACATCACTGTTGCCTACTCTCCAAAGTTGGTTTATCTGGAAATAATATTATATTAGAAATAATATTAGAAGTTATTTTTACTACTGGATCTTCACTAATCAACTAATCAGACATACCCATTACACATTTTCACATTTTAACTCCACTTTTCTGCAGTATTTGCTTAGTCCTAGAATACAAAGTGGCCATATTTCAAAGTTCAAAAGTTGTAGTAATTTTTTAGAACATTAAGCTTTTTATAAAACACTTTATTTTGGCATTAAAAGATTAGCAAGATTATACATTATAAACTAAAAATAAGAATGTATGCCAGAGATGGATCCTATTAATCAGATGTAAGCTGATATAAAATAATAATGACCTATCTGTAACCTAGAATACTAGTAGTGAATATTTTCTACACCACAGAGATAATATAATATCATACCAGTAGGTTTTGATTGTCCATGTTGTCAAGGACTCACTTGTGTGTACAGGACTCTTCCATTGTGCTCAGCCTCTTGAAGTAGAATTGTGAGTTCACCAGTTCTGTACACTTTCCCGCATGCCTCAGTTCATCTCTGATCTCTATCAGGAGACCCAATACCCGAAACTCTGAAATCATTCACATTTTGTATCAGCATTTGTAAGGAATTAGGTCAGGAGTTTTTAACACTATTGTTATATTAGCATTACTGTAGTGTTGCTAATGTGCTACATGCAATTTATAATCTTAAAAATGTAAAATTCCCACATTTGTAGTTGATTTTGTGTGATCTTCACCTTCACACTATTTTATATGCCATTTATTTCTTATTAACGTACTATTTTTAATCAAAATAATATTAAGACCTGTATGTATTCAAATAGTATTATCATTATTTATACTTACGCATCAAAAGACGATTGCTGAGAAAAACATGACAGTATTTAACCTAAATGGCAAACAACAAATATCAGCAATGCATTGTGGTATATAACCGGAAAAGATGCTGTGTTAGATATGTTTTCAATTTCAATTATATATGCATTTATTAATGTTGTCAATATTATTACGGTTGCAATTTAACCATGGTGAGAATCCCTGCCTGTCATACAGGAGAGTAGGGTTTGATTCCTGACAGGGAGCTAAGGAGCTTTTTCTATGACCTGTTTACAATTTAAACTTTAGTGTGAGACACCTTTCTTCTACAGAAATCTATTTTTTTAAAAAGGAGATGAATTAGTTATAACAACACAAAACATCAAAGTGAAGTTGCTTTTCAGCAACTCCTTGGTTACATAGGAATTTAGTTTTTTTGACAGCACGGTCATTTGCAAAATTAAACAAGGAATTGATTCACTCCTGTGGAATACTGTATAAAATGGAAGATGGGTTTGATATGGAAACAACTACACACATTTTAGTTTTTTTTTTCCAATTGTACTCCCATCAAAGTGACATAAGAAAAGTCGTTGTCAGAAGTGGGATATGAAAACAAGCCACCAAGGGAGACCGATGTAATAACTTCACCAGAAATATATTGAAAACAAATGGGCTGTCACTAAGGAAATTCATAGAGAAATACAGGTCCCACCATAAAACACCATAAGGAGTGCAAAACATGTTAAGTTATTTCTGTACTTCATCAGTGTTGGTAAAAGAGGGACTCAAGGACACAAAGATTCTAGTTTGGGAATCAGGCTGATGAAGGGAAGTGTGACTTTGGACACAGGGCATTGCAGAGAGGAACAAATGGCGCAACGAAACAAAACACCAAAACCCCAGATTGAACCAGAAACCTTTAGAGCATCAGTCTAAGGCTTTCTCAGCTGAGCTATTTCAACCTCTGTGTATGATCCAACCTCTGCTGTCTGCAGTAGCCTCCCAAAGTTCCAGCATGAGTGCACGAAGAGGAGTGGTAGAGTGTTACTGCAACGTCATTCAGAAGGAAAGTGATCCAGCTCAGCTCTCTGATGTTTGGTAGATACATCTTCTTCATGAGTAATGTAGGATCAACTTCTTCAGGCTCGAGGAAGGGCTTGCATTTCGGCAACAGTAACTGACTGAGTAGTGACTTCTAGGACCTGGTCTTATCAGGTTGCTTTGCCAAGTTTGTCAGTTCTGCTGAAATGACCTGTCTCTAGGAAATTTAGGAAGCAGAAGAATGACTATCTGAAAGGTGACATGATCTGCTGGCTGTTTGACTTGATCATGAATGACACAGGAAATGCGAATTCTTGCAATAAGACAAAACAAGATCCATAAAACACTGGCAGAAGTGCAAAATGTGAGAGGATAAAAAGACACCTGTTTCTGCCCGATTTCAAACAGGGGATCTTGTGCATGTGTGATGAACGTGATAATCACAATATTGCAGAAATGACAGCAGCACTGAACGTGGCGAGACGTAAAAGATTGTTAATTCCCTTCAAATACTCACAGTGTGTTTATTCTGCTGTATTAATTTACTGTGCTCATCAGGCAGTAACAAACCTGTTATCTACACACTGTTCCCAGAGCTGGATAGGTGACACCACATTCTACAGCTCTCTAGCAATAGAGGAAGTCAGACTACAGAAATGGAGAAAATCTCCTCTTCAGAATGTGGAAATATATTCCTGAGAGAAGTCCTTTCTCGAAGTTCAACACTCTCTGCAAGTTACCCATTCCCACCTTGCGCAGGGTAGTGGTTATCACATTCTCTTAACACACCAAAGGGTTTCAGTTTGAAAGCGGGCGAAAACAAGTGATCACTTTTCGCACATTTGTCACTGCTGACGTTGCTTTATGAATCTATTTTCTATACTGTGCTGATCAATTGGAAACCAAAAGGCAAAAAAGACACGTTCCCTCACCTAAGGTTGAATATTAGGAATCAAAACTGCTCGAGTGTATGGAAGCACACAGCTTTATTAAGATTTCCAAGTGCAAGATCTTTTTATTAATAGAAGACCCTATTTATGTTGTATGAGAAATATTAATATTAATACAGAATCTTTTTTCACCAAATAAATGGGCTTCCTGACTTCAGAAAGCCTTCTAGACAAATACTAAAAGAGCAAAAATTCCATTTGGTAAATGAAATGAAAACACATACCCTACCAAACCTCGAGTACAGGCCATTCAGGGTGATAATACAAAACCATTTATAATTCAACAAATAAAACCTGTCAACTGGTAATCACCACTTATCATAAAAAAATAAGTAGCAATACACAGTAGGTGACTCTTGGGTGCAAGTTAAATCCATGCAAGAAGGGGTTTAGTGTTATATTTCCAAATCAGATATGCAAATGAGAGATCTGGCCCAGCCAATCTCAAAGCTCCCTTGGTCTGGAATGGAGCTGCTCCCCTCTTCTAGTTATTCACACTGGAGTTAGGTTACATATTAGCACATTTCATCTAACAGTTGCTCCAGAAACAAAAAACGTAAAGAAATGACCTGGAATGTGACCTCACCTATTAGAATGTAGTTCAACAGATAACTTGAAAACCTTGTCATAAGATTTTTTTTGTTCTACAAAATATACTTTATTCCGCAAAAAAAAAAACATCTCAAAAGGAACATCTCACACATATTAACACTCCATGTAATAAAAAACAACGACGTAACGGAGATTGATTGTCCGTTATCAATCTTTGCAAGTGGGGGCGAATTTGAGCATTTAACAGAGTTCCTCCAAACCTAGCACTTGCTATTTTCCTTTAATCCCTGTATAGGGCCCAAAGTCCTTTCCAGCGCTCCCTTGCCGTGGGGAAACCCCATTTGGCGACTAGGCGCTTCGTCCTCCTCCTGAGGTCCGATGGGCTCCCGCAGCGCCCGACAGAGGTTGCAGTAGAAGATGCAGTCGAGTTTCATGGGGAAATGTGGGACATCTCGACCCCCTTCCTCGACCGACTGACACATCCGTGATGTACTCGTACTTGCCGCCCCAGACGAAGCCGAAGATCATCCCTTGCAGCGCTCGTCTGAGTCTGGCCGGCAGCGGGTACACCACCGCCAGGTAAACCAAAGCCGGCAGGATGTCTGCTTTCAACACCATCACTTTCCCTGTGTAGGACAGCGACCGCGTTTTCCACAGACCCAGCTTCGCGTTCACCTTGGCGATCCTCTTGGTCTAGTTGTTGGTCTCGTTGTCCTGGCTCTGGAAGGAAACCCCCAGTATTTTGAGGGGCTCTGTGCAGAGCTCGAGACCCTCCGGCGCCGTCGTCCTGTGCTTCCAGGGCCCGAAGAACTTCAGTTTGCTCTTTCGGCGGTTGAGTTTCGACCCCGAGGCTCTGGAGTTTTGCTCCATGACCTGCAGGGCCCTCCTCAACCCCCTGTCTGACCTCAGGAACAGCGTCGTGTCGTCGGCGTACTGGGAGATCTTCAGGGTTTCCCCCGCGCCTCCCGGTATCTCCAGGGTCCCGTCTCACCGTCTCTGCTAAGGGCTCTGGCACCTTGCCTTTCTCCATGGACAAGAGCGCCGCCTTTAGCTCCTCGGCCGCGATCGGACCCTCCAAGTCCTCCCTCACCTCCTCCGGTACTCGTGCCTTCGCCTGCCTCCACCTCCGTCTGCTTTTCTGAAAAGAGCTCCGTGTAGAAAGCGGTGGCCGCTTCTACCTTGTCGCTCTCGTCCAGCACTTCCTCTCCATCTCCCCGTCTCAGGCCGTGGATCACCCTCTTTTTCTGGGCTCCTCAGACCTGATTGAGTTTGCGGAGCCTCTCCTTCAGGTCCCGTGCCCGGGCTGAATTGAAGGCTCCTCCCCCATTAGCCGAGCTGTACTCCTCCTCTAGTTGTCTCTGGAGTCGTGCAGCTTCCTTCCTCTCCCTGGCCGCCTTCCATCTGCAGTACGTCTGCGCCAGGGTTCGGGTCCTGTCTTTCACCGACTCCCACCATTCCACCATGGAGCTGTAGCCGTCTCTCAGATCAACCCAGCTCGCGTAGTCTTTACGGAACAGTGCCTTGAAGTTGTCTTCCTCCAGTATCTCCCGGTTCAGCTTCCAGTACCCACGACCGAATGCCGGCAGGTTGGTGTTAGCCACCACCGTCAAGCGCTCGTGGTTGGAATACCACTCCGGGGACACCGTCGCCGACTCCAGGGAGCAGGTTGTGTGCAGAAAGATGTAGTCCAGGCGGCTGCACACTCCCCGGGAGTTTTTCCATGTCGTTCCGGCGTCGTTAGGGCAGCACCGTCTGAAACCGTTCTACCAGGGAGAACTGCTTGAGTAGCGACTCCAGCTCTGCCGAGCTAGTGTCGCTCCCCTTCTCCCGGTCGACGTTGAAGTCCCCGCCGAGCACCACCTGTCTGTTGGTGGTGCAGCAGCTGGCCAGATCAGCAAACACTTCCTTCAGGATAGAGGGTTCTGTTGGAGCATAGACGTTAATTGCTCTCAACTTCTGCCCCCTCCAGTCTATGTCTGCGACCAGGATCCGGCCCTGCACCACCGAGAAGGAGGAAACCAGCGTCATCTCTGGGTTTCCGAGGAGGATCCCCACTCCGGAAGAGTGGACCCCTCCTACGCTCCAGCATGATTCTCCCTTCATCCATTCCCTGGTGAATGTCAGCTTGTCGCTTTCATCCTTCAGGTGGACCTCCTGTAAGAAACAAACTGAGAAAGACTTTGAGGCCAGATCATGAAAGACTCCCCGTCTTTTCAACGGGTCTATTAGCCCTCTCATGTTAGTTGTTAGAAAGGTAAGTTTCACAATCATGATTAAACAAGTGAAAGTTGAACCTCCTCTCTTTGTGCTTACAGTGGAAAACTAGGGAGTCTACATCTGGGCACTGTTTAGCCTAGATGTAACTCCTCTCGTTCGGGTCCTGGGGGGAATATGCTGGGCTCCCTCCAGGTCTCGCTGGGGACAGAAAGGTAAACATGCTGGACAGGTCCAGCCCTACCATCAGTCCCGGCTCCAGGGCGGCTTCAAACTAATCCTCGTCTTCCTTGAGGATACTCTCCACCACCGCTTCGGGAAGGCTTTTTTCTTCCCTTTCTCCAGGAGTTTCGGGGACCTCCAGTTGCTCCTGGGCCTTGGGGGAGGGGGGCTCCACTTCCTGGGCTGCCTCTTCGTGTTGTTCATGGGCCTCGGGGGAGGGGGGTTCTGTTTCCTGGGCTGTCACTTCCTGTCGTCTTTGGGCCTCGGGGGGGAGGGTTTCCATTTCCTGGGCTGCCTCCTCCGGTTGTTCCTGGGCCTCGGGGGAAGAAAGTTCCGTTTCCTCTAGGACGAGGAAACGGTTCTCCCTTACCACTCTTTTCTTTTGTCTTTCCGAAGGTGGATCCGCCCTGCATCTTTTCTCCCGCTTTCTCTTTCCCTTCTTGCTGGGAGTTATTTGGGCCCTTTCTCCGGTCAGCCATTTTGTCCGTCGTCCTGGCAGCCATCTTGTGGCACTGGTGCGGCTGGGGGTGTGGCCTCGGCAGTTTCGGTTCTCTGCGGGGGAGGTGCGGGTTCTTTGTTCTCACCTCTTTCCCTTTGTCTTGAGACCGGTTTCTGCCGGCCGGCTTCCACCACCTGCGCAAACGAAGGTTTGCTTACCTTGCATTGGTGAAGGAGGTGTCCCTCGGCGCCGCATCCGTTGCACTTTTTGGCTGCCCGGCAGGTTTTTGCCAGGTGCCCCTCTTTGTTACAGTTGTGACATCTGACGATGTCACATGTGTTCTCCTTGTGGCATCCTGGGGTAGTAAAGGTACCCCCTGTCGGCTCCGATGTTGAAGCGGGCCGGGGGGTGCTGGAAACCGTCGACGCCCTCTGGGTCCTCTTTCAGGAGGACTCGGTACTGGCGTTTGCCGTACCAGACGCCGCAACTGTCCCTGATCTCCGTCGGTTTGCCCACCACAGTTACATACCTCCCTAGGTACGCTGTTACCAGTTCCATTGGTTCGTAGGGGTTGTATGTGAGGACTGTGATGGTCCTCTGGTTTGTCTTCCTCATAGGCTCCGGCCTGAAATCAGAGAAACCGGGGTGCTTACCTTTTTCTCTGATCATTTTCGTTGTCTTTTCATATGAGGCGTCCGTGGCCATGTAAGCCTCCATGTATCTCTCTGTCTTGTTGTCTTGCAGGCAGTAGAGATCTCCGGCCACTAACTGCAGGATCCCTCTCAGGAAGGTAATGAAAAAGGATTTCGCAGTTGGCATCGTCTCTGTTTTCTTGGTCCAGTGGAACCGGATCAGTGTCTTCTTGTCTGCCATCTGGAAAGGAGAAAAAAGAAAAAAGGAGAGAGAGAGAGAGCAAGGTCCTGTGGAGAGGAGGGTTTAGCTGCTAAAGGAGCAGCGAGGGAGCCCTGGCTTTTGTCCTTGTGGGCAAAGCCCAGCTAGGTGCAGGCGCAGGAGGAGAGAGAGAGAGGGAGCGGACAGTGCTTCCGAGTCTTGAGGAAGAAAGTAAGCACCATGGGCAGGCCACGAGTACCTACTCCCAGCCAAGAGGCCAAGGAGGCAGAGAGAGAGGGAGCGGATAGCGCTTCCGAGTCTCGAGGAAGAAAGCAAGCACTGCGGGCAGGCCACGAGTACCTACTCCCAGCCAAGAGGCCAAGGAGGCGGAGCAAGAGAAAGGGTGAGGGCAGAGGAGAGAGCAGAGAGAGAAAACGTTGCTGCCGGATCCCACCCAGCTCAGCTGCTACTTGGCCTTAACCCCCTAGGCTCAACCTAGTGCGATACCAGCTCAAGCACTCTTCAGGATCTTCGATCACCTTCTAGAACTTTGGAAAGACAGGAACTGCAGGCATGCCACTTGAACTTGATCTTAGCCAAAAGGCCGATAACATTGGATTCCAGCTCACTGGCCCTGCAAAACTTAGTTCAAGACTTTAAACTCTCAGACACATATAGATGTATATATCCCACAACAGCAGGATATACATGGTCAGGGAGGAATAGCAGCTCCAGAATTGACTATTGCTTTGTCTCAGCGAGAGTGAAAGTTGTTGGGGTCACTCTTCAGCCTGTCTTCTTCTCAGATCATCAGGCTTTAGGGTGTAGAGTGGAACTCCAGGGCGGGACTGTCTTTGGCCCAGGCCTCTGGAAACTCAACACAAAGCTGCTAGAGAACGAGGGGGTAGTATCCCGCTACAAGGAGAAACTATCACAGTGGCTGTCCTTGCAGTGTCTGTACGGGTCAGTAGGAGAGTGGTGGGAGGAGGTGAAGGTGAGGACAAGGGCTTTTTTCATTGCTGAGGGGAGGAAGGCTGCTGCCAGACGGAGAGGAGTGCTAGCCAGGAAACAGAGGCAGCTGCAGCGTCTCTACACGATGCTGCACAGTGGCTTCGATGTGCTCGAGGATATCACCCTTTTAAAAAAGGACATCCGGAGCATAGCCGAAGAAAGTAGTCGAGGAGTGCTGTTAAGAAGCAGAGTGCAGTTCTTAGAAGAAAATGAGAAGTGTAATCGCTTCTTTTTCAGGAAAGTGGTAGGCTCCAAGTCTGTCATGGAAAGTGTAGTTGATGAGGAGGGAAGAGAGAGTACAGAGCTGAGTACTATCCTCTCCTGCATCGAGGCCTTCTTGTCATGGAAGTCCAAGAGGACTAACCATGGGGAGCAGGAGGGCGGAAAAAGACCCATATGCGTAGCGGCGAGACGGGAAAAAGGCCCGGGCTCATTAGTGTAAAGAGTTCAGGAATGCCGTATAGAAACCTGTGCCCTCAGGGAGCGGACGTGGGGTGCCCTGGTGCTAGGCGGGTCTCAGGACATCCGAACGTCAGTGCTGAGCGAGGACAGAGTGCAAGACCCGGAAATATTTAGCCCAAGGGAAAGAGAGGGACAGGAAGGACAGCAGACCAGAAACCAGGGACAGGACAGAGAAGGACCGCCCTCTAGCTGCAGAGGGCGTGACACTTCTACTCAAGACTGTACAGCTCTACAGAGGTAAAGGATGAAGAAATTCTTTTTTTTACCTCAAAGCTAGAAAACGTTTTGAAAACTCCAGGTGCTGACAGGCTCCCTAAAGGGGCGTCTGCTTTTACTACTTGCACGAATGAAGGCTGTTCCGGGCATCATGCAAGCAAACTACATAAATATGAGAAAACACGCAAGAGAGTTGTCACTCAGAGTGTCGAAGGGTCCATGTATACTGGGACTCAGTTGAAATGCAACGTCAGGACTTTTCCGAATTATGTCACACGAAGAGAGCACAGCCCTTTCCGCCCTGCCACGTGTGTATCGGTAACTCGCCGTGATCGTATAGTGGTCAGTACTTTGCGTTGTGGCCGCAACGACCCCGGTTCGAATCCGGGTCATGGCAGAATAGGGGCGTCTGCTTTTACTACTTGAACGAATGAAGGCAAAAAAAAGCCAATCGATGTGAACGAACGGCGCTTTACAGAGGAGTACTGCCTGACTGGATCGTTGATGAACGACAGAGGCCACTCCGACCTCTTCTCGGGTTTCTTCAATGACTTACTAAGGATCTTCTTCACATTCGCCCATGCAGGGGAAGCCAGTTACACCAAAGCAAACGCAGGAAAGTGCAATTCAAGCAGAGACCAGGAGGGACTTGTTTACACCGAGAGTGGTCGGAGAATAGAACAATGCGCCCAGCCCTGTTGCTGGAGCCGATTCTTGATGAGATCTTGGGCTCACTAAGAAGCCCCCGCTGGATGCTAATCTTTCTGTTGTTCTTGCAGGTCCTGCGCTGCTTTTGAGCCGACAGAGCTCGTCCTGGTCTGTCGGCACAGCCCAATTGCAAATGATCGGCTCCGCGTACAGAAGGAACGTGCGTTTGGTACAAGAGTGCATGAAGGCACAGGAAATACATTGGGAACAAATGACCGGTCGCTCAATACCTCAGTGAAGTACAGGAGTGTGCACAACGAGGCTGTTTCCGCCCGGTCTCGAAGCGGGGACCTTTCGCGTGTTAGGCGAACGTGATAGCCGCTACACTACGGAAACCTGCAGGGACCGCTGCTGGTGTCTCGCTTGCGTTTCGGGCTGAGAAAGGGAAGCGTCACTTTAGGCAGGGGGCGCTGGAGAGAGGAACAAAGGGCGTGATGAAACAAAATGCCAAAACCCGGGATCGAACCAGGGACCTTTAGATCTTCAGTCTAACGCTCTCCCAGCTGAGCTATTTCGGCAGTGCACAGAGCGCACAGCCACCTGCTCCAGCCTTCCTGTGTTGCGGCATGAGCGCACCAAGAGGAGCGGGAGAGTGTTGCAGGAACGTCACTCAGAAGGAAAGCCACCCAGCTGCACCCTCTGAGCTCTGTCCAGCGCATCTTCCTCGCATGGACTCCTGCCTGCGACGGGCAGGAAACAATTAGCAAGAACAGAACAACACCCCATGGGTGTCTCATGACCACACCTTAGGTTGTGACACGTGCAGGTGTGAGGGGTTGCCGGGCTACTTTGGAGCAGAGCTTGGGCGGAGGGGGAGCGGGAAAGCAGACAAAGAGGTGACACCTCAAGGTCTGCACGATCACAGCTCTCCGCCGCCCCAGGCTTCCGCTCGATAAGCTACTGGACACACCCGCCCCTCATCACACAGACCGTGGAAAAGCCCCCAAGTGGGAGGGCTCTCTCTTCCTCCCAGGAGTTCTTGGACACGACGCACAGACAGAGCGCGGGGAGCCGCCGCCTGCAAACACGGCTCCAGGCAGGACTCCGCTCCGCAGGAGCCGCAGAGCAGAGGAGATGGGGGCAGCTTAGCTCCTGTGCAGAGACCTGAGCTGTTGTTGCTGCGGACGCTGTCTTTTCTGTTCTCGGGGTAGGAGTGAATGTTGAGTTGCCCTTAGAAATGAAGCAGAGCACTTCAACGGCACGGGTGTGTGTGTGTGTGTGCGCCCTGGTGATTCTGGGAGACAGATCGAACCTGGGCTAAAAGAGAGGAGGCTTAGCCCTCTTCCATTTGCTACTTCAAAGTTGTACAACCCATTTGTATCTGCTAGGCGGCGCAGTCGTCGTGCACAAAGAACGCTTTGAAAAGCGTCAAAGGCAAGTCATTCCGAGTTGGTCGTTTGTGTTTTCGAAAAGCTGAATTGCTGCGAAATGCTGAAATGATCTCATGGCTCCTCGGTTGTCATTTCTGCTCCGTAAAGGAATCACAGCACACGTTGGCTTCCAGCACGGTGGGTCGGGACACAATGCCGGGGGTCGACAAGAGCGATGTCTTCCTTGTTAGTATAGTGGTGAGTATCCCCGCCTGTCACGCGGGAGACCGGGGTTCGATTTCCTGACGGGGAGTCACTCTTCTTCTACCTCCTTAGAGAAAGGACTGCTTTTCACTTCTCTGTGTCTTCTTTCACAGCGCCGTGCACGTTTTCATCGCTTTCAGAGCCTCTGCACAGCACAAGACTCGACATAAGGACGCGCATTGAAGTGAAAGCAGGAAGCGCTGCGACATGCACTGTGCAGATCCCGCCACACTAAGAGGTGAGTGGGTCTGTTTAAACACAGCGCTAGGCGAATCCCCCAACAGTGTGCGTGGCGACAAAAGAAGCCGATCTGTTTCGAACCGGGGACCTTTTCCGCCCCGCTGTGTGTCTCAGTAACTCGCCGTGTTCGTATAGTGGTCAGTACTTTGCGTTGTGGCCACAACAACCCCGGTTCGACTGTAGGTCCCGGCAGAATAGGGGCATCTGCTTTTACTACATGCATGAATGAAGGCAAAAAAAAGCCAATCGATGTGAACGAACGTCGCTTTGCAGAGGAGTACTGCCTGACTGGATCGTTGATGAACGACAGAGGCCACTCCGACCTCTTCTAGGTTTTCTTCAATGACTTACTAAGGATCTTCTTCACATTCGCCCATGCAGGGGAAGCCAGTTACACCAAAGCAAACGCAGGACAGTGCATTTCAAGCAGAGACCAGGAAGGACCTGTTCACACCGAGAGTGGTTGGAGTATGGAACAATGCGCCCAGCTCTGTTGCTGGAGTCGATTCTTGATGAGATCTTGGGCTCACTAAGAGGCCCCCGCTGGATGCTAATCTTTCTGTTGTTCTTGCAGGTCCTGCGCTGGTTTTGAGCCGACAGAGCTCGTCTTGGTCTGTCGGCACAGCCAAATTGCAAATGATTGGCTCCGCGTACAGAAGGAACGTGCGTTTGGTACGTATGAAGGCACCGGAAATACATTGGGAACAAATGACCGGTGGCTCAAGACCTCTGTGAAGTACAGGAGCTTGCAAAGAGAGTCCGTTTCCACCCAGTCTCAAACGAGGGACCTTTCACGTATTAGGCAAACGTGATAACCGCTACACTACGGAAACCTGCAGGGGCTGCTGCTGGTGTCTCGCTTGTGTTTCGGGCTGAGAAAGGGAAGCGTCACTTTAGGCAGGGGGCGCTGGAGAGAGGAACAAAGGGCGCAATGAAACAAAATGCTGAAACCCGGGATCTCCTCCCTACTTTGCAGTGAGCACTATTTTTTTCATTTTCTACCCTTGTATTTTCCTTGCTATTTTACTGTCCCTTTCCCCCCACGCAGAGACGGAAAACATGCCGAAACCCTGTTTCACCCTGTGTTTGTGCAACGTCAGTCTGTGCATGGAAAATAAATCATGCAGTGGCGCAATCAGTCAGTGCGTGGTGCTTATACGGCAGCACCCAGCGGAGTTATGCTGAGGTTGTGAGTTTGAGCTTTACCTAGAGCAGTGTAGCCTGTGTCTTTAGCTACTGAAAGCAACTCTTGAGTTTAGGTGCTCTTAGGTATTTGCTGGAGATCAGGTCTAAATTAACATGAATGAAACAAGTAAAGCTTTACTCTGTAACACACCCAAAGAAGGCTCCATTGCCGAAACGTTGTTCAGCATGGAATAAACCTTTACTCGTTCCATTGCAGCCCATGCATGCTGACACAGCTACCTAAAATAACCTCTGCTGCCCATTAGATGTTACCAATGTAGGAGACTAACTTAAACCACCTCTTCACAGGGTTTAAGTCGCTCAGTAGTGGAACACCTGTTGCTGTCCATAATGACAAACTCTGCATGGCAAGAGAGGAAGAAAGGCACTGTGGTGATTTGATCCCAGAATCTCTTGTTTACTAGACACGCGCGTTAACCAGCTAAGCCACAGAACCCAAACTGCTCCAGGGCCGCTGTACAATGGCTGACCCTGCGCTCTGACCCCAAGCTTTTCTCTCCCTGTCTGTGTGTCTCATGGAGAGCAAGCTGGGGTATGCGAAAAGATTAATTCCTAAATTCCTGATGAATGAAAAGATGAATTCCTAGAAATTGTATAGGGCCAATAAAGTGATCATATCTTATGATCTTCTCTATACTGAGCTACTTATTTGGAAACCCAAAGGCAACAGAGACGTGTTCTTATACTGGGATTCAAACCCAGGCTGCCTGGGTGAAAACCAGGAATCCTAACCGGTAGGCCAACCGCGTCATTCTGGGCATGATGCAAGCAAATTATAGTTCCTGTCTCTATGGCATCCTTGCTAGAGAGCTAGCTGACAACCAGAGCGCTGCAGAATCTAAACAGAAGGCCACACCTACATTCAACATATTCGCACCAGGACTTGAACACAGATACACCTGATGAAAATCTTCCCACATTATAAACTTGCAGACCTGGGTCTCAGTTCATCTTTGGTAGCCTTAGCCAATCAAAGCCTGTATGGCTACCAATTATTTACAAATAATTGTCCAATCACAGTCTCTGCTCTCATTCTTGGTAGTTTTCACCGAATCACAGCCTGCTGTCAATCATGAAGTGGGGAGTTTATCCAATTGTGTGCCAGTTAATCAATCAAGTGGTTTTTCAAACTCGAAGTGCCAGAAACTGGGGGCTCGATGTGTTTCTTTGTCCTTTTTAAAATATGTTTCTGGTCTGTAAAATAACTGTCATTGACATTATTAGAAATCAATCTAAATAGGTATGTGGTATTTTAACAAATCTGGCGTTTGAGTCAATTAAGGGATGGCTCCATCTGCTTTGTAATTAAAAAAATAGGTAAAAATTTTAAGTGACGCTTGATGGACACGAGGGTATTCTGTGTTTTTACGAGTTCGGTACTTAATTGACTTTTTGGTTTGGATTTTGAATCACTATTGTCATGCTCATGGTGGGACCAGCTACTTTCTTCACAGAAATGTTCACACACTATAAACAAGTAAACCATGTACACTGAGGAAAACAATCTCAATTTCAATTTCTCCTCTAGTCTATTTTGATCCATCAGGTGATTGATATTATTGATAAATTATCTTATCTGTATTATTGACCGAGCTCATGTATTTGTTGTAGAGTATTTCTATTCTTGAGAGAACAACTGTACTACTGTAGTATTAACAGGGACTCTGCATTAAATACTATCTCCATTGTTGTAACCGCCTCAATCAATTCAGAGTAGTGGGGTAGGCAGAGCCTATCCCAGCATGCAATTGGCACAAGACAGGATACGCCCTGAATGGGACACCACAGACACACCCTCACACTATGGCCGGTTTTCCCAGAAGCTAATTAATTAAAGCCAAGCGAAAAAGGGGAGTACATGCACATACCCAGGGAGCAGATAGAACGCCAGGAACTGAACCCAGCAATGGTAACCACTGCACTGCCTCGTCACCCTGACAGAGATATAATATAAATTCACGAGGAATGACAGCAGCAGCCGAAAGCTTGGGAGAAATTAGAATCGTTTATTGTGATGTGGAGATTTGGCGTAACCCGCTTGGCTGAGGGCCGACCTCCCGGCCGTTGGACGGGGAGGATAGGACCCCCATGTGACCAATGGGGTAGCTGCAAAGGTGGAGAGGGGGTGGAGGAGGGATGCAGAAAACGAACGAGGAAGAGGAGAGGGTGACGTTTGATATTTATGGAGACCGGTTGCTTACGTCAGGATTAGTGAGAATTGCAGCAGCTGTGTCGAATGAGCGCGACTGCCTTCATTCCTCCCGAACTTTCATTAAAAACTCCATTTCACGAGGAATGACAGCAGCCGAAAGCTTGGGAGAAATTAGAATCGTTTATTGTGATGTGGAGATTTGGAGTAACCCGCTTGGATGAGGGCCGACCTCCCGGCCGTTGGACGGGGAGGATAGGACCCCCAAAAGAACCAAGCGGGACCCCAGTCACCAGTGCAGAAAAACAAAAACAAAAGATTATTGGGCCAATTCAGCTGAGGAGAGAAAGTGCCTGCTTGAGGATACCGGGGTTAGTTTTAATGTATGCATGGTAAGCCTCAGAGGATCAACGGCCGAGTTGCTTGATGAGATACTCGGGTATGCCTTGGCGATCGGCGGAGGATGCGGCCCCTGATCTAAAGGAGTGCCCGGAGAATTGTTTAGGAGGGTATCATGATACGGCCCTTCTCATTTGTGAACAGAGGGGCAGTAGGCGAAGCTCCGGCAGAGGTGCGAAGATGTGCGTAATGGGATAGAGGCTCGTAAGGGCTTATGTAGGAACAGAGTTTGAATAATAGATGAGAGTGGCGGATCTGAGTTGGTTGGTTTTGCTTTTCTTGAGATTGAAGGTCAGTGTCTCGGAAGATAAGATGGAGATGTTGGATAAGCAGGGTTGAGAAGAAGGATCAAAGGATGTGGAATTAGCGGTAATTTCGGAGCACCTTAAGAAGATAAAGAAGGTTAACAAGAATAAAGATTCGAGAGGGCGGTCGACCCAGGGTGAGTGGTAACCTGACCTGACAACGTAGATGCAGGATTCAAGGATGTCTGAGGTAAGTGGTGCGCGTAGGTTCGGAAGTGGTTTTTCAAGCCACTGAAAGCCTTTAAGGAGAGTAATTTGAGGGTGGATAAGGGATGGACAGATCGTGCCGAAAAGGAGTGGATGCCGCACAGGTATACTTTGGTGGTGGATGCTCGTACCTTGAGTGAGTTTCTACGATAGCAAACGAAGGATGATACGGTGAGAATGTCGAAAGAACTGAATTTTATGTTCGCGGAGAGGTGGAAGGATTGGAAGCCCTTCCAGGCAGTGCAGTAAGAATTGAGAGTTCGAGGGGCGATCCCTCAGAGGATAGTTTGCTGGGCCAGCTGGAGATAGCGATGGAAAGGATGATTCGGAGGAACGTGAGTTCCGAATAGGGAGGTACTGTGCACGGGTTCGGTCTTGCATCTGGTGCCAAGTTCCTGAATTGAAAGCGAGAGAGAGAGTCAGCTATCTCATTAAGGTGGCCTGGAATGTGAGCAGCTACGCGGATGAATTGATGTGTGAGAGAAATCCATTTAAGGCGGCAGAGGAATTTCATGATGGATTGGGATGAAGACCTTCCTTTGTTGATTATATGAACTACTGCATGGATGGCCGAATGGATGAGGACGGTTTTTTGTTTCCAATTGTGGCCCCAAAGAGAAGCAGCAACGACAATTGGAAATATTTCTAACAAGGCCGATGACTGGTTTGCGAGAGGAATTGGAGAGAAATCAGGAGGCCAAGGGGCCGCAAACCATTGGCCTTTGTAATAGCCTCCGAAACCGACTGAGGGGGCTGCGTCTGTGAAAAGCTGGATATCCTCAGTGTCAGAGAGGAGGTCATCGTAGAAAAGAGATATGCCATTCAAGTTGGCCAAGAGAAGCTGCCAAAGCCTGAGCTCGGATTTGCAGTTGGCTGAAGGGCTTACGTGGCGGTAAAGAGAGGGCACGGAAGAGGCGAGGTCGAGAAGGTAGACCGTCCTTGGGGAATGATACACATGGCGTAATTGAGGTGGCCGAACGGAGAGAGAAGTTCCCTCTTTGTGCGAAATTTGGCGGAAGAATAGATAGAGATATACATCTGGATCTTGTCGATTTTGTCGCGAGGCAGGGAAGCGGAGAAATTGATGGAATTGAGGGTGATCCCGAGGAATTGGATTATATGAGAGGGGCCAGTTGTTTTGTCCATGGCAAGGGGTACCCCTAGTTTCCTAAAACGTAAAGAAGTGTGGTGGAGGCTCTTGCAGGTGGGGTGTGAGGAAAGTCTATGGTAAGGAAATCGTTGAGAAGGTGGACGAGAAAAGGAAGCTTATAGTTATTCGAGGGGATCCAGCCGAGACCTTCGGCTAAGGTACCGAAAATGTTTTGGGCTACTCCTACGTCCGAAGGTAAGGCGGACTGCGAAGAACTTGTTCCGCCAATGAACTCCGAAGAGGTGCCAGAGGTCTGGGTCAGGAGGCATAACTTTAACGGCACTGGAGATGTTGGCCTTAGCGAGCCAGGCGCCCAGACGGACCGCTATACCAATGGGATTGATGTGGTATGCAGGGAATGGGGAAGAGTCAAGTGGGCCAATCATAAAACCATTCTCGACTTTGGATGCTAGCAAGGAATCAACGGACTGGGGATCGGCGGTGGCAGATTGCAAATTTTTAAAAAAGACGAAGGAAGTAGGAAGTGTGCACAGGCCTGGTGAGAATCCGAAGGAAAGGCCGTCAAGTAAGATGTGGGTGGAAGAGGGGTCGGGGTGACGGAGCAGGCCGAAAGCAAGAGCGGGGATGTCGATTGGGGTAGACGGAAAAGCCAGTAGTTTTTTTGGGAACGCTGAAGGTGGAGCGAGCATGGAAGGGCCGGCGGGGGCAGGCAGAACGAGCATGAGCTTCGCCACAGAAGCTGCAAATGTGAAGGAAGCGACGAAGGGGAGAGGTACGTGTAGAGGAATTGAAGATGTTGGAAATTTGTTGGCCTTTGATCATCACGATGGGGCGACCGTGAACATCTTTGGACAGGGAAGGTTTGAAGAAGACCTGGCGGGAGAATAGATGCTGTGGGGGAGAAGGGGCGGAGTCTGGGTTGGGCTTGCGGACGGTATCTGGGCAAAGATTTGATGAATGTGTCCAAGAGGAACAGAAGTCGCAGGAAAGAGCTTGGACACCGGTGAAAGTGCGGCAGTAAAGCTCGATGTCGAGGGCTCCCTAGTAGGTGCGCTGGTTCCGTTGGAGTAGGCGGGCAGCGGCCTCGGCCAAGAACTGCTTATGGTAATCGTAGAACAGGGATCCCTCGAAAAGGACAGATAGATCGGGGATGCTGTGCATGTAATCGTCGAGTTCCTGACGACGTTGGGGAAAGGTGGAGCACGTGATGTCGCGGAAAATGCTGAAAGCCAAGCAGAAGTCGGAAATTCGAAGGACTGAAGCAGAGTGAGGGTCAGAAGATTTGAGAGTAACGGAAATCGAGCCGCAGTCGACTGTTCTAGAATCAGAGTTGTAAGTGGAGGAAGAGAGAAGGTGAGCTAGATTGACGTCCACACCTCAGAATTTGCTGCCGGAGTGAAAAGGGAATGGGAGGAGGACTAAACTTTAGTGTGTTAGGAGGAGCTGGGAGAGGAACGGCTGTTCGGAGAGGAAAGTCCTTAGTAAAGGGGAGATTGGAATCCAGGGCCGAAGGCATGGGATGACGGATGCCGTGTTGGACACCGGGGAAGGGAGAAGATGAGGAGAGAAGAAGAGCGGAAAGCAGATTGTGGTAGGAGGGGTTAGACGGATCTGGGGCCTGAAACTCGGTGGCTTGGGATATGGAAGCCGAAGACTGTTGAGGAATTGAAGCAGGGGCGAAGGCTGCGTTAAGGACTGAGGAGGCTGCCGAGTCGTCTTGGACGCCAGGGGGTGGGGGAGGGTAAGGGCCGCCTGCTGGCTGAGCTGGGGGTCGTTTACTAGCTGGCCTTCGGGCCGTGGAGACAGCAGCATGGGCCGAAAGAAAAGAAACCGGGGCCGAAGGCACCAAGCTGGCGGAGCTTGAGCCGTGTTGGACGCCGGAGGTAGAGACAGAGGAGAGTGCAGAAATTAGATTAAGCGGAGAGGGGGGGGGGAGGGGCGTGAGCCTGGGGCCTTAGACTCGGCAGCAAGGAGTTTAGGGCAGGAGGCTGGGTGGAAGAGGCTAGGTGCAGTTGTTCAGCAGAGGAATGGATTGCTTGGGGGAAGAGACAGACACGGATATATCAGGACAAGACAAGACAGAAGATGCGACGGGCAGAGGCGCGGGCGGCCTCGGGGTCCTCACGTTGGGATGAGTGGCGGCGGCGCGGGTGATGTCATCAGAGGGCGCCGGGGGAAGCTGGGGAGTTGATGTTTCCTTGTGTAGACTGCGGTTAAGTACAGGGAAAACAGAGCTTTTTTTTTTTTTGGAAGCGTTTCTTTTAAAATGGACGCCATGTTTTCGAAGTATCCTCTGGAGGCTTGCTACGGTCCGGTTGGAAATCGCAAGAGATGATCCAGGAGAAGGGGGAGCCGATGTGCATGAAGTGCGGCGGCAGGGACATCCTCAAGAGAAGTGGGGGTTATTTGGAGATTTTGCCGTGGAGGAACGGGAAGGCTGGGTTTGTAATGAGAGAGGGACTACGATGGCGGAACTCAGTCTTTGGCGAGGAGTTGGATCTTGTGAGGACTGGCTGGGAGATGAGCGGCGCTGATGTGGCACGGCGGCTGAAGGAGGCGATGAGACAGAGGTGAGGGGAGCTGTGGGGGGTGGACTGGACGAGAAGGGTAGGAGAGTCTCCTGCGCTGCAGAAAAGGTCTTCATCGGAGCGGCGGATTTGTAGATCCATGAGAAGGGAGCACGGATTCGAGCTAGGCAAAAACAAACCATGCAGAAAACGAACGAGGAAGAGGAGAGGGTGACGTTTGATATTTATGGAGACCGGTTGCTTACGCCAGGATTAGTGAGAATTGCAGCAGCTGTGTCGAATGAGCGCGACTGCCTTCATTCCTCCCGAACTTTCATTAAAAACTCCATATAATCCACAAGACAAGTCAAGACTCTGATTTATCGATTCCCTCTTCCTAGTGTAGTTTTTTCAGCTCCCTTCTTCTCTTCATTCTAGTCTGGTGAGACATCAGGCTCCAAACAATAGATTGAGCAGTTTCTGCATTCTACAAACACAAATAATAATAGTAATAATTAATTCTTCTCCTTCTACTAATGATATCACTCCTGCTGCTGCAAACAACAGTAAATTCCCCCCTTATGTTTATAGTACTGATGACACTACTAGTGCTCTGAATAATATCACAGCTGTTTCTACTGCTGCTCCTACTGATCCTACAGTCTGGACATACCTAGAGGCTGCTCTTCTCCTCCTTCATTCTCTTCTTCTGAGCTTTCATTTCTCTCTTCTTCTCTTTCTCCACTTCCCATCTCCTCTTCTCCACCTCCTGCTTCATCTGTTCCTTCTCCAAGATGCTCCTCTTCTTCTCCTCCTCTTTTTCCAAAACTCTCCTCCTCTCCATCTTCACCTTCAATTGTTTCTTCTCGTGCTTCTACAAAACTCTCCTCCTTTCCTCCTTCTTCTTCATCTGTTTCTTTTTCTCCTTTTCGCAAACTCTCCTCCTCTCCTTCTCCACTTTTGCTTGTTTCTTCTCCTGCTTCTCCAACAGTTTCCTCCTCTCCTTCTCCTCCTTTGCTTGTTGCCTCTCCTGCTCTTCCCAAACTCTCCTTCTCCTCCTTAGCTCATTTCTTATTCTCCTCCTTCAGCTGCTTCCTCCTCTTCTCCTCCTGAGCTCGCCTCCATTCCTTCTTCTCCTTCTGCCTCCTCTCCTCCTCCTGCTGCAGGCGTTTCTCCAGCCCCCGAGTGTAGGCCTTCCATCTCTTCTGCTCCTTCTTCTCCCATCTCCTCTCCTGTTTCTCAAACACCTTCCTCCTCTCCTCCTGCACCTTCCTCCTCTCCTCCTCCAGCTTCCCCCTCCCCTTCTCCTCCTGCGCCTCCCGTCTCTGATCCATCAACCACCCTTCCTGCTTCCGCCTCCTCTCCTCATCCCGCTCCTGGGTGTTCAGGGACCGGTGCCTCCTGACCTGGACAATCCTGACTTCCTCCACTGGTGCTGCTGTCCTCTTGCCCCCTTGCACCTCTTTCCTTCTCTTCAGCTCTGTAGTGTCGCTCTTATCCTCATCGACCCTGGAACAGCACAGCATCCTGGTGAAGGAACAGGAGCTGACCTGCTTAGAGAGAGAGGGGTTCATACAGACACACTGACTGGACACTCCAGTAAAGTTTCACTCCTCACCTCTCCTAGAATCTCAAGAGATACAGGGTGCTCTAGGTGTCTCAGCACCTGTGTTCTTACTTTCAGCAACTCTGGAGGCTTGTCTTCAGGGCTCAGACCTTCCTGACTCTCCTGCTTCCTCTTCTTCTTAGTCTTCTTCACCCCAGCCTTCTCCCAGGAGGTGATGGGAGGGAGGTGAGGGAGGGGTCTGGGGACTGGCAGCTGGCTGGACAGTGGGGTAGTGACCTGTGGCTGGTCAGCGTCAGGATTGGATGAAGTGGACATGTTGTCCTCTTCATCTTTTTCACCTGGACACTGAAGACAGACACAGGACTTTGCTGCTGGGGTCAGTTCTTGACTTCTTATTCTTAATATACCCTCAGTATATGCACTGTGACTGTAATAAGATCCTGTACAGGTGAGTCTGTACAGTGTGTCCAATAAAAGTCTGTACAGTTGACTCTACACAAGGACAGAGGTTCTGTTCGCTTCTCACCTGTTTCTGAATCTCAGGAGCTGTGACGTTCCTCGAAGGAGAGGGGTTGATGGGGGTGGCATGGAGCAGTCGGCAGGGAGTTTAATGACCTCAGCGGGGTCACAGGTGATTGAGGAGGGAGGGCCCAGAGGTGCCGAGGTCCAAGAGTGGAAGGAGTGGAAAGCTGGTTCTCTTTGAAAGCCTCGTCCACCTGGATAATGTGCCTCCTGGGCTGTGGAGAATGAAGACACACAGCAGACCTTAGTAATGGAGACACCCTTCACTTCTATTTCTGTATGCACTCTAGGTCCAAATGTACTGAGTATCTAATACCGTATCAGTCTGGATACCAGGTGCGTCTGCACAGAGTGTCCAATAAGAATCTGTACATATGAGACTATACAGTGTGTCCAAAAAGACTCTGTACAGGTGTGAGTCTATACGGTGTTTCTAATAAGAGTCTGTGTAGGTCTGTTTATATAGTGAATCCTGATAAGAGTCTGTACAGATGAGACTATACAGTGTGTCCAATAAGAGTCTGTACAGGTGTGAGTCTATATGGTGTGTCTAATAAAAGTATGTACAGTTGACTCCTCATAAGGACAGAGGTTCCTCAAAGGAGTGGGCTCCTCCGGGGGTTGATGGGGGCTCAAAACAACAATAATTGAGAGGGGTGACGCAGGTATCTTGGAAAGCTGAGGGGGACAGGAGTGTCAGCCCAGCCACTGTGTACTGCAGTGCGAGCAAAGGGGAGGGGTTTCAGGGACTCACCAATCCCACCGATCCAAACTCGGCCAGTACCTCATTGTACAACTCCAGGCAGTCCAGCTGGATGAAGGACATTGCGTTCTGAGCCCAGGTCCGCACCTGGCTCTCCTCCACCTGGAAAAGCCCCTCCAGTTCGACCTGCATACCCTCCCTGAGCCACCACAGGGCTGTTGGGGCTGGGCTGGGGTGAGGGGGTTTGCAAATGGGGCGTGCGAGGGTGAACATGAGGGCGTATGGGGGTGTCCAAGGAGTAGGCCCATGCCCTGTCACTCTGGAGATCCCGCTCCGGGCCTTTCGGGCTGTCCCACGGCTTGGTCTCAGTCTCCTGCCTGGTGATTGGTTGGCTGGCCTGAGGGGACAGGGGCAGAGAGAGGTCATGAGGAGGACAGAGAGAGGGCATGAGTGCACAAACAGAAAACCAAGAGTGTCATCTCTAGGAGGACAAGGCCCTGCCCCTGGTCTCCCAGCAATCACCGTCCCCATCATTACAGCTAAGAGCAAACGTTTCAACAGATGTCACAGACACATTAGGCTCACAGACTCACAGCTCTCGGCATCCTGAGGCAAGACACGGGGAGTCTGCTCCCTCTTCCTCTGACAGTCTGCAATTGTCTCCTGAAGGATCAGCAGGAGGAGAGATACTGTCCCATCAGATGACAGCAGCAGACCTCACCCAACCCCACCTTCCCTTTCACACACACCCACACACAGGCATGACTTCATCACCACATCCACCATCACAACCCCCACTATCTTCATCACCATCATCTTCATCACCATTCTAAAAAATGATCAACTCCACTAACTTCATCACCATATCCTTCTTCATCATGACCATCATTATGTCCACCATCATCATCCTGAGCAGAACACACTTGTTATCTTACTCTGTAAGAGTCTTTGCTCAGAGCCTCAGTATCGGTCGCCCCTCTCTGGCCTTTCAGGCTTACGTCCATCTCTGTCAAGACCTTTCAGTAAGTTGACTATTTTAGTCTCAACAGTAGCAGCCGACCAAGTTTATGTGTCTCAGGACGGGCTTATTCTTAGTCAAACAGTATTAAACACTTGAGGAAGAGCATTTAAAACAGAGCAGGACAGCAGTTGGCACGTCTTTACATAGAACATCTTCTCTGTTCACCTCTGTTGACATCTGTGGACCGGACAGTTCCATTAGACAAACGAGTTCGACCAGACTTCACTCTCACAGTCAATCAATCAATCAATTTTTTTCTTATATTGTTCCTTTTAATCCAGAACGTCACTTTACAAAGCATGCCTGGAAAATAGAGTATAAATGTGTAATGCTGTTGTTCCTGTAGTAACTGCTTGGATAATCCAACTACCACTGTTGTTACTGCTTCTGCTGCTATTACTACTACTATGACCATGACTTCAGATTCTTATCCTAATTCTGATACTAATACTCCTGCTACTACTACTGCTGTCATTACTACTAATTTTTACTACTACAGAGCATTCACAGCTCTCTGGACGTTGGTGGTTCCATTCGCAAGCAACTCTGGACCTCAACACCTGTTGATGGGTCACTTTTGTCAGACACAGCAGTGGAGCCCAAGCCAACCTACACACACATTCACACAAACTCCCACATACTCACAGACACACACTCACAGACACACACGTAGACACAACACACACTCACAGGCACCACACACATTTATACACACAATCACTCACACACATACTCGCACACATTCAGACTCAAATAGATACTACAAATACTTACAGACACACACCCAATCACTCACAAACACCACACACTCACAGACACACTCCACATACACTCATAACTACAAATACACTATAACTAACACTAACACAAATACCACTAATATTACAACATTAACACTATCACTAAGACTTACACTATCATCATCACTAACAATGACACAAACTACTACTACACTACTAATACTATTAATAACAGTAATGCTATCACTAAAAATAACATGACTACTAGTGTAAATAATCTAACAGTAACTCTATAAATATCACTAATAATAACATGAATAATAGCATTAAAACTATCAGTAGCACTATCATCACTAAGACTCACATGAACACTAGCATTCATATTAAAACTACCGATTGTGCTCTCACTAATATTTACATGAAGATTAGTTGCTGTCCGTGACGTCACACCACTTTTTGTGACGAAGGCGAGACACCAGGCACAGTGATTGTCGCCTTGGTTACCATAATTATGATTTGTAAACAGTGAAAAAAATGCATTTAAACTGTTACTTACACAAATTTATCTAGGATACAATTCCTAAATAATAATTTGAATAATCATTATTTAATTTCGGATTGAACATTATTAGCACTAAACACACTATGGTAATTGATCGATACAGGCTGTATTGACTGTTTTTTAGATATTTAAAACAAGGTCAAGAATGGGAAAAGAATCAGTACTTTCCAATCAGTGAAGTTAATCGATTCAGTTGAATGAATTCGTTGTCGATAGATAGGTGATCAACAACTCTCTTCCGTGTGCTCCGCGCTTCTCCCGCGGTTTCGCTCTCTGATACAGGCGCGCTGGCTGGTGTCTGTGACGTCACAGTACTCTTTCTGACAGGGGGCTTTTCTTACAGATATAACATCTCCAATAATAAAACTTACCGGGCTGTTAGGAGAGGCGATTCATAACAGCTGCAGAAGGAGAGCGACAAACCGAGAAATAAAAATTCATTAAACAGGAAAAAAATAGTTTACTTCACAGACTATTACGTTGTGTAGCGTACTCCCGTAGAGCAGAAGAAAAAGAGGACAAGCCCCTGTAATAAGCGCTTTTAAGCGTTTTACACGAATCTCCACAGAATAGAAACCAGGATTATCAGACTCCTGATCCTGGAAGTTCTCCTGGTTTTATTTCCACTCAAGCTCTCGGTTCCGCAGCCAGTGTGATAATTGAATTAACTGTATAACTGTTATCAGACTCTAACTGTATTTTTATAAGACTATAAGAGAGACGTGTGAGAGCAGCTGAATCTCAGGGCTGGTGTGGAATCACACACAGACAGGTCTTCTGTGTGATCTGAGTCCCACAGCTCAGAGCTACAGACTGGTCAACTGGTCACTATTGTAGACAAGACCATCGGTCAGCTGCTGCTGATAATCATAATACACTGATAAGAGTGGCAATACTTGCTGTTCATTAAATAAAAAAATAATAATAATAAGAGATAATCACATATTGCTCAAATGTTAGTCAAACACTTCTGACAGAGGTTTGGAGGCTGACATACAGTAAAGTAAGTACAGTAATACTGAAGGGCTGGAGGTCATGGAAAGGGTTAATAGAAGCTTCTTGTTTCTGACCTGGAACAGATCCCACAGCTGCCAGATCAGAGTGACCCCTGAGCCCAGTTCACAGAGAGGAGAAGCAGGAGCTCTTCTCTGTCTCTAAGAGGGCTGTGATGAAGGAGAAAAAGGGGGAGATGTGACCTGAGTCCAGGCTGTTCTGTCTGATATTGTTCATGTAGCAGCTCTGATTGTCTGAATGTCCACTGGTTCTGGATTGTCAGGATAAAGAGAAGGATGGAGATGAGCTTCTGTCTGTTCAGGAGGTAGGAGTTTGGGTAAAGTACTGAGGGACTCAGAGCTCTGTGTGTGAGTCTGAGCTGTGAATCTGACTGAGAGGAGATAAAGATTTTTTTTTATTCTGCCTCTGAGAAGTCTTTTCCTTTGCCAAGCAATGTTTCATCCCCTTCAGATACTCTGCACAGACTGTCAGAGTGAGAGGAGAGGAGAGAGAGATGGACAGATAAGAGCGCATACAGCGAGAGAGACAGGAAGGGGGAGAGAGAGGAGAAGGAACAGGAAGACAGTGCAGGTGTTCAACCACACTGTATCCTCAGGAGACAGGAGGCTTTTCTAAGCTACCGAGGACCTCAGTGCTCATGGCCACTCTGGCTCAGAGGCTCTGGCAGCAGTCAGGTCTGAGAGCTTCTCCTCATACTTACACTGGAGCTCTGAGAGTCAGCCTCCAGTCTTACAGAAACAGCCCCTCCTGTACAGCCCTGAGAGACACCATGAGAGAGCTGTTTGGGTAGAGAACCTGTTACACCGTACAGCACTGGAGTTCTGAACACTGGGTTCCCTGTGTGTCTCCTTGTACAGCTCAGCTCTCAGCTGCTTCATCACATTAACACCCACAACCTCACAATACAGCCTGGCCTCCTGTGCTGGAAGAGCTCAGAGGAGCACAAACCACAGACTCACTGCAGAGTCTGACCTGTAGCTCCAGTAGAGCTCTGAGAAAACAGGCCCATTTCCTAAAGACAGGGGAGTGAAGAGAAAGTACAGTTTTACTGAAGATAATATGTCCTTCTGTAAAAATATGTTGCAATGTCATTATATGATTTTTTTTCATTCTGGCTTAACAGGGATTGATGCTTTAAATCACAGCTCTTAGGCTGTATTAACAAGGACTGACTTTTTCTAATTCCTCATTTGTTTCTTTATACTCTGAAACCGACTCCTGCTCTTCTGTTCCTGCAGTTATTCAGTCCAATTTGTCTCTGTATTTCTGTGCTGACCTGAGTGACCTCATTGCCCCCTTGAGGACAGGCTGTCCTCACACTGTCCTAGATCAGGACCAGAAGACACCAGAAGACACCGCTGCCTGGAGACACAACAACTTCTCTGTGACTCATGGCAGCACACCAGTCACTAGCCACTGCCTGACAGAGACTGCAAGACACACAGGACTTTATTCAGAACACCAGTCACTGGACACTGCCTGAGTCACACAGGCATTAAAACCACTGTCCACTGCAGTGACCACAGATCACAATGACACAGGAACCCACAGGAAGAAATAGGGTCAGCACAATTCTACAGTCATTGTGGTCACTGTACACTATAGAGACCACAGCTCTCAGAACACAAATATCCAAATATCCGATCTGAAGGCACACAGTCTTTAAAACCACAGTCCACTGAAGTGACCATAGTGACCATAGGTGTAGAATCCCAGGAACAAAGTCATTACAGCCATTGTCCACTTTAGTGAACATAACACATAGAAAGCCAGAAATATAGTAATTAAAGCCACTATCCATATCAGTACTGTCAGCTCCCAAAAATATAGGAACACTGTCATTACATCTACTGTCCACTGCAGTGACAACAGTTCACAGGAACACATTCAGTATAACCACTATCCACTATAGTGACCACGGCACCAAGAAACAAGGGAAAATAGTCATTACAGTCACTGTCCACTATAGTGACCACAGCACCAAAGAACAAGGAACGCAGACAGCAAGAGACACAGGAGCATATTCAGAACACAAGTCACTGTACACTGCTTGATACAGACAACAGGAATCATAGGACCACATATACATAATTGATTATCTTGATACTGATTTACATTTAAAATTCTTGTCTAGAACTGAAGATATTTTTTTTTACTGTACAATATATCTGATCTCTTCCTGCCCCTGCAGCACCTGGAGCCCTGCTGTCTGTATCTGTATCTGTGTTTCCTCCAGTGAGACACAGAGCTGCTCCTGTCTTTCCTCTCCTCCGCACTGCTGGGAGTGTCTTCAGGAGAGGAAACAGTGATGTGGCTCTGATATATATGGAGAAGACTGAAAGGGCCCTGTCTGATTGTCCGTCCTGTCTGTGTGAGAGGTTCCTGTCAGTCTGAAAAGACAGTGCTGTGTGTGATTGGCGGGGGGGGGGTGGGGGGAGCTGTGTTGTTACTAGGGGTCCAGGGTACGGAGCAGCAGTTCAGATGCCCTGTGGGCTCAGGGGTGAAAACAGGGGTCTCAGCTGTGCTCTGTCCTGATGACAATGGAGAGCTGCCTGTCCATCTTCTCTCTTGCTGTCCTGGTGCTGCACAGCTCAGCCAGTAAGTGTTGAGTCTTCTTCTGTCCAGACAGACAGACAACAACTGGAATTAAATTAATTAGATGTTTTATGTAAATGGAGCAATAAGTGGGTTGAACAATTTGTAATGTTTATTTTACATTCATCTTTGTGGGTATTGATAAAAAATATTATAACTGTATTGTATCTTGGTCTGTAAGTAAGGAAATATAATTAGTTGTGTCGAAATATAATTAGTTGCTTTTAATTTTTATTGGATTGTATTAAAATATTCTTAAAATTTCTAAACATTATATAATAATAATGTTATAGATGGATAGAGCAGAGGCTGGTCATTATCACCCTCTATTGATAATTTGTGAAAATATGAAGTGTATAAAATCTTTAAAAAGCTATTTTGTTTTTAAAAGTCTTCATTTACTTGAAAACAAAAAATGTGTGAGCAATAACAAAATGTTTCTAGAATAATATCATATTATATAGGATGATTCAGAAATACCCTGGGCTGTTTCTCGTTTTATTGTGTTCAATTCCAACTCTTCAGTATTGTATTATTACAGACTGGTGCATTAATAGAGATACGTGTTTTTAAATAGTGGATTATTATTGAGAGTGATATTAAATTATTACAGACCGATGTATTAATAGATAAATAGTAAGTGAGTAATTAATACCTAAAGTGTTTCTGCTAGAGAATTAAGACTGGAGTTTTAATGCTGCCATTATATCTTTGGTGTATTCAGACAGTAGTATAAAGTATAAAGTAGTATAGTATAGTAGTATAGTATATATAGTATAGTAGTAGTATAAAGCTACACATTTTGTCAAACTTTTGACAGGTGCCACGCCCACTTTTTCAGCCAATGGGAGTTCACAGTGGGTGGATGTCCCGCCCCCTTGCCAGCCAATGCCTGGGTGTTATGCATGTCCCGCCCCCTCAGGAGCCAATGGTGCATCGTTTAGTGTCGGAACTCCAGCCTTCCCCCCCAACATTGCTGAGAAACTTTGAGGCATCTGAAAAAGCATTCATAATCCCCTTCCGCTCCCCATGTCTAAAGCCATGCGAACCACACTGTGCGATCCGATCTAGCAGGGCAAAAAAATGTGCCTGCGTAATCAGCGGGATGGTGTTACCACAGGTTCTGTGCAAAACACGCTGTATTTTGGAATACACACTGTAGAACCCCCCAGGCTTCCGTTTCTGATCTGAAAACATCAGATCCGCAATAATTTCACTCATGTTCTTGACATACGCATCTATCTCTTTAACAAATTTAAGGACATTAGCATTCGACTCTTTGTTTTTCATATCAAGCTTTGTAGAGAGAAGTGTGTGAAGCAGTCTTTGTAAGAATTCAGACGTATACATTCAAAATTCATCATTCTTCGGATGATGGCTTATCCGGGTCTGTAAAACAGAGTGAAAGCTGTATTCACATTTTACAAAGATCTTTTTTTTTTGCGTCTGTAAAAATAAGAATAATGTTTCTTTTGCAATGCATCAAAAGTCACGTCTACTAATTTTTCATCCAGCTGTTCAAGTATGGAGCGTACATGCTCGTATGGCGAGCGGTCGTCAATTATGGTTTTCAGCAAGTGTTTTATGCCCCGCTCAGTGTCATTTGTAATGGTAATGGTGTTGTAATGGTGTACGAACCCAGACACCTGGAGATGTACAGAACAGCCAATAAAATTCGGGCTAAACTGAGAGACTTATAAATTTCTAAAGCGGCAAACGTCACATCTTCAAACCCATCTGTGTAGCCGACAGACAGGCATGTGTGACCCCGCTGACCAGGATGGTCAATCAAACAGGCCAGGCATTCATCAATCAGAACCCCCTTTAAACAGTGTTTGAAGATGCAATAAACTACTGCTTTCACAATCTGGGCCATGACATCGGGCTCATTAGGGACATCGTTAGCTAAACCTGGTTGGGCATCAGCTTTATTAACATTTTGTGGAACACACAAGCATAGACACGAAACATTCAGTTGCGATGGTAGTTTGAAGATCGATGCGTCGACCTCCTCATTATTCTATTAGAGGAAAAAGAAAAGGAAGGCTTAACAAAATAAATAGACATGCTTTGTACCTAAAATATCTATCATTTTACGCCTCTTTTGAGCTAGGGTTTTTCGTTAATATTTACCATTTGTAGTGAGGTATCATCACTAACACCAGGCAGCTCTTCATTACCAGGTTCTCCATCTGAACTCACACGACAGCCGCTGTCACACGTCGCAGAGGGCGGGGTCGGGTTTTGCTAAAAAGAAGACCAAGTATTAAAATGACACAGGCTAAGCGCCGATACAACAATTTCACGATCAGAAAAAATATTTTAGCCACCTACCTCTTCACTTTGTAGAGCAGTGGACTCTACAAACTATACATGTTTCTCCACACAAAGAAGCCATCTTTGCAGCTCCCAACACCAGGTGGTGTCTGACAGCTTGTTGAAGAAAAGTCTTCACTCAGGTTAGGTGTGATCAAGCAGAGTCCCTTAATACATGCGCATGGGGAGGATATAATCATGCAGATCTGAGAGCAGTCTCTCATACAGATCTGTGAGTAACCTCTCCACCGAGATGATAAATGCAATGAGTTTTATACAGCAAATTCACACAGGAAAGCTCATTCTAAGTTTCCATATTAGGAGTTTTTTTCTCTCTACAAACATTTCTTTGTAATTGACCACGTTCTTCTTAAGAACCAGTTCTAGCTTGCATACAGACAAAAGGAAGTATATACATTAAAGGTGTGATATGAGCTAGACATTCTGCCGTTGTACCATTAATATAAAAAAATCAAATAATATGCTAACAATTGTTCTTTCATACTGTTGCTGGGTAAAAGGCATTTTTCAAAGCCAACTAGTCACTATCATATACACTTTAAAAAAGGTGAACGCTTAAATTCTTCCTCAAACTCAACCTGTCCTGGTGAGGATACACTGTCACTGTAATGAACTTGAACTTTATTGCCATATGTAACCGGTACATGTACTGGTACAATGGAATTCTTACTTACAGAAACTCTCTCGATTGTTAAGAAAAGTGTAAAACACAAAGTGCAGGCAGTGCATCAAGACAATATACAAACAAACAGCAGACAATGTACAAGTAAACAAATAAACAATTTGAATGCAAACAATGCAGATGTAAAAAATGACTGCAGATTTGCAATAAATAAGAAATTATAATGAGGTAGATGGTGTAGGTGTGGTCCGAGGGGCATGGCCAAATGTGTTCGCCAATCACATTGCTTGTGGGCAGAAGCTATTGAAGAATCTAGTGGTAAGTGTCTGTATGCTCTTGTATGTCTTGCCTGAGGGCAGTGGGGTGAAGAGCTCATGCCCAGGGTGGTGACTGTCCTCTGTGATGGCCAGAATTCTACCACGGCAGCGGTCCTTGTCTCCCCTTGAGGGAGTCTGTTAGTTGAAGCCTTGAATTTGTCTTTTCTCAGCTGCAACTAACCCAGGCAACTAACCTGGTGCCTCTTGGGAAGTGTTCAGTGTGTGACTAAAGAGCTCCCACAGCTGTGGCTCATCCAAAATTAACTGCCCCAGCTGTGGTTGTCAAGGTAACCCATCACCCTTAGACAAGTGCTCTGCCTTCACACAGAATGTGCCACCGCTTAATGCCAAACTGGCGAGAACACTGGGGTGTAGTTGAGAATGACCTGTGAGAAGACAGAAACCAGCCAGCAGGCAGCTGGCTGATCCTGTAGTCATCCTCTGCAGGGCACTGAGACTCTCAGCCCATCTGCAAGTACAATCTGACCACAGGGAGAGCCAGGCAGGGACAGAAGCACTTTCTCTTCATGGATCTAAATGCGATCAACATAGTTGAGTGCTGGGTGCTGGTTTCAAAACCCGACCCCTTTCTAAGCCACATCCTTTACAAAGGCCACACCCCCTGCATCTCCAGGAAGAGAGATCAGACAAAAAGTTCAATTTCACCTCTGCTGAAACAGCTCTCTAGTTCCTTGTGGTATTTGTGCTGAATGACAAAATGGCAACAGCAGGTGATTTCCTGGATCAAGACCAGTTCAACTGCTCTGTGTGTCTGGATTTGCTGAAGGATCCAGTGGCTCTTCCCTGTGGGCACAGCTACTGTATGGTCTGTATTAAGGCACACTGGGATCGTTATGATCACACTGGCGTCTACAGATGCCCCCAGTGCAGAGAGACCTTCACTCCAAGACCTGTTCTGCGAAGGAACACCATGCTGGCTGAACTGATGAAGAAACTGAAGCAGACAGGGCTCAGCGCTCCTCCTCCTGCTCACAGTCCTGCTGGCCCTGGAGATGTGCTGTGTGCTGTCTGCACTGGGAGTCAAGCAAGAGCTGTGAAATCCTGCCTGATGTGTCTGGCCTCTTACTGCCAGACTCACCTCCAACCTCACCATGAAGTTGCCCGTTTGAAGAGACACACGCTGGTTGCTGCTACTGGACATCTGGATGAACTTGTATGCCTGAATCACGACAAACCCCTGGAGTTCTATTGTCGTACTGATCAAAAATGTGTCTGTTATTTGTGCACAATGGATGAACACAGAGGTCATGATAGTGTCTCTCCTGCAGCAGGAAGGACTGAGAAACAGGTGAGGACTTTTTTTTTACTGAGGGCTTTCAGGTACAGGGGAAACAGGGGTGTTATGAGTGTGTGATGATAAGGTGTGTGTGAGTTGATCTTTACACACCATGTGTTCTGGAGATTAAAAAAAACAGGTTTTCACTGTAATAGTTCATAGAGGAACAAGGAAGTATCTCTCAGTTTCAGAGTCCATAGAATACTAGCAGTACAGCAGTGACTGACTGCTTTGTAGACTCACCTGCTCATTATTCTTTTGGAATGAATGGAATGCAACACACCCGGTTCAGCTCTGTACTCCTGTGAACTCCTGTTCATTCACTAGACTGAACAGTGAACACAGCAGTGACTGACAGCTCTGTACTCACCCCTAACTCCCATTCATTTACTGAACTGTCCAGTTAACACAGCAGTAACTGAGAGCTCTGTACTCACCTTTCACTCCTATAAATGCACTAGAAATTAAGTGACACAAATGGATGAAGACACATCATCACACGATGTAGAATCAACATTCTTATTCATTTACATGTTGTTTTTATCATTAATTTATCATTAATTATCTACATTAGTAACTACATTAGAGATGACTAGAAGGTTAATATATACTGTATTTCCAGATACTGTTTAACAATTAGGGAATGTCTGTACAACTCTCAACTAGGTCATATCGTTTTGTTTTGTCCAAAGGTATCCAGGTGTTTCTTAGCTCAATCCATGTCCACAGAGAGCTGAAATTCTTACACAGACAGACTCATCACAATAACCTCTGACTGGAACAACTGGTGCAGCTCTTCATGAATTCCTTATGGTCTGAAGTCACAGATTAGCAGATCAGTGCTCTGCCAGTTATTCAGATTATTGTGTTACTGAAGAGATTAATGGAAGGCAAATTTCATCCTCCTCTCTGTGGAACCTGGACAGTGAGTGATCTGGGGTTAGTATCCACAGGTTGGTGTGAGGACAAACTGTTCTGTCCTGCTAGGATTCCTGTTGCCTTCATCTGCCAAAAACTGGGCTCTGATAGCCACATCCTAAAAATAGCAGAACAGACAGAGGAAGATGAACCACCTGGAATGTCTCAGCTGCTGTTCTGATGGGCAAAGGCTGTAACTGAAAGAGACCTCCAGTCTACTGGTCTCCATGCCACTTGATCATGGTGTTGTTACATAAACAGGTGAGGAAGCTGGTCTCTCTACCACAGAAGATGTCACACAGACCTCTTCCACCCCCAGCACATCCTTCAGGGATCAGAACAGTGATGTCTGGAAGCTCCTGGTCCTGGTCAGGTTTCTGGGTTGTCAGGTATCTGGGCAGAGACAGAGTGTATTTTTTATGTTTAACAATGTTTAACATTGCTCACCACTGTTGAGGAAGGAAAAAAGAGCCCAGTAAGATCTTACTGTGAATGAAAAACACAGAAGTATCAATCAGAATGTGAGACCTGGAACATCAGGACCCTCATGAGCTGTCCATACAGTGACAACCCATAACAGTAAACTGCATTTGTGACCATAGAATAGAGGACAGGATATAGGACATCAATATCACCACTCTGAGAGTAACACTACAAGCTTGAGATAAGCCGCTTCAAGAATGCTGAATCAGAGGCAGAACATCAGACTGATGGAGCTGGATTCACAATTAAGAACAAAATCCTCAACCACCTTCATGAGCTTCAGCTGGGGTCAAAGAGCTCCTCATCTCACAATAGCAGGGAAACAACAGGCTTGCAGAACTTTGAAGAAAGACAGACTCACTGTCCTTAGAAATTCGGCACAGGAGCTGCGAGAGATGGAGTTATTCATTAGGGTGCATCTGGAAATGTCAGCTCCAAGAATCATTTCCTCTCTTTTCCAAATGCTAAGAGGACGGATCAACAGGATAGGCATGCATCAATAATCTTGAGGACATTCCAGTCAATCTTGTGTTTAATGGACTGTTTGCTTTAATTGTTTCAGGGTAAATCCATCTTCTAGCTTCTGTTTTGAGAAATGTAATATATGAAGGTACATTAAATATGAATCAATATGTGTTTAGAAAAAAAAAGTAAGAAGAATATAGATTGTGATCGAAATAATCATGATTTATCAATCATGTTCATTGATCCGGCATTTATGTAAATTTATGTACTACGGTAGCAATATCTCAGTACTGTGCAGTTGTATTTTACTCATTACACTGTTCAGTGTCTTGTAGACAATGTATCTGTGCTGAGAGTGGGGAGAGAAATGTCCTGAGAGTCTGCATTTCTCCACAGAAGCAGCTACTGACACAAACCCAGCAGAGTCTCCAGGAGAGAGAGAGGGAGCTGCAGGAGCTGAACCATGCTGTGGAGTCACTCAGAGTGGGTATTGACAAGATTGAAGCTCATTTCCATAGCTGGCCACTGGACAAACCAGTACTCCTGGGAAACACAGTGGCATCATGTGACAATATTGTCATATCATTTGCCAAACCGCTTTATACCCTACGGTGTCGTGGGAAGCCAGAGCCTACCCAGCAAGAAATGAGTGCAAGGCAGGATACACCCTGGACAGGGTGCCAGTCCATCTCAGGGCGAGTGGAAGCCAATCACACATGGGGACAATTTGGAGGCCACGGTAAAGGCAGAGAGGGGGAAATTTGGCCCGGACACCAGGATAACACCCTAGTCTTATCAAGAAATGCCCGGGATCTTTAATGACCACTGAGAGTCAGGACCTTGATTTAGAGTCTCATCTAAAAGACGGTGCTCACTACAGTATAGTGTCCCCGCAGACCGCAGTGTGGGCACCCCCCGTTGGCAACCATAGCTTCTCAGGAGGTTTCCAATCCAGGTACTGACCCAGCTCAGCCCTGCTGAGCTTCAGTGGGCTGCCAGTTGAGAGCTGCAGGGTGATATAGCTACTGGCGACATGTGATAATATTATATCTCTTAATACACCCAACAAATCTAATTTAGAACATCCAGTATAGAGGTCATGTAGAGATGTAATCCAGTCAACCAGCGACTGGAACAAGTTTTAGTTCTGAGGAGCCTAATTCACACTGATACCTAAATGTGAGGACATACTGATGTTCTCCATTCTGCCTGAAACTCTGACACTGCATCAGTATCTTACCTCAGTGACTATCAGGACTGTGAGTGTGACATGAGAAGTTTAAATTCTTCCTGTGATCAGGGATAGAGGGACATCTTTTCTGTCCTCAGTTGGAGTGTTTTCCTCTGTAATAATGCTAACAATTCCTGTGTCTCCTTATTCAGAGCTCTGCACACACAGCAGTGCTGGACACTGACAGGATCTTCACTGAGCTGATCCGCTCCATTGAAAGAACTCGCTCTGAGGTCACACAGCTGATCAGAGCTCAGGAGAGGGCTGCAGTGAGTCAGGCTGAAAGACTCCGAGAGCAACTGGAGCAGGAGATCGCTGAGCTGAGGACGAGAGATGCTGAGCTGAACCAGCTCTCACACACAGAGGATCACATCCTTTTTCTCCAGGTAACATCACTGCTCTGGGACTCTGCAGTAAAGAAAGATGTCTTTGGCACAGAGCTCTCCAATGGAGCTGCTTTTGGCTTCTCCTCAGGAATGTGTGCCATAGCCCATTGGGGTTTGCCTGGAAACTCCTCCCTATCTTCCCTGCTGTAGGCTGTCCAGTCTCTCTGTGTCTCTCCTGGAGCTGGAGACTCCCCCATCATTCCTGTCAGTCCACACTTCTGTACTGAGGCTGTGAGGAGAGCTGTCTTAGGACTGAAAGAGCAACTGGAAGACATCTGCAAAAAGGAATTAGTCAAGATCTCCAGAACAGGTTAGTGATGAAACATAATCTAATAATAGGAGCTATAGTCCCAGTACTGTAGAACATTTCTGTTACGATAGGTTATAATAGCTACAGTCCCAGTAGAACAGTCCAGTTACAATAGGAGTTACAGTCAGAGTACAGTAGAACAATTCAGATACATTAGGAGCCACTGACCCAGTACTAAAAAAGGACCCAATGAAGTACTAGAGGACTCAAATCTCCATGAATTCTCAACTACAGTATGTATTCTGGAATCAAAGCTCTAGACACTGAAAGAGATGGAAAACACATCCATGACTGATAAAAGTAAAATCAACACTCCAATACAGATGAAAGAACCAGCTGGTTTAATTCTACAACAGATCTGCCCTGATGAGAAATTTCTATCTGTGTCTCCCCAGTGAGTGATGTCTATAGTCTGCAGACTCCAGAACCCCGGAGCAGAGCAGAGCTTTTACACTGTGAGTCTGTTGTCACTGTGATCTCCTAGTGACAGATATCTGGAGCTCTGACACACAGCAGAGATACACCAAAACACTCTGTGACTAATATACACTCTTACACTCACACACTGATGCACACTCAGAAAGACTAATACACACTAAACTACACACACATTGATACTGTTCCATATGGGGAGTAAGGAAATGGTGAAAATCAGGATTTGACCGAGCGGTTTAGTCAAAAAATGAAATAATTATTCAACTTGTAAGTGATTTCTAGCAATACACCCAAGTGGCTGGTATAATTAGAGGCATGTGTATTCTTTGTCCTCTGACACAGCTTTGATGAGAGGAGTAATAATCCAGGCACACTTGGTTAAAACAAATATTTATTACAATGACACAAGACACAAACTACACTACACACAACAAAACATACAGCACACACGCTGCTGTACGTACAGTATTTACAAAAAAAAGCGTTTCAGAGGCCTAACATTCTCATCACCCAGAAAGCCCCAGACTGCTACTAAACATTAAACTCTTAATATGCCTACAGAGGCCACATAAGAGATGAGTTGCCTTCTAACTAAATACAAAGCAACCTGCAGTTAAATCTCTCTCTCATTGCACCCTGGAAGCCACAAAATTAATGGGAGCCTATATCCCTATCCATAAACATGCACCGTAAGCAAAAAAGACGTTTCTAACTGAAGTATTCTTTACCCAGGAAACCCAAGTTCCCTAAAAACACAGAATAGCATGCTCTTTGAACAAGGTTCAAATACTCAGCTCCAGTCAGGTTTGGTTTGGATGATCATGAAGTAGGGGCTCTCGCCTGGCGCAAGTTTCAAATCCCAACTCCTGCGGACTCCTTTACCTTCTCCTTGTTTCTCCCCCCCTTTTTTCTGTGCTCTTAATGTCATCTTATATTGTGTGTTTCTGTACTGCTCCTTGACAATCGTTAATCCACACTTTACCTAGGTAATTAAGGTCAATTTTTAAATTGTTTCTACTCCAGACCTCAGCAAACATCCTCTCTGCTTTGAAGTTAGAAGTGTTTACTGTTCCAAGTGTCACAAACTTTATCTAAAATCTAAGAGACACTTCTCAGTCACCTAACATTGTAACAATACACACACGGATACACACTCTAACAGACTGATACACACAATGATACACACACGTTGATAACCACACTGATACTCATTTTAACAGACACTGATGCACACTCTCACATACACTCCGACACATAGTATGACTCACACATTGATACAAACTGACACATTGACACACATCTTATTTGAGACAGTGCGGCTTGCTGGAATTCTGTGTGGTACTATTATTTTCCAAGTGTGAGAGAAAAAGCTTGTGAAAAACAACCCAAAACAGTCACAGGGTTCAGGAAGTTAGCATTTACTCATGAGTGTCAGGAGATGTATGTCTGTTCTGCCTGTCTGTCCTCTGACCGTCTTCTTCTTTCCAATCAAAAACCTCAGGGTGTATCTTACTGGGCTGTGGGGGCTGGACTTTAGATGAGATCTGCTCAGGGATTCTCTTCTGCCTGTGTGTCCTCTGACTCTCCTCTTCTGTCCAATCAGATTTCTCCCAGCTCACACTGGATCTCAACACAGTCAATACACATCTCTATCTGTCTGATGGGAGCAGGAAGGTGACCTGGAGTGACAAGGGCCAGAAATATCCTGATCACCCCGAGAGATTTGACAGCTGGAGACAAGTGCTGTGCAGAGAAGGGCTGTTTGGGACTCGCTGTTACTGGGAGGTGGAGTGGAGAGGGACAGGAGCTTTTATAGGCGTCACCTACAAAGGAATCGGGAGAAAAGGGGGCATTGACTGTATTCTTGGGCGCAATGACCAGTCTTGGAGTTTGTGCTGCTCTGGCTCCAGTTGCTCTTTCTGGCACAACAATGTGAGAACCGCAGTAACTGACCCTCTCTCCTCCAGAATAGGAGTGTATGTGAATCACAGGGCAGGAACTCTGTCATTTTATAGCGTCTCTGGAGACACAGTGACCCTCCTGCACAGAGTCCAGACCTCATTCTCTGAACCCCTCTATCCTGGGTTTGTGGTGACTAGCTCTGTCACCCTTTGTCAGCTGGAATAGACCCTGTCCTAATGTCAGCCGGAGCTCTGAAATGCTGTCTGGTCAATTAACAATAAATCTTATCCTGCTGTATCCTGCTGTATATCTGCTGTATCTCTCAGGGATCTGGCAGGTAGTTCTCCGTAACTCCATTAACTCCATTAACGTAGCCGTTAACTCTATGGGATGCAGAGGCAAACAATCCAAAAGCGTAATCCAGAAGCAAGGTCGATAGGCGAAGCTAGAGATCAGTTAACCAGAAAGGGCTGAGAAAAACCGAGAAGAAATCCGAAAGGCGAGATCAAAAGGGAAAAGTTAAGTCCAAAAACCGAGAAAACCAACAAGAAAATAACACGCACTAGAAAACGTTTCAACTTTTCAGGCTTTTCAATAGTGAGCAGGGTTTGGTGCGTGAGGGAACTTTAAATACTGAAAGGAGAGGAATGGGTTGGATAATTGGTTCAGGAGTGAGAATCTGTGGAATCTGGTGTCTGGGAATGTGATGGGTTCAGTTAGGAATGAGAGCGTGAAACAGTGGGTTTGGGAATGTAATGAGGTTTGCGAGGGCAAGGGCGAGTGCAGGACATGACAGTATCGGTGCCCGGACCTGACATGAATGACTTTCTGGGTGTCTGTATGGAGAAGAAGCTCCTATGATGCTGCAACACTGGGACAGTGCCTCCTGAACATCAGCTCCATCAGGAGTCCCGGACCTGGGAATCAGTTCCACCACCCCTGCAGCATCATTCCTGAGCTGCAGACTCAGTGTCCAGTCTTATTTTCACATCCTGCCCAGTCAGTAAGACCTGCGAGGAGAACATTGTGTTGTAATCTTATCTATAAATGTTGGTATGGGTGACAAATGAATTGATTAATTGATTGTAACTGACATGGTGGATTGAGATTTATTGAGCTTTAGGGCTCAATCGAATTGTAACCCTACAGTCCAGAAACCACTGCTCCAGTCTGGGCTGTGTTATATTGTAACCCTACAGTCCAGAGATCACTGGTCCTATCTGGATGGTGTAAGTTTGTAATCCTACAGTATAGAGACTGCTGGTCCAGCCAGGGCTGTGTTGTATTATAAGCTTATAGTGCAAAGATCACTGGTTCATTGTTCATTAACATCACACATAAAAAACATAATATTAATATATTATTAACTGATTCGTGTGTAATCAAGGACTGTTTTAATGTAACTGAATTGTGCCATTCATTCTCTCATTCATCTGGTCTGTGGATGAAATGGAGCAGACTTTCAATGTCTAGCAAACTGGAGAGAACTGTGTTAATCTTTACATGTTAAAGAACACAAAGGTACTCACGTTCAGCATATTCACAATGCTTAAAAAAAGTGGAGTAAAATATGTAAAACTCAAATTACATTTCAAAATGCCACAATTATTTCAATTTAGTATTTGGAAAATAACAAAACAAATACCTCATTCACAAACTCCAGGACTCAATGGCAGCACATTTCAACCTTCACCTTGAGTCTTTCAATAATTGCATTATGGATCTGTTAATCCTGCTTTGACCTAAAGTCAAAATTAAATCTACATTTCCAGTGTTATGTCATTTGTGTCACCATCCTATTGCTTTCACTCTGCACACAAATTCAGCAGTAATTGTTGGAATCCATGCTGATATGATTTACTCCCAAAATTGGCAAACAACTGAAAAGGAAATGTTAGCAAGTATCTGTACAGAAAGTAGTGACTGACAGTAGTGAGAATGTAAATAGAGTACATACAGTATGAATTAATGAATGAAGTCAAGAGGCCTCTATTAGAGAGCATGTTGTATCTTGCTTTATAGGGATCTTCCTTGACTGAAATTTGGGGCATTGCGAAACCTGCAAATATACATCAGAGCATTTTTAACAAATATATTTCATGAAGACAATTTCAATTAAACATGAGACAAAATCAATTTCAATAAATTATAAAACCTGCCAATTTCTCAAAATCGCAAGACATTCCATGCCAGTAGTATTTGTCAAGATTCTGATTATACAGTTATGCTTTTGAGAGAACGATGCAAATCGCCATAATACAGCTTCTATCAAACCAGCTAAATTCTAACTTGTAGTTTCCGGTACCGATTTTATTGTTCTCTTCAGTGTGGAGCCAGCAGTCAAACATTTATTTCTTCACCTTCTCGAATACTGTGCTAACATCACCGTATGTGTAAAAATCAGACCAAAATGCACATTTTGATTTTAAAAAATGGAAATCTAATTAAAACACCTTGAAGACGATAATTTCCGCTAGCAAAAAAAAAAATCTGTCTCTGCGGCGCAATAGGCCGTTAACTGAAAGGTTGTGGTTTGAGCACACACAGGGATGTGAATTTTTTTTTTCAATAAAGTGTAATAATTCCATATGATAATTGCTTACATTCACCTACGGCAATACTCATCGTTACTCACCCCTGATGTGGAGCGCACCCATTGGTTACACACTGCAAGTCCCACTGCAAATCAAATCGGGGCTGGAAGTGAGCAATTTCTTCACCAGGTTCGTGATGTAAGCCAAATTGTACAAGATTAGAGAGTAATGTAGCCAGATCACTGAGGCTAGCTCTTATGAACTGCAAAATCCAAACTTATTTGTAGTTATTAATAGAGAATAGGAAAGGTCGATTTTACAGAAACTACGTATGAAAAAGGTTTAGGCCGGACTTTATAATTCCTAAAATTGTCTTTTAACAAATTAACTTAAAACAATGGCTGAAAATCGCAAAGCTGGGGTTTGACAGAAGATGAGAGGAGACGGAGACGGAGCCGGGGCCAGTGACACAGATGGACCAGGAGGGGGCAGCAGATTGCAGAGGCAGGGGTGTGAACCAGAGTGAATGAGCTGTGGATTTTGGAGTGAGCTCGAGGAAGGAGGCTTGGGTCTTGTTTATGTTGCTCGAATGTTTGTTCTACAGTTGTTGACTGTGGCCTCTGTTGGCTTTCTCTTCTGGGTAGAGATTCATCCAGGAGCACCAAGGAGCTTTCAAAAGCTTGGGGAAAAAACTCGACTCAGTAGATGGGGATATTTTATTTCCAAAGACCTTGATCACTTACAGGAAGACATGGTGAAGATGATCAAGGCATGTAGAGTGGTAATGGTCATACACTCTGCCTTAGTTTGCCTCCATCAGACGGACCCTCCACACTGAAGGAGCCAGAATGAGACCACACCAAGAGGCCAATAGCAACTTGGAAAGCGATTTAGACTTTTATAGCCCAGCCAGAGCCAGTGTGCATGCAACAATATCCCAGACACTGCACAACTGGCCAGAAGGGGAAGATGACCACTTGGAAAAGGATTCAATTTCAGGACACTTTTAAAGGATTCAAATTAATTCCAAAGCCATGTGGGAAAATGGTTTTTGGGGCTGAAAATTAAATTATTTGCCAAAGTTTGAAAATTAATTATTTAGGCCAAAAAGTAAACAAAAGCCCCCGAAGGAATGTCAGTGTGTCAATCAGTGTGTCACTCTGTAGTTTCTGTAGTTCTTCCGGTCAGTGTGTCAGGGAGTGTGTCAGTCAGTAGTTCTGCCAGTCAGTGTGTCAGTCAGTGTCAGTCAGTGTGTCAGTCACTGAGTGTGTCAGTCAGTGTGTACCAATATATACCATTATATGCGATTATGTCATTGTCTTCCTGCAGAGCAAACAAAAGGCATTCCAGTTGCATCAAGGTCTGAGGGTGATTCTCTAGACCGATGTCAGGCACCCTGCCTGTCTCGCTCCTGTAAGCCTGCTTGGTCCCAAGACTGCAGAGCGAATTTGGTGGAAGTCCAGGACCTAAGTGTTGACACGTGAGCAGTGAGAGTTGTGGGGAAATCATGCTCAGCAGCCTCTCTTGGAGTCTTGAAAAGGCCTACGGTCCTAGTAGAGATTTTACAGTGGGCAGTGGCGAATGAGTTCCAATTGTGCTGACATGGAACAGCCCAAAAGAGCTAATTTTGGGACTTTAACACATCTTTCTCCTATTTGCTAGAAAGAGTGCCCAACAGCTCAGATATTCAAGAAATGGACCACATCCAGGTTCCAGCTATCAAAGAAATGTAAATGAGGAGAATAAAACATTCTCTAAAACAATCTGCAACGACTCCTAGAAACAAATAAAAAGTCCAGAACCAGAAAGTAATCCAGGAAGACAACAATTGAACACAAACCAATAACAAAGTCAAGAAAAAAGCCAAAGTCTAAAACCAGGTAAGGAATGCAGAGAGAAAAACAAAACACCAAGAGCATGGCACAACAAACATGTAGATCGGGTACAGACATCTGCTTAGTCTATGGGTCTACTGTTCAGCTGGAGTAGCAAAGGGAGATTGCAGTGCCCTCTGGTGGCGACATGATGGAACCATAACATTTTAGGGCATAATGAACGTCATCTTTGAAAGAATAAACGTCCAACCTGTAGAAGTATCAGGAATATTGGGGAAACATAAAAGTAGAAATAATCTGAACATTTTGGCAAATAGAAAGAATTGTTAGTGCTTTTATTAGTTCACGGTATTTGGTAAGTGACTTGATGTTGAGATAATAGCTGTGATGTTTGGGAAGGCAAGAACATATTGACCTGAATAATAATAATAATAATAATAGCTCAGGTGGGTAGCTGCGTCAGCATGCGTAGGCTGCAAAGGAACAAGTAATAGGTTTATTCCATGCTGAAAAAGAAGAAAGAGAACACAACGTTTCGGCTGTGAGGACTTCTTCAGGTGTGACACCTGAAGAAGGCCTCACGGCTGAAACGTTGTGTTCTCTTTCTTCTTTTTCAGCATGGAATAAACCTATTACTTGTTCCTTTGCATAATAATAGCTGACACTTATATAGCGCTTTTCTGCACACTCCACTCAAAGCGCTTTACAGGTAATGGGGACTCCCCTCCACCACCACTAATGTGCAGAATCCACCTGGATGAAGCGATGGCAGTCATAGTGCGCCAGTACACTCAGCTCACATCAGCTATCAGTGAGGAGGAGAGCAGAGTAATGAAGCCAATTCATAGATGGGGATTATTAGGAGGCCATGATTGGTAAGGGCCAATGGAAAATTTGGCCAGAACGTCAGGGTTACACCCTTAGTCTTTTCGAGAAATGCCCTGGGATTTTTAATTACCACAGATAGTCAGGGCCTCGGTTTTACGTCTCACCGTCACTATACTGGGGCATTAGGACTCACATGGACTGCAGGGTGAGCACCCCCTGTTGGCCCCACTAACACCTCTTCCAGCAGCAACCTTTCCCCAACCATTTCCCAGGAGGTCTCTCATCCAGGTACTGACCAGGCTCACAACTGTTTAGCTTCAGTGGGTTGCCAGTTGTGAGTAGCAGCATTGTTTAAGTTACAGGCGCCAAAAAGGAAAAACATGAGGTGGAAGATGAGTGTGTGGGGCAGTGTGGATTGTCTCTGTCCTATCCAGATTCCTATCCAGGACTCTGTGATGGTTGTGGTCTTGGTGGAACAAGCACTTTCCTGTACTAGATATCTTACTCACAAAACCAGATGTATCTTTCTGTTTCTTTCTGGTAATGTTGCTCCAGTAATGGAACAATTGTACTAGATATATGATGTAGGATGTAGGAGTTGATAGTGTAATGCTTACGGCCGACAGGCACTGTGTAAGAGCCGGCGTACCAGAGCAGGTGACGTCACCGCCCTTCCCTGTGATAGCAGGACTACAGCTACTGGGCTGTAAAGAGATCTCTCTTTGGCTCACCGGGCTGGGTCCCTGCAGAGTAATGGGGGAGTCCCAGGTTCAAGCCCTGGATGGTGCAGGGCCAACCTAATGCGGCAAGGGTGCCTGCCTGAGCCCCCGTTGCGTTACATTGGTGTCAGAAGCGGGGTGGGATAGCCCTTTGCCGGGGATGGTGATTTAAGCGGGGGAGAGTGTAACGCTTACGGCTGACAGGCACTGTGTAAGAGCTGGCGAACCAGAGCAGGTGATGTCACTGCCCTTCCCTGTGATAGCAGGATTACAGCTACTGGGCTGTAAAGAGATCTCTCTTTGGCTCACCGGGCTGGGTCCCTGCAGAGTGACGCGGGAGTCCCGGGTTCGAGCCCCGGACGGTGCGGGGCCGACCTAATGCGGCAAGGGCGCCCGCCTGAGCCCCCATTGCGTTACAATATGTTAGCAGTCAAGAAGAACCTGTTGTGGTAATAGCTCTATACAGACTAGTAATTGGCTGCCAGACCTGGGACATGATAATATACAGGAATTCAGGCAGAGAGTCTTTGTCTATTTTAACAGAGCAGTGGTTTGCTATTGTGAAGACTGAGTCTGTCCAGAGACTATTATATCCATTGACACAGTAAAGCTCTTCGGTATCAGATGAATGTTCGACTAACAACGCTATAAAAACAATGCAGTGTCGACCATGAAAATGTCTGAACAGCCGAAATGTTGTTTCTCTTTCTCTCCTGTTCATTTGCGGGATCAACATGCTGTAAACGAGTCGGTGCTCCGGGATTTCTCTACGTCAGCTTGTTCAATGTGTTTCCCCCCGGTTGCCATGACGACTGGAGTCCAGCAGCCGCGGAGCCAGTGAATCGTGTTTGCAGTGACACCGCGCTCTCGCGTTTGATAAAGTTATTTTAGACACTTCCCACCCTTTTCTGAATACAAATACGCGAACAAATACACAATTAAAATTAGGAAAAGCCACTGACAGGACAAACCGTGATAAGTAAAACATGCTAAAACCGACGCGAGACTCGGGTAAATTACATTCACTCACTAAAACACAGTGAGTTCGGGGTTCCCAGTCCTGGTCCCTGGGTCACCTGGCTCTAGGTGAGCTCTGTCCCAGGCTGATGGTTCAAGCTGTCTGTGCGCCTAGGTGTGTCGCCTGCTGTCACTCAGAGCTGTCTGTCCCGCGCGCACAGGTCTGAAATAACCCTGCCAAGGAGTATTAGTGCTTTATCAACAAACTGTAATAACTTTTATTTTATACAGTATCTTTCCTGGGGCCTCTCATGACATCAGTTTGTATAGAATTTCCCTATGTCGGATTTTTTACCAGTAAAAACAGTATCTGCGACACACACAAGCAAATACGTGTAAAACAAGTCTAACAGGTTACCGAAACCGAAAGTACTTGAGTGTTATGAAACACTGGCGTCCTCACCTGCACAATCACCTTCGCTTTGGTGTTTTAAGGGCTCTTTTTCTTTTTCTTTTTCTTTTTTAAGAGCTCGAATCAAACAGAGCAGGGGCATGATGATGCTGTTCGCGGTTCTGGTGGGTTTGGGTCTTCCAGGCTGGGTCGCTGGAGATGAGTCCTGCTGGTGCTTTTCCAGATGCACGAGTAGTAAACTCGTGATAAAAGCTCGCTGTTTTTTTATGTTTATGTATGGCTAAAGCTATACTTTAATCAATATTTTATTGTCGTCACTTTGTTTGCATCTGTACATTTTGTTTACAGCCTTAAGGGTAATTAATTATGATAATTATGATACGCTTTCCGTGAACAACAACAAAAACATAATTTCCTCTTCACGTCTCAATTCCATAGATTTAATGTACAAACAGGCCTGTTGTCATGACTGAGTGATTTCTAGCAATTTGTGTCTTGCCAGACTCACCTAGCTGGGTAATTTCATAAAGGTCCAAGGAAAGTGTGCTCATATTTGGAGCAAAAGTGTCTACAGCGCTGAATATTGATGGACCTGAAAAGCTGGGAGAGGCAGTGACAAAAAGGCTGTATTTATACACATGAACTGATTTATGTTAAATCAGCTGATTTGGAATGAAAAAAAAATGCAAACAAACCATCTCTCCAGGACCACTGTTAATATAATATAATGTTGAGTGTGTCTGTATTAAACTCTCTTAATGCAGTGTAATGTCCAGTCAGTGTGTATTAACCCCTCTCTCTCGGTGCAGTGTTAATGTACTGGAGTGTACATACTGTGCAGTAAGTATTAACATACCATTTCTTTTTTTTCCAGAGAGACATATTTTGGTAGACTCATATATGGTTGAACTTGGTTCGGTGCAATGGGAAATTCCATGGCTTAGTCACTCTGGATGGGGAGCCCTTGATGGAGTACAGCAGTGTGACACATGAAGTGTGTCGTATTCAAGCAGGACTGGCTGAAGCAGGTCGCAGTAGATTCTGCAAACCAATGCATTCTGGAGGAGCTTTTCTTCTATGAAATTATGAAAGAGCTAAAAAACATAACTGGTGGTGAAAGGAAAAACCTAATATTTTGTCACAAATATGTGATATTTTGTCCTCACATGTATAGAACTCTTTGTTGACACATAATGTTGATTGCCTGTGAATTGTGTATGTTATTTCTCTGGTGGTCTCTCAGATGTTGAAGAGAGGTAACAGTGCAGCTCATTCTTGTCTGTCTCTCAGGGGTTCATGTCCTGCAGAGGTTTGTGGGCTGCTCAAAGGATGAGAAAGGGAGGGTGGAATCATTCGACTGGATCGGGTACGATGGTCAAGTTCGACAGCTTCAACACCCAGTGGGAGGGTCTCTCTCCCATCCACCAGTCTCTCAAGATGCACATGGACCGCAACACAGACTACAACAGAGAGAACAGAGATGATCTGAAATACATCTGTCCCGAGCTCATGGACAGCTACCTGAAGGTCAGGGGACATCACTCAGGTGAGTGTGTGAAAGGAAATTGTGAAAAAATATGGCCCAGGACTTAAGTGTGCATAAATGTGACAGCAGCCATATCACCCTGCAACTCACAACTAACAACCCACTGAAGCTCAGCAGGCATGTGTAGCGGCGAGGCTTATTAAAATACAGGAATTAAGTGTTGCGGTGCTTTCCCAAATGAGGCCCCATCTCACCCTCCATCTCTGTGGTGCAGCCATAGAGAAACTATTCATGCAGGCTGATTTAAAGATGTTTTCTTTTGATAAGGGACAGCTCCCAAAGGGGGATGCACTTAGCTAAGCCTGGCTATCATGATCAATGGTCATCCATTGGCGCCTATCTGTCTAGGGAGTGCCAGATGGACATCTGGACTGCATTCCTAGGTGTCAGGAGTAAGTGACTCATATCTCACCTTGATCAACCAATCAGGGACTGGTAGGGCCAAGTAACCCACGAGGGTCTCTGATGCCCATGAAACTTTCAGCCAATGAACGAGCTGAAGTTCCTCCAGGTAAAAACAGGCAACAAAGAGAAATTCTAAGGAGAATCTCTAAGGAGAATTCCAGGGGTGCACTATGGCTGCCTTTGCATTGTCCAGGTGGGGGCTACACTTTGGTGGTGGTGGAGGGGAGTCCCCATTACTTGTAAAGTGCTGTGAGTGAAGTGTCCAGAAAAGTGAGACGTAAGCATAATTATAGAGGGAGTGTGCTTTGGGTCTAGAGTTTTGAGGAGCCTCTACCCTCTTGACCCTGTCTGTTTAAAAAATTGTAGTTTCCTCTGTGCAGGAAGAGAACTTCAAGTCCCAAGATACCTTGGGGGGGAAACAGCCTGCTCATTTTTTTCTGAGCTGTGAGGAATTACCCGCCTTCTCTCTGGCTCCGAAGATGTTCAGTGTGTGTCTGTTGTTGTTGGTCAGTAGTCAGTGGCTGTGGGAGCAGTGATGGCCAGTGTGTCTGTTGTTGTTGGTCAGTAGTCAGTGGCTGTGGGAGCGGTGATGGTCAGTGTGTCTGTTGTTGTTGTTGGTCAGTAGTCAGTGGCTGTGGGAGCAGTGATGGTCAGTGTGTCTGTTGTTGTTGGTCAGTAGTCAGTGGCTGTGGGAGCGGTGATGGTCAGTGTGTCTGTTGTTGTTGGTCAGTAGTCGTGGCTGTGGGAGCAGTGATGGCCAGTGTGTCTGTTGTTGTTGGTCAGTAGTCGTGGCTGTGGGAGCAGTGATGGTCATTGTGTCTGTTGTTGTTGGTCAGTAGTCAGTGGCTGTGGGAGCAGTGATGGCCAGTGTGTCTGTTGTTGTTGGTCAGTAGTCGTGGCTGTGGGAGCAGTGATGGTCATTGTGTCTGTTGTTGTTGGTCAGTAGTCAGTGGCTGTGGGAGTGGTGATGGTCAGTGTGTCTGTTGTTGTTGTTTGTCAGTAGTCAGTGGCTGTGGGATCGGTGATGGCCAGTGTGTCTGTTGTTGGTGGTGGTCTGTAGTCAGTGTCTGTGGGAGTGGTGATGGTCAGTGTGTCTGGTGTTGTTGTTGGTCAGGAGTCGTTGGGTGTGGGATCAGTGATGACCGGTGTGTCTGTTGTTATTGTTGTTGGCAGTAGTCAGGAGTCGGTGACCGTGGAATTGGTGATGGCCAGTGTGTCTGTTGTTGGTCTATCAGGTGTTTCTTCACAAATCAGTTTGGAGGGGAGTACCAGTTCCAGTGTGACAGATAGAGGAGCTTGCGATCAGGCTGAAGAATTTGACCCCATGCTGCCCCCTAAAAGCCAGAAGCTAAACAGTGATGCTGAGACAAAGCAAATAATGCTGGAACATAATTTGTGACCCCTAGTTCACACAATATATTGTCATAGGTGTTTTATACACACTGACCTACACAGTTTCACCAGTGTCTTGACTGCAGCATCAAGAAGCAGTGAAACACAATGCTTAAACAAACACTCAGCTCCTCCAGCACTGAGAGAAATGTGTGCCAGAGCAGAGAAGCAGGTTTAAAGTTAGCTGTGCCGAGACATTTTCACCAGTAATCTTTCATGCCCTTCTTCACTTATTCTGCTTGTTCTTTAATGTTTGTTTTTTTAGGCCTGTGATTGTATCTAGGTTTCTGGGTTGTATTGTATCTGGGTGACTGTCTCAATGAGATATGAAACTGGCATAGTTGCTTCAGGCTAATTATCCTGATGTATCTGAGACACTGCGCTGTTCAGGGCTCCTCCTCTTGGAGGCACTGTTGTGACAGGAAGCGGTCAATAATCTGGGAACGGAGACAAGACAGGACTAAGGGAACAACCTCCCCGTCTTCCCTGCACCCCAAGAGGAGGACATGAGGAGATCAGAGAATCAGAGGATTTACAAACCAGCCAACAGCTGATGATACTGGAATCCAGCTACAGTGAGACTTGAGCACTGGGGCTTGGTCATTGTTGCACTACTGAAATTTGAATTTAAAATCAAAATATTAAATTTCCTCTTTTCTTTCTGGGTATTATTTAGCATACGTACTGTATTTGACCATGTTTGAAGATGATTTGCGATAAGTTGACAATGGTATAGTGAGTGGAACATTGGAAAAACATGTTTGCACCTGAATATGCTTTTCATTTTATATTAATTAAATCCATATTGTAGCACATTAAAATGCACCAAGAAGAGAATCAGAGAACTAATTGCATGTTTCTCAGCTCTCAAAAACCTTTCTAGTCTGTCTGTTTGAGAATTTTGCAGGACTATGTTTCGAAACTTTTATTGTAATATTTATTTCTAACCAAGGTCTTCAATAAAATAAGTCAGACTTTAATATTTGAGGCTTGCAAGCAATGCTGCATGTTAGTGACTGAGTATTGGTTTACTAGATGCTTCCCTACAGGCCTGCATGTTGCACTATGAACCTCAGGGGTGAAGACTTGATTTAAACTGTTTTCTGTCAAAAAGGAGCAGTTTGAAGTGAAAGGTGAACAGGGTGCACAGTGTTTTGGTTGAGATGACAGGTTGGTGATGGGAGAGAGGTGGGGGTGGGGCTGGACAGGAGATGTCAGAATGGCGGGAAGTTTGGGTGGGGCTGTGCAAGTACTGAGTGCCCTGTAAACAGATATCTGAGATAGCTACAGCATGCAACTGGGAGAGAGTCACTGTGCCAGGGCTCTGGGCTTTAACACAGGTCTCAATCACAGAAGAGAGGTAGTACATTTTACCAGGTGAGAGAGTCATTGTCTCAAGGTGAAACTGTCTTCGAGGGATGTTGCATCCAAAATACAATGGAAACCAACACATTTAAGCTTTTTTGGGGGGATCGAGAAGACGATCATGGTGAGACTCAAAACATACCTGTATTTTCTTCTTTTGAGAATGAGTGGATTATTGAGGCTCAAATATTGGTTCAAAATAAAAAATCCATTCCTGTCATTGTTTATCCTTTGATAGATTCTTCAAATCCTTCCTCTGAACGTTGATATTTAGTGATAATATAAAAATTGTGGTTTTCTCTTATTCGCTAATTTTATTAAAATAACAGGCTCTTTTACAATTGTATTGGATGTTTGGAACAGTCCCTCGTGCATCCACAGCTAAAAAATATATATTTTTTTAAATTACAAAATATTGAATGGCATTTGTCTTTAGATTCACATTAAAATTAAGATAAATATGCCAAAAGATTATAATAGAACTCTACAGTCCTAACCTAATGACGCCGGCGAGCTGTCATTTTTACTTGTCAAGTTCTCTAACAAATCTGTACTGTATTTTTAAAATATTTTAGCTGAGGAGACAAGAGGAGTATAAATGAATTCTTCTGCCACCCACTCAATAAATATTTGCATTAAACTAAATCAAGACGTATGTTGTCCATGACTATAAATTCTGTACAACAAGACAGAAAGAAAGGCACCACTGGGATTTGAGTGTAGGATCTGGGATGTTTACTAGACAGGTGCTTTATCAGCTAGGCAACAGAGTGCTCCCCTTTTACAGCCACTTGTACACACCGCTCTGAGACACCCAAGTTCGGTGTGCGCTGAGCCTGCTCGCTGAGCAAGCTGTCTCCTTTACAAGCAATAGTAGCACTGAAACTGAGAGAAAGGATGAGAAAATGCTATTATCTGGCACTTTTCATGTTAAAGGAGCTCAATGTGCTTTCTGTGTACAACAGGATGTCCTGTACACCCGCCACTGAAGCACAGCACAGCCTTGGTAGCTTGACAGCTCCCAAGAAAAATTTTGAAATTGCAATTGGAAGAGGAAAATGACCCTCACCTACAGGGAAAGATGGTCATCTAGAGCATGACACCTCATGCCTGGAGGTGCTAGTTTTCTTGACGAAGTGGCCAAGTAGTTAAGGCGATGGACTACTAATTCATTATGCACTGCACCTGTGAGTTCAAACCTCATCATTACCAAGCTCACAGATGTGCCTTGTTTTAATAAAAAAGCTGGGTATGCTTTCATTTCCTTTTTTGCTCTTGTAGTACATCAGCAGTATATCTGGACTGAACATGCTATAGCAGGCTTACAGCAGGAACTTGTGAGCCACAAGCAATGACAGTATCAGTATCATATCTGGCTGCAGTATATTGGTTGAAGAGAAGCAGTAACGATTCTGTGGAAACAGGTGAGCTTGCTTTAATACAGCTCTTTGAGCAGAATGTGTCACAACAAAACTGACCTAAACTCAACTATTTCAGTAGCTAAAGACATAAGTGATGTTGCTCCAGCTGAGACTCGAACTCATAACCTCGGTATGACTCCGCTGTGCACTAATGACCGATTGCACCCCTGGAGCTGCGTAAGTTTCTCTCTCTACACAGACTGACGCTGCACAAACACAAGGTGAAACACAGGGTTTTGACTGTGGATCCATCTCCACGTGGGGGAAGGAGACAGTAAAATAGCAAGGAACATACAAAAGAAGGAACCGAAAGAATTGTGCTCGCTGCAAATTAAAAAGGAAAGAGGTGGTCAGACATGTAAAACAGCTCGGCGGATAATTTGTAGCAACATTTTTTGCGTCAATCAGCATACAGATTTCTCTTTGTGTGCCTTAAGATGTGCAATTTGTGCAGTCGTTGTATGACATTGGTTTCTTCAAAAGTCCAATCAATTGGCAGTAGAGAGCTAGGCAACGCATGCCTTCGTGAAGACCCTCTGTAAGGCAATTACACATTTTATTTTCAAGTCGCCTCCTTAACATGCAATAGCAGCACCGACACTAAGAGAAAGGACGAGAAATGGCTTTTATCAAGCGATTACAGCCTTTGTTTGAAGGAGGGTATTTGTGTGCTGAACTGGCTCCTGGAGAAGTGCAGAACAGTAGGATACAAGGTTTATCAAAACTGACAGCAGCCCCAGACAATAAAGCTTCACACACGCATGACAAAATGCGTGTACGTCTGGGCTGCTCGCCTTAATGGTATAGTGGCCAGTACTTTGTATTGACACCACAGTACTCCTGCTTTGAAACTGGGTTACAGCAACCCAAGACGAGAGCTGCCATCTATGATATTTGAGTGAAGGGGAAAACGGTCATAGAGCTGATGTGCCGTCCCACATAACCAATCCGAACAAACACTGCTTTACAAAGGAGCACTGCCTGAGCTTATTGTTGGCAAACTCTTCAGTGACGAAAAGTAGAGGACAGGAGCCGCAGTGTTTAATATAAATAAAAGATTTCAGTTTTCTCTGGAGCAACTAGTATGAAACTCTGAATCTCAGGGTTGTGAATTCAAGCGCCATTCACTATGGCAAGAAATTCCATAGTTAATGATAAGATTTACTTGTATTCTAATAAAAAGACATATTATGAAACTTTTCCCGATACCAGTTTCACAGTGACTTTGTTGGTGTTCTTTATGAAAATAAGATTTTGTATGTGATCAATAACCGCACCAGAAAAAATGGCCTGTCACTAACGAAATTCATTAAGTAAAGCAGAGACATAATCAGAAAATCGACATAATTGTAATGTTAATCACTTTGCATATTCTTTTGCGTTTTTTTATATAACGAAAGTAGTTCAAGATGTTCTAGTCCCTTTGTATCTATTATCATAGATAATCTAAACGAAATCACAGTACAGTACAGGACACGCAGTCAGAAGCTCAAGCAGTGAAAATACTCTTGAACATGACAAGAGTAAAGGTACACTACACAACTGCGGACATCACGTCCAAGTTTAGTGAGAACTACTTCAGAGATTGTAAGCTAGGAAGTTTCAGATCGTTTTTTTAATGAAAGGTTTAAGCAAACCTGAAAACCTTTGCAGGAGACATTTCAGAATCCCAGTCAATTCCAGTACGATTGCTGGATTCTTCGAATTCGGCTGAGCTATAGCACAGATCTGCAGTCCACAGTTAGAATACTGTGGGTGCGTTGTATAAGACATACTGCCCAAAACAGTTCTTAAACAGGAGACACATTCTGATTTCAGAATGTGATATACATAAAGTGAAATGGTCTGGGAAGAGTCTTTTGTTTGAACAGTTCAAAATAGATGTAAAGGCGTATTTACAGGCTACTTTGAAATGTCTTTAATATGCCTTGTTCAATCTTTTTTTTAATAAGGTATAATTTATTATAGTATGTATCCCTGACAATGTTATTGATACTTTATATGTGTTCTTGTTTGTATTGTATCTAATTTTTGTTGTTCAAATAAAAAGTAAAAAAACAACTTTCCGGAAATAAAATGACTTCAAGGGCGCTGTATGAAGAGATCTGAAGACTGCTCAACAGAGGAACTATATCCAGAGGTGCCAGAGAAGTCGAGAGGGGAGAGGGGAGAGGGAGAAGCATCTCAGAAAATGGAGGTGCAGTCGCTTCCAGGCGTCATAAAACCACTAGGATGAACAACAAGAGCTGAAGCCACCCAGCATTCTCCGAGCAAGTAATGTGAAGAACAGACACAGGGTATAGGGTAGTGTGACCGAGGGTCTAAGGCGCTGGATTAAGGCTCCAGTCTCTTCAGGGGTTGGAATCCCATGGCTGCCAGTTGTTTCAGGAACTGAACCACGATCACCTGCTTGGGAGGCAGCTATGCTCATCATTATTTTACCAATGCACATGTAAGATATGTGCAAATTTTCACTCAAAAGTTATGTAGACAAAAGTGTTCAATAAAAGTGATTTTTGTTCACTCAAAGCCCCACTAATTACTTTGTTGTGATGATGTTTGAATTACTATTTCCCGTGATAAGGTGTCATTGTGTCTCAAAGTTTAAGAGTCTGCTCCCTTTTTTACTATTGGCTGGTATAGGAAAAACTCAATCTTTGTTTTCACAGCTCCATTATAAATTATTTGTCGACGTTCTAACACCTGTGTGCGTTTACAAAGCATGTCTCAAAAGGACATATTAAATAAGAACACAATCCTTCCTGTTACCATTCCTCTGGTTGGGGCTGTTGTTTTGCCTTTTTTAATTCTCGTACAATATTCACAGGCAGGGCTTTATCACTAGAGTTCTACAGAACAAGTGCGCATCGGCCCATGAAAATCATCAGCAGTGATGGTTTTCTATGCGTGGTTTAAGCGAGAGCACTTAAAAGATGTAAAAAGCTTTCAAAGAAGACAGAATTGAACGACAGTCTAGTAAGAAGGTAGAGAAACAACACATCCCCATCGGCGAATCAACCCCTGTCTCCTGTGTGACTGGATATAGAAACAGCTGATTCATTAGTGCCAAGTGACTGGAAACTTTAATGTGCTATTTTTTCCTTCCATTTCTCTTCATTCCTATGAATTTACTCTGTAGTAAAGGAAACGCATAAGTGGCAGACTGCAGGCATTTTTCATTTATGTTGGATTGCTTGTGTGCAGAGAGCTTCAGCGTTTCCTAGGTAATCTCCACAGACACACTGCTGTGTACAAGTAATTTTCTTATTACTTTAGGTTTTTAAAAACCGCACACACCAGGAGCTACTGAAACTGGTAAGGCTCATATAATGTGCAACGTTTACATTAGCAATAGCAACGTTTACACAAGCAATAGCAACGTTTAGGAGGGAGAAATATGCCTTGCTATGAATCCTAACACTTTACAGGAGGTATTTTAATCATAATCGGCTCAGATATAGCTGTCAATAAATACATCATGCATTTCAACTCCATCAATATCAGCAGTGCTAAATGTAGATCCTGGTAATACTTCATGAGTTCTTACATCCACATTACAGTATTAAACAAAATGTCGGAAGAATCAATTGCATGCTGCTGATAAAATCTCTCTTCGATGGAAGTTATAGCGAAGAGATGCAAGGAGTCACAGCAGACTGAGTTGTCCTATAGTTTAGACTTGAAATAGTGTATTGCACATACAAGAATACAATGCAACTGTATTGTTTGTACTCAGTTCAGCTTTAAGCAAAATGATACTGCACGTGAATTCTCTCTAGGTTTCTGACACATACACGCTTTTATAACTTTCCCTATTAGGTTCTCCTGTAAAATAGTAAAGATTTCATCTAAGTGTATTCTTATGTTGTGTTAGACCATTGCAAAAGTCTCATTTCAATGTTTTGGTTCTTCTTTGTCTAGGCTTCTCCTAGTTTGATTAAGGGTTTAAGTTGCTGCAATTTTAACTCTGGGAGCTTCACTTTCATGTTGCTCTTTATATACTCACCTGTCTCTTATATAGTATATAAAAGTATATACTAAGTAAAAGTATAAGTATTAACTTCATTAATATTTATTCATATTTAATTGGGCTCGATATCACAGTAAAAAAACGCATACTTTTTATAATTTGATTAATAGGGAATATAATATGGAACCGTGTATCTAAATAAATTAATAACGATATTATTATATTCATATAGCTCAAAATATTACAGTAGTAAGCTTTCTTCTACATCTGCATCAATTTGACTCATTCACCCGCGATTACTTGGAAACTTTTGGCCTCCCCTGTTCAGTTATAACTTGAACTGTCAAGCAGTGTGTTGGTATAATGGCTTAGGCATCTGACTTGTATGCTGTAAGTTGGGGGAATGAACCCAGCTCTTGCCATGAGTTTTCTTTTAACAGATAAACATTTCTCTGAAAAACTAAAATAGTGAATATTATTGACAAAATATTGAATTTGATGGTATTTCTAAATATCATAACACATTCAAAGTTAACTGAGTTAAGTGATTAACCTTTTCTATGAATACTTGTGCTCGTTATCGCAGTAAAAAAAACTCATACTTTTTAGAATCCGCTAAATAGGAAATATAAGATGGAATCGCTTATCTAAAGAAATTAATAATGATATTAATTTACTGTACTCCACATTCTTTGCAAACATGGTTTATTTTTAATTTGACTCAATCGCGCATGATTACTTTCAAAACATTTTAAAACTGTTTGTCTCAGCTGTGTTTTCGAGCAGCCCTTGACAATCCAAGTTCAATACCTGCTTACGGCACAAGTTTTTCTTCTAACAAATACTTTAAAAAAATAAAATAGTAAGTATTATGTACACTATATTAACATGTTTTTATATATATATATCATAACATATTCAATGTTAATTTATATTAATAATGAAATAAAAACGTGAATTATCAAACGGGAATACTGTCAACTGTTCAACCGATTTGATTCAAAACCCTTTATTCAGTTGGGCAGTTAAACAGACGCCTCAAGGCTTAAAACGAAGTTGTATATATTGTAATTAGAATCGAGAATAACAAATTAAAAATACCACTGAAACTATAATAATGTGTCTGCTCATTATTAACAGTATTAATTTAATAATAATAATTCCAAGCTTTTTCAGAGTCATTTTTTTCTTCGGTTTTCATAAGCTTCGCTTATTAAAATACCCGTTTAGGAGACACAATGTTTCAGATGTCGATAATTTTGTGAACAAATGACAGAGCCTGCAACCTACAGTTTTAAAGATCGTGATTTGTGAAACATTTCACAGCTTTAATTTAAACAATATCTAGTACCTGGTTGCAGTTTTAGAAATCCTAGTTTGAATAAAGCGGATCCCAGGTGCAAGTGATAACGCGAGAAGACATTATGGTATATTTTTTATGCATCACTTGAAGCATGCTGAAGTCTCTCAAAAACATAAAAATGTAACATAATATTGTGTGGCACGATGGGCAACCGATTCTTTTAATTTTTAAGAAAATCAAAAATAGGAAACATTAAAGTGTGTGTCTCAAATAGACATTGCATGGTTTTAAAACCCATAAAAACTGGTTTAGTTAAAAATACGAAAAAAAAACATTTTTCTTTTGTGTGATCAGCTTAGAATCTTTGTGCAAGCTGTACATTTTTTAAACTTTTTAAACAGTTTTTTAATTAAAGACTTTAATATTGTAAACGCAACACAAATTTCTTACAGATACAGAACAATCACATTCTCCGGTTTTCCCGTGGTGTGAAATGAATTAGCAGTCAGAGAAAAGGAGGGCACCGTAAGGACACCATTCTGCAGAGCAGTGTTTATGGCTCTGAGTACGCCTGCCTTTAAAACTTAATAATAGAGTGTAAATAATTTATTTTAACTTGAAATATTTTATTATTAAACATAGCTTTCTCACCAGTTCGTTTTATTTTTGAAATGATCGTTAAACAAAACAGGGGCTTATTGTACTTTCTAATGACATTACACATGGAAAGATTATACATTTTAATCATTTTTAATTAAAAAAAATAAATTTTAGAAACATTTCATCTACACAAATATCACAGACTATTTTATTTCTGATTGTTATGTCACAAAAACGATTACAATCTAATCTTTCCACGTGTGACGCCATTTGGAAGTACAATAGGCTCTTACTTTGTTTAACGATGGTATGAAAAATAAATCTAAAGGATGAGAAAGCTATGCTTAAAGTTAATTAACAAACTTAGAAGACAAAGATAACGATTTATGTTGCATTTGTCAGATTGTGAATCAATAAAGACATTTAATTAAACACGCGTTTGCGAGTTGTTTAATTTTAAAAACTAAGTGTTAAATGCAGATGCGATTGGTGCCATTTGCACTGCGAAAGCTCAGGCTGTGCTGCTTTCCCCCGTCTCTGACTGGGAAAAAAAGACCAGCTGATCTGACCTACATATCAGGAAGAGAAGAGAATGTGATTTTTTTCTGTATGAAACGTGTGTTACGTTTATGAAATTAAAGTATTTTAAACTTTAATTAAAAAGTAAAAATCTTACAGCAAACACAAAGATTCTAAGCTGATCACGAGGATGAAAAATCACCTGTTTTTTGCATATAAAAAGTGTTTTTTAAATAAACCATTTTTAACAGCTTTTAAAGTCATGTAATGTTAGGCATGGACATGTCATTGTATCTAATTTTTTATTAAATTATTTTAAAATTTTAAAAATCGTTTGCCCATCTGGTTGATAGGCTGTTCTCCGATTACTGGCAATTGTAATTGACTTTTCGTAAAATATTTCTGCATAATTAAAATATTTATGATGAAGGTGGAAGGTTGTGTACTTTTGTCCACATGAGAAATCTTGTTTTTATAAAATATACCTACTTTTTAATGTTTAATGATTGACATTCTGTAATACACAGTTTCAAATGATTAAAAATCTTAAGAGTATGCAACTTAAATTCTTAATTGTAAAAAGACTGTCCCTCAGCAGTGACTGGGATTCGAAACCAGGCGTTTTCTGGTGACAGCTCAAATGCTGTATATGAGATGGTAAGCTTTATTAGCTCCACCTGGTGATTTTACAAGGTGCTTCCAGATACTATTATCATATTTCAATTCAAATGTGGTATGATTCGCCATGCCCACCGTGCTTTACCGCCATGTACTCCACACATTTTGAATGGCTGGATCTGTAGGTGCCATTGCTCCGGGTGAGGCGTGAACACACAACATCGCCATGACTCTGCTGTGGACGCTGACTGATTGTGCCACTGGGGCTTCGCAAGTCGCAAGTCAGTCCAAAGACTTTGAACAAACAAATGGTGAAACAGGGTTTCGTCTGTGGATCCATCTCCACATGGGGGAAGGGGACAGTGAAACAGTAAGGAAAATACAAGAGAAGAAACTGAAAGAATTGTAATCCAGGTGGATGCTGCACATTGGTGGTGGTGGAGGGGAGTTCCCATTACCTGTAAAGCGCTTTGAGTGGAGTGTCCAGAAAAGCGCTATATAAGTGTAAGCAATTATTATTATTATTAATCACTGCAAAATAGGAAGAGGTGGTTGGACATGTTAAACAGTTTGGCGGTTAATTTGTGACATGTTTGGTGACAATCAGCACACGGATTTCTCTTCATGTTCCTTAAGATGTGCAGTATATATTTTCATTGTAGATTGGTTACTTCAAAAGTCCAGTAAAGTGACAGTGGAGAGCTATCCGATACACATCTTAAAGAAGACTCTCTGTAAGTCGATTAAACGTTTCATTTTCAAGTCAAATCCTTTACATGAAATAGACACCAACAATAGAAGGGGATGAGAAATGTCTTTTATCAAAATAAACCTGCTATTCACAGACCTCGGCCACAACATCTCCCAGGTACTTCTGCAGGATAAGGTCAAGCTCGGCTGCAGCCTGGCGGAAGCACTTGTCCACCTCAGATAAGTCACACCTGACCATTGTATTTTCGAAGTAGGATTTCAGCGCCTCTTTCACCTCCTCATAGCTTTCCTGCTTCATGCTTCCTGTGCCCTGGGAGAACAAGAAAGGTGAATATTCATCATCATCCCTCAATGATTCTCCAAATTGCCTGACTGCAGACACCACCATGAGGAGGAGCTGGAGTGACATAACATCATCAGTAGGCAGTGAGTCAAGAGAGGGGGAGTCATCCCACTGTTATCCTTATCCATAATCAAGAGTCTCACCCCCTGCTTTACGCTGTCCCTAGTGGTGATCTGTAGACAGTGTGTCTTCCACCTCACCCACCTCCTGAGGCAATGATCTTGAATAAACAGAGGGCTGGAGGCCCAGCCCGGCTCCTGTCTCTCTCCCCTTGGGGACGGGAGATTTTCTCAGAACCATGTTGAGGTGAAATGGGAGTGGGATGATGCAGGTGTCTTGGAGAGGTGAGTCGCCCCAGCCCCTGCGTACCTCAGTGTGATTCAAGCAAGGGGGAGGGGTTTAAGGGACTTACCAATCCCGCGTATGCACCCTCTGATTCAAAGTCAGGCAGGACTTCATTGTACAGCTCCAGGCAGTCCAGCTGGATAGATGATATCATGTTCTGAGCCCAGGTCCGCACCCGGCTCTCCTCCTCCTGGAGCAGCCCCTCCAGCTCGACCTGCAGGCCCTCCCTGAGCCGCCACAGGGCCGCTGGGGTCTGGCCCGGGTGAGCGGGTGTACCAGGGGGTGGGTGAGGGGGTGTGTGAGGGGGCGAGCAATGGGGTATGTGGGCTGCCAAGGAGGAGGTCCATGCCCTGTCCTTCTGCAGATCCCTCTCCGGGCCCTTAGGGCAGTTCCACAGCTGGGTCTCGGTCTCCTGCCTGGTGATTGGCTGGCTGGCCTGAGGGGACAGGGGCACAGAGAGGGCATGAGGAGGACAGAGAGAAAACCGAGAGGGTCTTCTTTAGGAGGACCAAGCCCTACCCCTGGTCTCCCAGCAATCACAGTCATCATCATTGCAGCTGAAACCAAACTTTCGATAGACATCACAGACATATCAGGCTCACAGACTTGCAGCTCTCGGCTGCCTGGGGTGAGACACAGGGGGAGTCTGCTCCCTCTTCCTCTAACAGTCCTATCAGATGACAGCGGCAGACCTGATCCAACCCCACCTTCCCTTTCACACACAGCCACACACAGGCATGACTGTGTCACCATCATCACCACCTCCACCATCACAATCTCCACTATCTTCCATTACCATCATCATCACTTCCACCATCACAACCCCTACGATCTTCATCACCATCATCATCACCCCCACCATTACAATCTCCACTATCTTTGTCACCATCATCTTCATCACATTTCTAATAAATGATCTACACCATCTTCATTACCATATCCTTCTTCATCATGACAATCATCATGTCCACCATCATCATCATCAACACCTTTCCATCAACATCATTATCATAACCACCTTCATTATCTACACTATCATCTGCATCATCCTGAGCAGAACACATTGGTTGTCTTACACTGGAAGAATCTTTGCTCAGCGCCTCAGTATTGGACGACCCTCTATGGCCTTTCAGGGTCACGTCCGTCTCTGTCGAGACCTGTCAACAAGTTGACTGCTTTAGTCTCACCAGCAGAAGCCAACCAAGTTTGTGTCTCAGTACAGGTTTATTCTTAGTCTAACAGAATTAATACTTGGGGAAGAGCATTTAATAATGAGAGCAGGAGGCACTTCTTTACATAGAGGAGGGTGGGGGTGTGAAACAAGCTGTCTAGTCATGTTGTTGAAGCCGATACCCTGGCTTGTCTCAAGAGAGAGCTGGATGAGACCCTACAGTCAGGACAGGAGGCACTACTGTACATAGAGGGTGGTGGGTGTGTGGAACAAGCTATCCAACCATGTTGTTGAACCCAATACTCACGTTCCTGTGAGATCTGCCCCAGGTCTCGGTGTGACGCCCTTCTCTCTGCTCGGCCATTCCTCTCTCAACGTGAGGGAGTTTCTCTGGGGAGGAGAAAACAGTTACCAGACAGACAAACACACTGTCATCATCATCATGGGCCAAGATGACCCTACATGACAGTGGTCTGTCCTCGATTCAGAAGCAGTGTCCAGCCCTCGTCTATACCGCTTCATGATCCCCAACATCCCTGCCGAGACCTCTTGAGGGGCCAGTTCTGGTAGACCATGGGTCTCAAGCCTAATCACAATCCCTGGAGGGCCAGGTGCATCTCCAGGCTTTCTTTCCAAAAGGGGCTAGCCAATTAAACAATTAAGCTAATTATTTTCATAAGAAGATGTGGAAATAATGTGTTTAATAATATATTTTGATGTCTCTCACTGTTGAAGACTCAAAATATTCAAGGCACAGTTGGATATTTAAGGTCTGAATAAAGGTACAGTATTAGAATATTTTTTGTTTAATTCAAAAATTAGATCAACTTTGTAACCAAAACCTCTGGGCAGGAAACCAGATGATGCACCAGACCCTCTAGGAATGGAGTTTGAGACATGCTCACCCTCTCTCACACACAACCTCACACACACTCACCCTCTCACTACAAATACTACTACTACTACTACTACTACTACTACTACTAATAATAATAATAAAATTAATAATGCAGACTCGCTGTTCTTGGAGTCTTGGGTCTGGCTCCACAACCTGTGTTGGCTGAGTCTCCTGTTACCTCCTTCCTGATCTGGGGATGTCAGACACAGTTGTGTTACAGACATGGGCTGGACTAGACTCACAAGCACACACACCCACAGACACACACTCCCACACACTAACACACACGCAGATACAGACACTGTCAGGTAGAGTCTTTCTCTTCTTCAAGAGAGGACAATAGAGCCCTGCTACTGCGATGAGCTTTAATTTCAGGAGGATGAAGAAGAGGAAGAATCACAATATGAAGAAGATCAGCATTGGACTCACAGCTCTCTGGGTCCGGGGCCTGACTCTCAAACTTGTCTTCAGTCTCTGGTGGGTTTGGACATCTTCTCTGTTCACCTCTGTTGACATCTGTGGACAGAACAGTTCAGTTAGACAAACAAGTTCGACCAGACTTCACTCTCATAGTCAATCAATCAATCAATTTTTTCTTATATTTTACCTTCTAATCCAGAACATCAAAGCACTTTACAAAACATACCTGGAAAATAGAGTATAAATGTGTAATACTGTAGTTCCTGGAGTAAGTGCTTGGATAATCCAACTACCACTGCTGTTACTTCTGCTGCTACTACTATGACCATGACTACAAACTCTAATACTAATTCTGATATTAATACTACTACTGCTGTCATTACTAGTAATAGTGATAAAAACAGAGCACTCACAGCTCTCTGGACGTTGGTCTGGAATCTAGAAAGTGGTTCCATTCTCAGGCGACTCTGGACCTCAACACCTGTTGATGGGTCACTTCTGTCAGACACACGAGTGGAGCCCAAGCCCACCTACACACACACTCACACACACTGACAGATATACACCCACACACTCACACACATTATCACACACTGACAGACACCCACCCACACATATTCACACACAGACATTACACACACTCACAGACACACATTCACACACTGACAGACACACACACATACACTACACACACTCACAGACACACATTCACAGACACACTTATAGACACACACCAACACACACACACAGACAAAAACACACACACACTCATAACTTCAAATACAGTATAACTAACACTAACACAAATGCCACTAACATTAAAACAGTAACACTATCACAAAGAATTACAGTATCATTATCAATGACACAAACTACTACTACACTACTAATACTAATAATAACAGTAATGCTATCACTAAAACTAACATGACTACTAGTGTAAATACTCTAACAGTAACTCTATAATTATCACTAATATTAACATGAATACTGGCATCAAAACTATCAGAAGTGCAATCACCATTAATACTGACATGAACACTAGCATTAATATTAAAGCTACCGATTGTACTCTCACTAATATTAAATATGAATACACTCGCATTAGTACTAGTCCGTGTCGTCAAACCACTCTTTGTGACGAAGGCGAGACACCTAGCCGGGCACAGTGACGTGGCACGTGTCGCCGTGGTTACCATACTTATAATTTGTAAACAGTGGAAAAATGCATTTAAACTGTTACCTACACAAGTTTATCAACTTGGAATATAATTTTCAAGCTCTAGAATACAATTTCTAAACAATCATTTGAATAATCATTCTTTAATTTGGGATTGAACATTATAAACACTAAACGCACAATGGTATTTGATCGATACAGGCTGTATTGACTGTTTTGTAGATATTTAAAGAATTTAAAGAAAGAAAAAAATCAGTACTCACCAATCGGTGAAGTTAATTGATGATTCTAAGGTTTTTTAGTTGAATTAATTGGTTGTCGATAGATAAGTGATCAATATCTCTCCTCCGTGCTCTTAGCGCTCCTCCCGCGGTCTCGCTCTCTGATCCCGGAGCTCTGGCTGGTGTCTGTGACGTCACAGCGCTCTTTCTGACAGAGCAGAGCGCGTCTCCGCTGGAGGAGACTCCTGTCCGGAGACCGGGGGGCTTTTCTTACACATATAACATCTCCAAAAATAACACACCGGGCTGTGAAGAGAGGCGATTCATAACAGCTGGAGAAGGAGACCGACAAACCGAGGAATACAATTTATTAAACAAAAAAAATAGTTTACTAATCTGTTGTAAAGCATACTCGCGTAGAGCAGAAGAGAAGGGGCACAAGTCCCTGTAATGAGCGCTTTTAAGCGTTTTACACGAATCTCCACTCCTGATCCTGGAGGTTGAAGAGCATCTCCTGGTTTTATTTCCACTCCGTGAGAGACGTGTGGGAGACGCTGTATCCCAGGGCTGGTGTGGAATCACACACAGACAGGTCTTCTGTGTGATCTGAGTCTAACTGCTCAGAGGTACAGACTGGCCAACTAGTCACTATTGTAGACCATCAGTCTGCTGCTGCTGATAATCATATTACACTTATAAGAGTAGCAATACTGATGTTCATTAAATCAGTAAAAATAATAATAAGAGATAAACACATATTGCTCAATTTTCAGTAAAACACTTCTGACAGAGGGTTGGAGGCTGACTTACAGTAAAGACAATGAATCAGGGCAGTAATACTGAAGGGCTGGAGGTCCTGGAAAGGGTTAATAGAAGCTTCTAGCTTCTGACCTGGAACAGCCCACAGCTGCCAGATCAGTGACCTCTGAGCCCAGTTCACAGAGAGGAGAACCAGGAGCTCTTCTCTGTCTCTAAGAGGCTGGGAGGAAGGAGAAAAGGGGGAGATGTGACCTGAGTCCAGGCTGTTCTGTCTGATATTATTCATGTAGCAGCACTGATTGTCTGAATGTCCTCTGGTTCTGGATTGTCAGGATAGAGAATAGTATGAGAATAGTATGAAGATGAGCTTCTGTCTGTTCAGGAGGTAGGAGTTTGTGTAAAGTACTGAGGGTCCCAGAGCTCTGTGTGTGAGCCTGACTGAGAGGAGAAAATATTTTTGTTTTATTCTGCCTCTGAGAAGTCTTTTCCTTTGCCAAGCAATGTTCCATCCCCTTCAGATACTCTGCACAGACTGTCAGAGTAAGCAGAGAGGAGAGAGAGAGATGGACAGATAAGAGCACACACTGCGAGAGAGACAGAAAGGGGGAGAGAGAGGAGAAGGAGCAGGAAGACAGTGCAGGTGTTCAACCACACTGTGACCACAGGAGACAAGAGGCTTTTCTCAGCTGCTGAGGAGCTCAGTGCTCATGGCCACTCAGGCTCAGAGGCTCTGGCAGCAGTCAGGTCTCTCCTCATACTGACACTGGAGCTCTGAGAGTCAGCCTCCATTCTGACAGGAACAGCCCCTCCTGTTCAGCCCTGAGAGACACAAAGAGAGAGCTGTGTGGGGAGAGGACCTGTCACCCTGTAGAGCTCTGAACACTGGGCTCTCCTGTGTCTCCCTGTGCAGCACTGGAGCTCTGAATATTGGGCTCCCTGTGTGTCTCTCTGTACAGCTCAGCTCTCAGCTGCCTCATCACACTGACACCCACAGCCTCACAGTACAACCTGGCTTCCTGTGCTGGAAGAGCACGGAGGAGCACAAACCACAGACTCACTGCAGAGCCTGACCTGTAGCTCCAGTGAAGCTCTGCCTTAAATCACCGCTGTATTAACAAGGACTGAACTTTTTTTTTCATAATTTTGTTGCTTTTTCAAATTTGAAACTGACTCCTGCTCTGTGGCTCCTGCTGCTGCAGCTATTATGGTGAAGCTGTAACACAAGAACTCTGCTATATTGAACAGGAGAGTTTAAATACAGCATAACTGCTAATACTACTACTGCTACCACAACTGCTGCTGCCACTGCTACTAGTAATATTTTACTGCTGCTCCTACTGCTGCTCCTACTACCTATAATAATAAGGAAGAGGATGTGAGCTGTGGCCTCACACTGTTCAGACTGGGGGTGTATCAGTGTATCAGTATCAGTTCAGCTCCACTGTGCTGTTAGAAAGTCTCAGTCATGCAGTCGGCTCCACACAGAGAGACACTGGGGCCACAGCTGGACGGGTTGGAACATCTGTGTGGACTGGAGATGCACAAGGACAGACTCAGGGTCTGAGGGAGTCAACTGGAAGAGCTGCTGTCCAACAGGCTCAGTACAGAGGGGATAATCACTGCTGAGCTTTTCTTTCTTTTTCATTTAAATTATTGATCACAGTCACAGGACAGCCAGCTCTTATTCAGTCCACCTTGTCTCTATATTCCTGTGCTGGCCTGAATGACCTCACTGCCACCTTGAGCACAGGCTCTCCTCACACTGCCCTTGACCATGACCAGAAGACATTACTGTCTGGAGACACAACAACTCTGTGACTCACTGCAGGACACCAGTCATTGGACACTGCCTGACACCGACAGCAAGACAGGACCATATTCAGGACACCAGTCACTAGACACTGCCTTACACAGACAGCAAGACAGGACCACGTTCTAGACACTTCCTGATACAGACAGCAAGAATTACAGGACCCTATATACATAATTGATTATCTTGATACTGATTTAAAAATATAATACTTGTCTACAATTTTTTTAGTTTAATATCTGATCTCTTCCTGCCCCTGCAGCACCTGCAGCCCTGCTGTCTGTATCTGTATCTGTGTTTCCTCCAGTGAGACACAGAGCTGCTCCTGTCTCTCCTCTCCTTCGCGCTGCTGGGAGTGTCTTCAGGGAGAGGAAACAGTGATGTGGCTCTGATATATATGGAGAAGACTGAAAGGGCCCTGTCTGATTGGCCATCCCACCTGTGTGAGAGGTTCCTGCTGTCAGTCTGAAAAGGCAGTGCTGTGTGTGATTGGCGGGGCGGGGGGCTGTGTTGTTACTGGGGGTCTGGGGTGCGGAGCAGCAGCTCAGTTGCCCTGTGGGCTCAGGGGTAAAGACAGGGGTCTCAGCAGCGCTCTGTCCTGATGACAATGGAGAGCTGCCTGTCCATCTTCTCTCTCGCTGTCCTGGTGCTGCACAGCTCAGCCAGTAAGTGTCCAGTCTTCTCCTCTCCAAACAGACAACAAGTGCAATTAATATTTTAGATGAAAAAGTATTTTTTTTTAAATAGTTTGGGTTGCGAGGTCCAGACAGACAGACAATAACTGGAATTAAAGTTTAGATGGAAAAGTAGCAAGAAGTGGGTAAAAAAATTAATTATTTACCTTAAAATGTGTCTGTATTTTTCAAAATAATTATGTATTTTTTTCTAAGTCTGTGTGTGCAGAAACATAATTAGTTGCTTAGAAACGTTTTAAGTTGAGATCTTTGTGTTTTATTTTAAATTCAGCTCTATGGGATTTTATTTAAATGTTATTAAAATAATACATCTGAAATTATTAATATTATAATTAATTTTATTCTGATAGTATAATTCAGGAAAAAAAGCTATTGCCTAGAACAATTTTTTTAAAGCACTGTATGAATAATTTCATTTCCATCAATGTACAATCATATGGTTATAGTTTTAGATGGAAATGGAGCAAAAAAGTAATGGGAAAATGAGTGAATTTATAAAAATTGAGAATTTATTTTAAATGAAACTGTGGTATTTTATCAAAATTTGTTCCAAATTACATTTTCTGGGTTTGTTAGTTCCAAAAAAGTTAACAATCTACAATAATTTTATTAATATTTATTTAGTATAATTTCATATAGGAAACATAATTAATATTTACACCATGGGTGCTACATGTACTCCACTCATCTCCCCAGTATACTTCAATTCACTTCAATTTATTTTTATATCATGACTTTCACAACAGGGTTGCCCCAAGGCACTTAATTTACTTAATTACTTGTCAGTTAATTCCATATTCACGTTGGTAATACACTACACTGTGTCAGGCTGGGTCAGAATTGGGTTATTAATTGTTGCCGTGTTAATCATCTATAGTAGCGGTTGGTCACAATCATCCTCTATTGATAATTTGTGAAAATATTTTGTGTGCTAATCTCTTACAACGTTATGTACAAATAATAACAATAATACAATTCTTCATATAGTAGCAGCAATTTGAGTGATTTGCTGGAACATGTGCGACATTCTTCATTTACGTGAAAACAGAAGAAGTGTGAGCAATAAAGAAAAATGGTTCTATAATAATATTATACCATACAGGGTGAATCAGAAATATTTACCTGGGATGTTTATTGTTTTATTGTGCTGAACGTTGTACAAGCTATTATTACAGACTGGTGTATTAACAAATATTAGTGTGTTATTAAAGACTAGAGTATTATTAAGACACAGATATTTTATTATTACAGACAGAAATAGTAATAGAATAAGTGTGTTATTAAAGACTGGAATATTTTTGAGATTCTGATATTTTAGTATTAAAGACTGATGTTTTAATAGATAAACAGTAAGTGTGTTATTAACAACTAAATATTAAAGCATGTATGTGCGATAATTAAGACTGGAGTTTTAATGCTGACATTATGTCACTTGTTTGTTCAAACAGTCACAACAAATGAATCTCACACAGCCTTAATCTGTCTTTAAGATGTGTGAGATTCATTTGTTGTGAAAACAAATATTTCCTCTGTTTTACAGGAATAGGTGTTCCATTGTGATAGGAAGTTATATAATTATGTTTTAAAAATGTAAAGTACTGGAGTGCTAGAACAATTGTAGTTTTTTAAGTGTTAAAATATTAGTACTACCGTATCTGGTTCATGTAGACCAGGTTTTCTGTGTTAAGACATTGAAGAGGCATGCTGTAATGCAAATGAAACATTCTTTACTGATTTGGAAGTCAGAAAATGCAGAATTTAATAACAGTTGTGAAAATTGTTTGTATGGATGCTGCATTATTAGAAACTGGTGTCTTATTAGAAACTGAGGTGTAATAGCAATAATTTAAGAGCTACAGTAGAATGTCAAGAATTAAAAAATGGAAGTTGTGGTTTATGTTAATACAGGATTTGACTGCTATTTCACAGCTAATTAATTTAGTTTGTGTTTTTAGATCTTATCTTAGTATCATAATAACAGGGGTTATTTTTGCATATTGTGACGTTTTAATAAGAATGTGTATTTGTTCTGTGTACATTAGAAATGTATAAAAATATGTAAGTATGTACATAAGGGAAATGCCACTTAAATATGCTGATGGAAAAAATAAACATTTCTGGAATGAGAATACCATAGTTAAAACTTATGTCCTTTCACAAAAAAGTTGTCACTTTGTTTTAATCCCTCTGACCAGCAATACAGCTTGTGCAGTGAGGCATTGCAACTTTCCAATCACACGAAAGCTCGTTAGGTGCACTTTTACCCAATGAGGTCCAGGTGTAACAATGCCTGAGCAGTACACCTTTAAAAAGGCCTTAATTCAAAGCTTAAGTCACTGCAAGATAAAGGCCACACTTCTTAGTTTTCTGTGCATTCCATAATGCCTCGAATGTCACCAGAAGCAATGGAGAGGGCCATTGGCATGCTGCAGGCAGGCATGTCATGTGCCCATATTGTCAGACACTATGGAGTAAGCCGTTCCACTGTGTCCCAACTGCAGAGAAGGTTTCAGCACACCAGCAGGACAGATGTCTGTCCAAGATCCGGTCACCCTCAAGTGACCAGACCAGAGCAGAACTGCCACATCAGACCATCTGAGAGATTGTTTCAGATCTACCACCTGTACTGCTGCTGAAACTGTCGGCAGACATAATGCCTGCATCAGTGACAGGAGAGTGAGGCTAAATGGTGCTGGCCTTAGAGCAAGGCGACCTGTCAGAGGCCCTCTGCTCACACCTTCTAGACGTCACACCCGACTGGCTTGGGCCATCATCAGCAGTGGCATCAGGTCCTCTTCACGACTGAGTCACTCTTCAGCCTGTTCCATGCAGAAGGCCAGAGTGCGGAGGGGAGGTGTTGCATTTCTTTTTTCCATCAGTATATTTAGTTAATTAATATAATATGATTTAAGTTTTGAAATATTAAACAGGTAATCATGTAGAGATTCATACAGGACTTTTTAGCAGTTTTTCAACATCACAATCATACAATGACTGTCATTATCAGTGTTTGTGAAACCCCTCTTGTCACAGGAGCTGGGACAGACCAAAAATTCGTTCATCTGTCTTCCAAACCAGTCCGCAATCCGTTTTCTCTATCCTTATTCAGTCCGTGTTCCAAAAGTCCGTAAAACCCCACAAATCCGCGCCGAGTCCAAATCACAAACCGTATACCGTTATCCATTATTTATTCCGTAAATCCATTGTCCTTAAATCTTTATCCACACCAACCTGATTCCACTATCTCCTCCAAAACGCATTCACCTACTGGCTTCCGTGCCGGTTCACTGTTTCCAGGCCATATATATTTTGTTTCCTGATGAGACCCACCTGCGTCTCGTTGTCTTTCAGACTGAGCCCTTTCCATCTGCGGGTCAGCTGGTTTCTCTTAGCGGCCATCTTGGTCAGGTCCAAGTCAAGTATAGTGAGCAGATCGTTCCTAAAATACCTGTCCTGGATGACCCTTCCTCTGGTCCTCTTACAGTGTCTAGAAAAGCAATATATAAGTGTAAGGAATTATTTTTTTTTTAAAAAAACATAAATCGAAGCCCCCGGAAGTCATGTTGTCACTACAGACACTGTCCACGTTAGTAAACACAGGTCCCAGAAAAAATAAAGGAACACAGGTCCCAGCCCTCTGAAGTAAAAAAGTAATTAAAGCCACAGACCACTGAAGTGACCACAGCTCCCAGAATCCTAATAATACAGTCATTAGTCACAATAATGACCAAAGCTTACTAAAAAAAACAGAAACAGAAGTCTCAGCCCCCTGAACTCATAGTCATTACAGGCACTGTCCACTGTAGTGACCAGAAACCCAGGAAGTTTGAACCCTCTGAAGTCATACAGTCATTAAAACCACTGTCCTCCGTAGTGATCACAGTTTCCGGAAATGCTTAAACACTGCTTCAGCTGTTTGAAGTCATACAGTCATTACAGCTGTCCACTGTCTACCGTGGTGACAATAGCTCCCAAAATCCAAGTAACACAAGTCCCAGCACTTTGACATCATGAAGTCATTATAACCAAGGTCCAGTGCAGTAACCCCAGCTCCCAGAACCACTGCAACACAAGTCACAGATTTCTGATGTCATACAGGCATTACTGTCACTGTCTGCTGTCATGACAACAGCTCCTAGATTATAGAAAAAATGAAGCAATATTTCCATCTTTTCAAACATACAATTCAATCTTTTTCTCTCATGTCAATGACATTAGTTGTGTGAGTCAGTGTGTATTAATCAGTGTGTCTGTCTCTCCAGACATTGTGTTATTAGATCCTGTCCTCTCTCTCCAGGCAGCACTGATGTGAGGTTGGTGAATGGTGCCAGTCCCTGTGAGGGGACAGTGGAGATTCATCGCAGTGGACAGTGGGGGACGATTGATGACAGTGGCTGGGATATCAATGATGCTGCAGTGGTGTGCAGACAGCTGGGCTGTGGATCTGCTGTTACAGCACCAGGAGGAGCTCACTTTGGACCAGGGTCTGGATCAATCCTGCTGAGTCACATTTCCTGCAGCGGGTCAGAGTCTACGCTGAGGGACTGTGGCTCAGAATCAAAAGTTTACTCCCATATTTATGATGTTGGAGTAATCTGTTCAGGTAACAGGCTGCATTCAACAATGAATATTAACTTATAAAAATACATATATCTCGGTTAAATAATAAGAAATAAAACATTAAATATAACAATAATTTAATACTATTTAGAAATGTGAGGAGTTCATTTATCTTATTTTATTTTTCTTCCAGTAGCTCTTTAATCCAGGGACCTCTTTCTTTCTCAGACCTTTGTTAAAGGAAAGCAGGGTTTTGGCCACAACAAAATTGTTAGGTATCTTGTTCCGAACCCCCAGATCCTTTTGTGTAAAGAGCTGCATCCTGTTCTCACTTTTAAATGTTTCAACTTCTGTCCTCTGCACCTTGTTTCTCTGACGTCCACAGGGTTAACATTGCCATGGCCCATGTCATGAGGATTTCTAAATACATATGTCAGTTTCCCTCTCTCCTGAAGACTAGAAAGGTGTTGTTCCTTCAGCCTGTCAGTGTAGAATATCCTTTAATACCCCAATATGTATCTGGTTATCCTTTTATGGACTGATACTAGTGTAGCGGTTTATTTTGTTTTTCCTAAGCGGTGACCAGAATTGCACCACTGTGTCAGGGGATAAAGGTACAGAGACACTGGCCAAAAGGGATCAGCTAGTGCCTGTTTGTTAACATGAAGTAACTGATGTCCCTCAAGTGACTTAAAAAAGGATAAAATATGACCCACATGTTGTCATTTGGGCTGCATACTCTAGTGTGTTAATTTCATTAAACAGTGCTGAATTGGTCAGATCTGCATATTAATATCTGTTGTATCTCTGCTACAACAGATGTTCTACTTGTCTCAGAATTGCTTCATAATCTGCTTTCTGTAAATTTGTGAGATTGGTCTCAACCTGTTCAGTTTCAAAATGTACTTCAAAGCACACCATACTATTATTGCAGTTCCATAATTATTCTCACTTTTGTTACTCTCTGTCTTGATTGTTAAAAAAATAGATTTAAATAAGCATTTCCTCTTGTAGATTCTCTAACCAACTGGACAAGAAAGCTGTCACTATCCATCTTCCATTTTGTTTTCTGTTCCTACATTTCTTATAGGTTTTTTCTAATCTACGTATATGGGGAAAGTTAAAGTCTCTCATAAAATCCATGTCTTCAAAATAAATTCTTAATTTCATTACACAGTGTTGGAATATTATTATCCGCAGTTATTTCTCAGTGGCATATGCCTACTGTAATTTAGCATTAATCTTCTTTAAAACTAAAGGCATTCAGTTTTTGAACAATCGAAAAATGTTTGCAGGTAGAGATATTAATGTTGTCTGACTCTTTGGAAGGTACTCTTTTTTGGTTGGTTTAACCTTAAGGTACTGTAGGAGTGCACAATTTGTATTCCAATTTGTAGGAATACAAATTGAATGTTATTTTGAGTTATGGTGTTGGACTATTCTTGTATTTGTTATGTTTGTGAGCTCGTGATGTGCAAGACAAATTCCCTTTGAAGAAACAACGTTCCAGGATAGACAGTTGCACTAGCAGTTCCAGTCTGTGACAACTCACAGTGCCAGTCTGTGGTCTTGTCCAGAGTGTCTGTGAGTGCCGAGGTCAGACAGTCCTGCTCTAGCAGTGCCAGGCTGTGATAGTCCTGGTCTGTCAGTGTCCAGGTCATACAGTCCTGCTCTAGCAGTCCCAGGCTGTGGTAGTCCTGGTCTGTCAGTGCCCAGGTCAGACAGTCCTGTTCCAGCAGTGTCAGGCTGTGACAGTCCTGGTCTTGTCCAGAGTGTGTGTCAGTGCCCAGGTCAGACTGTCCTCCTTCCGCAGTGCCAGGCTGTGACAGTCCTGGTCTTGTCCAGAGTATCTGTCAGTGCCCAGGTCAGACAGTCCTGCTCCACCAGTGCCAGGCTGTGACAGTCCTGGTCCTATCCAGAGTGTGTGTCAGTGCTAAGGTCTGACTGTCCTGCTCCAGCAGTGTCAGGCTGTGACAGTCCTGGTCTTGTCCAGAGTGTGTGTCAGTGCCCAGGTCAGACTGTCCTGTTCCAGCAGTGTCAGGCTGTGACAGTCCTGGTCTTGTCCAGAGTGTCTGTCAGTGCCCAGGTCAGACAGTCCTGCTCCAGCAGTGCCAGGCTGTGACAGTCCTGGTCTTGTCCCGAGTGTCTGTCAGTGCCCAGGTCAGACAGTCATGCTCCACCAGTGCCAGGCTGTGACAGTCCTGGTCTTGTCCAGAGTGTCTGTCAGTGCCCAGGTCAGACAGTCCTGCTCCAGCAGTGCCAGACTATGACAGTCCTGGTCTTGTCCTGAGTGTCTGTCAGTGCCCAGGTCAGACAGTCCTGTTCCAGCAGTGTCAGGCTGTGACAGTCCTGGTCTTGTCCAGTGTGTGTGTCAGTGCCCAGGTCTGACTGTCCTGTTCCAGCAGTGTCAGGCTGTGACAGTCCTGGTCTTGTCCAGAGTGTGTGTCAGTGCCCAGGTCTGACTGTCCTGTTCCAGCAGTGTCAGGCTGTGACAGTCCTGGTCTTATCCAGAGTGTCTGTCAGTGCCCAGTTCAGACAGTACTGCTCCAGCAGTGTCAGGCTGTGACAGTCCTGGTCTTGTCCAGTGTGTGTGTCAGTGCCCAGGTCAGACTGTCCTGTTCCAGCAGTGCCAGGCTGTGACAGTCCTGGTCTTGTTCAGAGTGTCTGTCAGTGCCCAGGTCAGACAGTCCTGCTCCAGCAGTGCCAGGCTGTGACAGTCCTGGTCTTGTCCAGAGTGTCTGTCAGTTCCCAGGTCTGACAGTCCTGCTCCAGCAGTGCCAGGCTGTGACAGTCCTGGTCTTGTCCAGAGTGACTGTCAGTCCCCAGGTCAGACAGTCCTGCTCCAGCAGTGCCAGGCTGTGACAGTCCTGGTCTTGTCCAGAGTGTGTGTCAGTGCCCAGGTCAGACAGTCCTGCTCCAGCAGTGCCAGGCTGTGACAGTCCTGGTCTTGTCCAGAGTGACTGTCAGTCCCCAGGTCAGACAGTCCTGCTCCAGCAGTGCCAGGCTGTGACAGTCCTGGTCTTGTCCAGAGTGTGTGTCAGTGCCCAGGTCTGACTGTCCTGTTCCAGCAGTGCCAGGCTGTGACAGTCCTGGTCTTGTCCAGAGTGACTGTCAGTCCCCAGGTCAGACAGTCCTGCTCCAGCAGTGCCAGACTGTGACAGTCCTGGTCTTGTTCAGAGTGTCTGTCAGTGCCCAGGTCTGACAGTCCTGCTCCAGCAGTGCCAGGCTGTGACAGTCCTGGTCTTGTCCAGAGTGTGTGTCAGTTCCCAGGTCTGACAGTCCTGCTCCAGCAGTGCCAGGCTGTGACAGTCCTGGTCTTGTCCAGAGTGACTGTCAGTGCCCAGGTCAGACAGTCCTGCTCCAGCAGTGCCTGGCTGTAACAGTTCTGGTCTTGTCCAGAGTGTGTGTCAGTGCCCAGGTCAGACAGTCCTGCTCCAGCAGTGCCAGGCTGTGACAGTCCTGGTCTTGTCCAGACTGTCTGTCAGTGCCCAGGTCAGACAGTCCTGTTCCAGCAGTGCCAGGCTGTGACAGTCCTGGTCTTGTCCAGACTGTCTGTCAGTCCCCAGGTCTGACTGTCCTGTTCCAGCAGTGTCAGGCTGTGACAGTCCTGGTCTTGTCCAGAGTGTGTGTCAGTGCCCAGGTCAGACAGTCCTGCTCCAGCAGTGCCAGGCTGTGACAGTCCTGGTCTTGTCCAGAGTTTGTGTCAGTGCCCAGGTCAGACAGTCCTGTTCCAGCAGTGTCAGGCTGTGACAGTCCTGGTCTTGTCCAGAGTGTGTGTCAGTGCCCAGGTCAGACAGTCCTGCTCCACCAGTGCCAGGCTGTGACAGTCCTGGTCTTGTCCAGAGTGTCTGTCAGTGCCCAGGTCTGACAGTCCTGCTCCAGCAGTGCCAGGCTGTGACAGTCCTGGTCTTGTCCAGAGTGACTGTCAGTGCCCAGGTCAGACAGTCCTGCTCCAGCAGTGCCTGGCTGTAACAGTCCTGGTCTTGTCCAGTGTGTGTGTCAGTGCCCAGGTCTGACTGTCCTGTTCCAGCAGTGTCAGGCTGTGACAGTCCTGGTCTTATCCAGAGTGTCTGTCAGTGCCCAGTTCAGACAGTACTGCTCCAGCAGTGTCAGGCTGTGACAGTCCTGGTCTTGTCCAGTGTGTGTGTCAGTGCCCAGGTCAGACTGTCCTGTTCCAGCAGTGCCAGGCTGTGACAGTCCTGGTCTTGTTCAGAGTGTCTGTCAGTGCCCAGGTCAGACAGTCCTGCTCCAGCAGTGCCAGGCTGTGACAGTCCTGGTCTTGTCCAGAGTGTCTGTCAGTTCCCAGGTCTGACAGTCCTGCTCCAGCAGTGCCAGGCTGTGACAGTCCTGGTCTTGTCCAGAGTGTGTGTCAGTGCCCAGGTCAGACAGTCCTGCTCCAGCAGTGCCAGGCTGTGACAGTCCTGGTCTTGTCCAGAGTGACTGTCAGTCCCCAGGTCAGACAGTCCTGCTCCAGCAGTGCCAGGCTGTGACAGTCCTGGTCTTGTCCAGAGTGTGTGTCAGTGCCCAGGTCTGACTGTCCTGTTCCAGCAGTGCCAGGCTGTGACAGTCCTGGTCTTGTCCAGAGTGACTGTCAGTCCCCAGGTCAGACAGTCCTGCTCCAGCAGTGCCAGACTGTGACAGTCCTGGTCTTGTTCAGAGTGTCTGTCAGTGCCCAGGTCTGACAGTCCTGCTCCAGCAGTGCCAGGCTGTGACAGTCCTGGTCTTGTCCAGAGTGTGTGTCAGTTCCCAGGTCTGACAGTCCTGCTCCAGCAGTGCCAGACTGTGACAGTCCTGGTCTTGTTCAGAGTGACTGTCAGTGCCCAGGTCAGACAGTCCTGCTCCAGCAGTGCCTGGCTGTAACAGTTCTGGTCTTGTCCAGAGTGTGTGTCAGTGCCCAGGTCAGACAGTCCTGCTCCAGCAGTGCCAGGCTGTGATAGTCCTGGTCTTGTCCAGAGTGTGTGTCAGTGCCCAGGTCAGACAGTCCTGCTCCAGCAGTGCCAGGCTGTGACAGTGCTGGTCTTGTCCAGAGTGTGTGTCAGTGTCCAGGTCAGACAATCCTGCTCCACCAGTGCCAGGCTGTGACAGTCCTGGTCTTGTCCAGAGTGTCTGTCAGTGCCCAGGTCAGACAGTCCTGCTCCAGCAGTGTCAGGCTGTGACAGTCCTGGTCTTGTCCAGAGTGTGTGTCAGTGCACAGGTCAGACAGTCCTGCTCCAGCAGTGCCAGGCTGTGACAGTCCTGGTCTTGTCCAGAGTGTCTGTCTTTGTAGAAGTAAAGGCAATTTATTTCAAGTTCCAGGTCAGACAGATGTCCCAGCAATGCCAGTCTGTGACAACCCACAGTGCCTGTCTGTGGTCTTGTCCAGAGTGTGTACCAGTGCCCAGGTCAGACAGTCCTGCCCCAGAAGTGCCAGGTTGTTACAGTCCTGTTCACAGTTTTTGTCAGGGGGCAGGTCAGGCAGTCCAGCTACAACAGTAGCTGGACTGGGTATGTTAGGCTTGGTTTTCTATAACCTCTGCACCACTTTGGACGTGATGTCTAAAACAACTTTATTAAAAATAATTTACAATTTTTGAATCCAATTCCCTTTATTTTTTATATGTAAGTGTTCATTTCTGCTTTATATTGAAGGACATTGTTTAGTTCCCAGGTTTTCTTCAGGTTTATCAGGAAGCTTTGGGGTAGAATGTGTTCTTCATCTTGGTTCAGGGTCTCAGATATCTGCAGGTCAATTACTTGTGTTTCACAACCAGATTCCCACTTTGAAGCCCAGAGTTCTAGGATGTCAGCTCCTATGACACAGTGGCGTGTCTAGAGGTTCTGGTCATTTTAATTATTTTTCATTGATCTCTCAGTGTTTCTGTGACAGTGACTTGATCTGCAGTGAATGTGTGCTTGATAATTTACAGATTAATTTTTGGCTGAGCAATTTCCCAAAATTCCAAAACAGTGTATAGTTTTAGTATTCTTTAGAATTCCTCACAATTTTGTTCAAATAATGAATACTCACTCTCTATTACTGCTCTCTCTTCCTATCTTTTCTTATATTCAAGCATATCGAGTGGTCAGGGACAGTGATCTCTGTTATTGTTCTGATATTCCAGCTCACTGAGGGGTCCGACTGGTCAGGGACTGTGATCTCTGTTATTGTTCTGATATTCCAGCTCATCAAAGGGTCAGACTGGTCAGGGGCAGTGATCTCTGTTATTATTCTGATATTCCACCTCATCGAGTTGTCAGAAAGGTCAAGGACAGTGATCACTGTTATTGTTCTGAAATTCCAGCTCATCGAGGGGTCAGAGTGGTTGGAGGCAGTGATCTCTGCTCTGGGAGACTGGAAGTGCAGCACGGAGAGACCTGGGGCTCAGTGTGTGACTCTGACTTTGACTGGCAGGATGCAGAAGTTGTCTGTCGAGAGCTGGACTGTGGGGTTCCCTCACAGGTGCTGAAGGGGGCTCATTTCGGGAAGGGGGAGGGACAGGTCTGGACAGAGGAGCTCCAGTGCCAGGGAAGTGAATCGCACCTCTTCTTCTGTCCAAAGTCCTCCACAAAGACACAGAGCTGCACCCATGAGAACGATGTGGGACTGGAGTGTTTTGGTAAGAGGGGGATAATTCATTTCATTTGTTCTTTAATGGAGCTCAAAACTGAAGTTTAAAAGAGAAACTGATGATTGCTACAATAACTGTGTCAGCACTGGGGATTGGTGTTTAACCATGAAGATTCACTACACCAATCTTCTTATTAACAGTAAATTAAATAAACTTTAAATTGCCACCTTTGCTGATGAATAAAGCATTCAAATTCAATTGGACTGAACAGTAACACGTTCAGGTACTTGTAGGACAGTATTGGTTTGTGTAAGTGTGAAGAGTGTGTGTAAGTACTGTACAATTCCTAACTATAATCCCTGTCCTGTGTGCAGGATACACAGGGTTCAGGCTGGCGAATGGCTCGGACTCCTGCTCTGGCCGAGTGGAGCTGCAGTACGACAGTAAATGGGGGACAATATGTGACCAGTACTGGGACCCGAGAGATGCCAGTGTTCTCTGCCAGCAGCTGGGCTGCGGGGAGGCTGTAGCAGCACCAGGACAGGCCTCTCTGGTTTGGTTTGCCCTGGTTTGCCCTGCCCTGGTTTGGACAGGGCAGTGGACCAGTATGGGCTGATGTGTTTGAGTGCCGGGGCAATGAGAGCCGTCTCTCACACTGCGCTGTCTCTTCATGGGGCAGAGCAGGGTGCTCTCATGGACAGGACGCAGGAGTCATCTGCTCTGGTGAGAACCAACACACATTTACATCTTGAATATTAAACATTGTAATTATGATGAAGCAATGATTGGCAGACATGAGATAGTTTTGCATGCCTTCATTACGTGCAAAATGAGAGACAATCTTGGGATGTAACAGTAGTCAATCAATGTAATAAACACACACCTAAATAATAACATGATGTACAGATGCAGCCATTCAAAATGCGTGAGGTATTTCGCGGCATACCCCGGTGGGCGTGTCACAGTATCACGCGGTATGACGCAGTTAACGTGGTGTCACGTGGTTAACTATCCGGCGTCGCCTTGTAAAACCGCCAGGGGGAGCTTAACCTCTCATGTACAGCATTTGAGCCTTTAATTTTGAACTGTGTATTACAGCATGTTAATCATCAGTCATTAAAATGTTGGTATATTTTATGAAAGCAAGATTGCTCAGTTGGACAAAAGTACACAGCCTACCTTTATCATAAATATTTATGCATCAAAGCCTTTACTGAAGATATTACTAATAGTATTAATAATGGATGACTTTAGACAAGCTGTATACTCAAAGTATAATTTCTTTAGCACATTTGTACAAGCACTTGGAATCTGTCCAAGCCATACTTTGTCAGGCATTTTGTTTTACTTCAACGGGCATAAAAACTTCCTTGCTTTTAACAGGGCGTTTCATAATTTCTAACTACGAAAATGATTTAAAATGCGACACTTATCATTCAACTAGAGCTTAAAATATCACAAGGATCCTCAAGAGCACAGCAAAGAGTGTATTAAAAGACACTTGTATTTATCAACGCTTTCTTTTCCGTATACCAGATTTTATGGAACCACTTCAGAGGGGTGTCAGCCAGTCAGATTCCAGGATTCGGCACTTTAAAGGAAAAATACACACCGGTATTCCATTTCTCCCTAACGATTTTAAGCATCGAAGTATTTAACTAGCATGTGAAATAGCGTGTGAAAAAGTGGTAGTTTTAAGCTTTTCTGCTAATATAATATGGAATCGATATTGATTTAAATCGTGTTCTGATTTAAATCGCAAACGCGTGTTTAATTATATGTGTTTTTTAATCATAATCAGGCTAATGCAACATAAATTGATACAGTATCTTTGTCTTCTAAGCATCTTAATAAACTTTCAGCATAGCTTTCTACCCGTCAAGATTTATATTTCTTGGGATTTTGGGATCAAACGTGGAAGGATTAGATTATAATCGTTTTTATTTGTCAAATACGTGATTGTATTTCTGAATGTTATGTGACACCTACAGTAGTTCACTGCTTTAAATACATCGAATTAAGAAAGTTATGTGTAGCACTTTAGATCTTTTTTCTGAACCAGGGAAAATCTGATCATGTTTCTCTATAACAATAATAAAAAAAACTTTATTTTACATATCGCCTTTAAAAGTGGCATCTCAAAGCAATACAGTAGATCGAAAAACAGTTAAAAGGGACCAGATTAAATACCAGACAATCGCAAACGCATTTTCAATAAAATTATTTTATTCATTCAGCAGTTTGTGAGAGGAACATCCAGCAGGGAGAGACACACACACCGGTTTTCATTGACAAAATTGTTTTTTTTCAATTCCTTTTGTCTAACAGGAATGTTTTGTTTGTGGACAAACTGTTAGACAAGAGGAAAAGACCGCCTCCTCCTACGAAGCATTAATCGCGTATCTAAGGAAAATTGCAGTATACCTTTGTTCATGCACATCATTATACAGTACAGTATCTCAATTTGTATTTCGATAAAAAAAATCGTTTGCCCAGCCACTACTGTTGTTATTGTTTTTATCCTGTAAAGCGTTTTCTTTTTCTGCGTTTTCCATTTCCTTTTTCTGATCACTCGCTTTCTGGATACACATCTCACCTGTCCTGTTCTTTGTTTTCCTGGTTTGCTGATTATGCCTGCTGCGGTCCACTCCTACCCTCACACCTAAAGAATACTATTTTAAATTTCTTGGCGCAGTTCATTAACCCTTGTATGTGCTGTCCGCGCCCAAAATGCAATTAAAAAAAAGTAAAAAACCGCGCTCAAAATGCAATTTAGAGCTTAATAAGATACACTCCACAGGCAAAATTAAAGACAAAATTAAAGACGATTAAAATCTGTAATCTTTCCACTTGTACTGTGAGTCATCGGACAGTTTCTGCTTTGTGTAAGGATGGTGAGAAAGCTGTGTTCAATGTATTTAAGGGACTCAGAAGTAAAAGAAGATGCTTCATATTGCGTGACTAATTTTAAAAACCAAGTTATAAATGCAGACGCTCCCTCGGTGCCGCGCCGGGTGTAAATATCAAAGTATACATTCCCAACAAGAATTGTACCCATCTGTCAAACAAATAAAACACCTTGAATTGAATTGAGGGAGAGATGGGGGTAGTGGGACAGAGATACTGTAGACAGACTCAAGGCAAATAAGATACTTATGGGTACGCAGGCATTCACGACAGCAACATACGAAACGTTTGCACGTACTGTATAGTTAAGTTATTACTTGGTTTTCAAAGTGCAACGAAATACAATATTGTTGTTGCTGCTGTTCCGGTTGTTTTTATCCCGTAAAGCGTTTTGAGAAGCCACCTTTAAAGGCGATATATACTGTAAAACCACTGATTCTTATGGAATGTGCTCCGCAGGAGATTCAAATTTTTATTTATTTATTTTTTAATCGCGTATCTTAGGAAATCTCAGTATAACTTTGTTCATGAACAGTGGCATGTTACATTATCATTCGTTTTTTTAACAAGGCTCGCCAGCTAATGTGAATCGAAACCTGTCTTGCTAGCTTTTAAAGTCGTGCATGTGTAAACTGTACTAGAGGGCATGCAAGTTACTCTGCCCCTTTCAGCGGCAGGGAGTCCCTCTGCTGCAACACACAGCAGACAGAACGGGAGACTATTGCCTTTCATATCTGACACCAGTGAAGTAAAAGGGGTGTCTAAAGGGGTGATTTTAGACCACATTTTAGTTACTTTATTTTGTTTACTTTTAACATTTCTGTAATTTACAGTAGATGTCACAATAGAAGCCCGAAGCCTATTATACTCAGTCTAGCCTTGGATCCTCTGAGTCCCTTGACTCAGTTATTGCATATTAATTTCTTGAGATACGCGATTCCATATTATATTCCCTTTTAATCAAATTCTAAAAGTATGCTTGTTGACTCCGGTATCGCGTTACTTAAAGACTTCGATGCTTAAAATGTTTAGGGAGAAATGGAATACTGGTGTGTATGTTTTCTTTAAAGTACCGAGACCAGCCATATACTGAACGTTTAAGTTCCAAAATTAATATCGTTTATGGACTTCACACGCGTTGCAGTATGCTCCTATTCTTTTTATGCTCAGGCACTAAAATCTCCCTTCTGCTTTGTGTAAGGATGGTATCAAGAGCAATCTTAAGTGGTGAGAAAGCTGTGTTCAATGTATTTAAGGGACTCAAAAGTAAAAGAAGATGCTTCATATTGCTTGACTAATTTTAAAAACCAAGTTATAAATGCAGACGCTCCCTCGGTGCGCTGCTCTGGTGCGCCGGCTGTTACACAGTGCCTGTCTGCCGTAAGCGTTACAATATACATACCCAACACTGCTTGTACCCATCTGTCATGCAAATAAAACACCTTGAATTGAATTGAATTGAGGGGAGAGGGGGGGAATACTAAAGCCAATACTGGCTCAATACCCTCAATGGGCTTTGACGTGCTAATGCGTTGGTTTAACAGTCCGGGTGTGGCAGGCTTCCAATGTCAACTCGACTCGATTGGAAGACAATGAACGTATTTTAGCCCTAAATGAATTAATAGCAAACATGGTTTACATAAAATACATTTTTCCAAGAAAGTTTATAATAATACGATCTATAGTTGAAATCTGAGCCTACTTTAAAAATAAAGGAAAAGCATTTTCAGAGAGTAATCATGCTGTGTTTATGTAGAAAAAGCGATTAGGTTTACGAGCAATCTAATTACCTATTCGCTTAAAACGCTATTAAAAATTTACTCTGTTGCACACACACACACAATAGAAGCAGGCACCGCTGTCAGAAGGGAAGATATGTTCAAAATATCGCAAATATCGATCATGTTGCGATATTTTGAAATATAAAAGTCAATTGATTGTCCATAATATCGCTATTCTATTTTTTCGAAGAAATGTTTGTTAAAAGAAAAGACCAGCACCAGCTGGATTCGAAAACACAACCTGTCAGCTGGTAGTCACGTCTACAAGACAGCTCACATGAACAGGCAGGCGAAACAGCCCTACACAGCCCTGTCGCAGCACACGAATACCATTATTAAATTCTTTAGATACGCGATTCCATATTATATTCCCTTTTAATCAAATTCTAAAAGTATGCTTGTTGACTCCGGTATCGCGTTAGTTAAAGACTTCGAAGCTTAAAATGTTTAGGGAGAAATGGAATACTGGTGTGTATTTTTTTCTTTAAAGTACCAAGACCAGCTATACACTGTATGTTTATGTTCCAAAATTAATATCGTTTATGACCTTCACACGCGTTACAGTATGCTCCTATTCTTTTTATGCTCAGCTACTAAGATTTCCCTTCAGTGGTAAAATTCAATACCTACAACGGGCACAGCAAAGACGTTTACTGTCTTTCTACGACAGACCAACGGACCACGAGTGCCCCTGTCGGTCAACCAATCACGTACTGCGGTGCCCCGCGTCATCTTGCGTCATACTGAGCGACGTCACCTGCGGTACGTGTCTGTAACGCGCACTTTGAATGGCTGCATCTGTACCAACAACATTTGGTTGTACATGAGATAATGGATATTTAAAAACAATAGTTTCTGATAGAGAAAACAGGGGCAGTTCATGTTAAATTTACCCAAAGGTTGTGATTGTGCATTTGACAGACAAATAAAACAAGTGAAATCAGTCAGATGTTACTGTAACCTGGAGAGGATGAAGCCTCTCATTCTAAATGCAGGTCAGGAGGCTATGCCTCTGTGAGCTTGGATTACAGAGTTGATGTGTGATGATGAAACCTGATGATTATTGATTTTTACAGGTTCCTCCCTGTCAGCTCTAGACGGTGGAGTCCGGCTGTCAGGAGGAGAGAGCCACTGTGATGGCCAAGTGGAGGTTCACTACAACAGCACCTGGGGGAGACTCCTCCAGCACTCCTGGGGCTACAGAGAGGCCTCTGTGGTCTGCAGACAGCTGGGCTGTGGCTCTGTGGTGCAAATATACCACTCCTCTGTGTATGAGACAGGCGACAGTGCACTGTGTCTGACAGGTATTCAGTGCTCTGTAGTACAAGTCTATAACTCCTCTGTGTATGGGACAGTGACAGTGCTGTGTGTCTGACAGGTATTCAGTGCTCTGTAGTACAAGTCTATAACTCCTCTGTGTATGGGACAGTGACAGTGCTGTGTGTCTGACAGGTATTCAGTGCTCCGGGGACGAGTCTCACCTGGTGAACTGCAGTTCTCCACAGACAGTTAGCTGCAACACTGGACAGGATGTTGCCCTGCTCTGCTCAGGTAGGAGCCATTCAAAGTAATTTTTTTTTAGATGCACATTGATATGTAGGACATAAAACACAAACCCAAAAATATTTGTCACAAAATATAACAACTGGACCTGTCAGCAGCAGTTAATATATTGTATGAAGTGATATTTGTTTTTATTTTAAGTCCATTAATATGGACTTGCAATAAACCAGTGATAAATGTATGAAATTTGAGTATGATTGTAGAAGAGATTCCATATATTGTTCAATCCAGTCATCCCATTCTGTAGAGATGCAGTGTTTAGTCATCAGGTTAATCCACTGCAGATCACAGATGTGAGGCCTGTGCTTCTAATTAATGAAGATCTCCTTTGTTGCAGTTGTAAGCAACAGAGATAAAAAAATGAGAATATTTGCATGATAAGTCAATAGATTAATTAAGACAGCTGGGAACGATGAAAGCCTACAGCCTAAGGATTTTTATCTATTTCTTTTTTGAAAAGAATGATTGGTGGGCATTACCGGAAAGTATGGATGTAGATGCACTTACTACATCATAAGCATTGAAAGTACTGGCTTATTAGGTTCATAAAAATAATCTTTTTAGTTGTATTAATGATATATAATATATAATGATATGTAATATGATATATAATTATATAGATATGATATATATGTTTTATAATGAATGAGCTGGATTTCCATTGATATAACAAGAAAATAAATATTAAAACATTCAGAATCTTAACAAATCCATTGGAGATGGAGTCTCAGGTTGTCACAGAATCCAGGGGAAATTTCCGCCTGGAAGGATGTGCCCTTAACCATTTTGGGGTGCAATATCTTGTGAAGTATAGACAGTAGAGGCCTGGACCAGGGCTTGAATTGAAGCTAAATCCTTGGATATTAAACCTGAATCATCAAATTTCTCGTATGTCTTACTGTGTGCACTCACTCAAAAGAAATATGGAATGTTTTTTCATCTTCACTAACAAATAAAAAAAAATCAAAAGCACTGAACTAGGCAGTGCTAAAGAGGCTATATATAGGATTTAAGCAGTAAAAAAGAAGACGTCTTACTAACTGATTGCTAGCAAATAAGAATCTGATGAAATTGACATGCAGACAATGAAGATTAAACAAAAACTTGGTTTTTGCTCAGCATTGCCCCAAACAGCAATGATATCTCTCTAAGCCTCCGAATGGTCAGAATTCACTGACTAATAGCTATTTCTATTCGGATTTTCTACAGACAGTTAGTTTGAAGACAGGCTAAAAATCCATAGTTTACCCCTTGTTATATAAAACTTTTTTTCCCTTATAACTCTATAATCTGAAATCCTCTATGATGCGTAAACAGGCTAACCAGAGAATTACCACACCACCTATAATGATATATGTCTCTATATCACTGGGTATTGTCTCTCCTAGCCCAGCGCTCCCTCAGGCTGGTTGGGGCAGGTAGTGACTGTGCTGGGAGGCTGGAGGTTTATCACAATGGCTCCTGGGGGACAGTCTGCGATGACTCCTGGGACCTGGCAGACTCTCAGGTGGTATGCAGGCAGCTCCAGTGTGGGACGGCCCTCAGTGCCCCAGTACCGGCCTCCTTCAGCCAGAGAACTGGACCCATCTGGCTGGACGAGGTGGAATGTCTGGGGAATGAGTCGTCTCTGTGGGAGTGTCCCTCAGCAAGGTGGGGACAGCATGACTGTGGACACAAGGAGGATGTGAGAATCCTGTGTTCAGGTAAGCGAACAAAAAAAAAAATCATCCATATTCTTGAATTCCACAACGTGGATATGGTTTGCATTTGGAGTGCTTAAATATATCCTATTGAGGAAAATTCAATTCAATACAGTTTAGTTTTATTTGTATTTTTTCAATGGACATTGTCACAAAGCAGCTTTACAGATTTCCAGGCCTGAACCAAGGCTCGAAAGGGGGAGCCTATCCTCCTCTGTTAATTAAAATGAACAGACATGGTGAAAAAAGATAGTATTTTTATTTCAGTAATGTGTAGTGAGGTCCAGCAGTGTCTGGAATGTTCAGTAGTTTCCTTTGGTTGAAATTTCTCTGGGAAGTTGAGTTCGACAGGTAGAAGGAGCTGGATTCTGGGCCTGGCTTCCTAACAGTCCACCTCAGAATAGACAAGAAATAAAGTATTAGTGAATGACAACGAAAACAGAAATTGGTAGGTTGCGTGGCTTGCTTTTCCTAAATATTTATCCGAAGGCTAGACTGAACAAATATGTTTTTAACCCAGATTTGAACACTGGGAGTGCGTCTTAATTCCACACATCTGCGGGGAGGCTATTCCAGAATTGGGGAGCTCTATGAGAAAATGCTCTGTTGCCAGCTGTGACTTTTTTAATTCCAGGAACAACTAGGTAACCTGCTCCTTGTGATTGTGAAGTGTACGAGAGGGATTATAAGGGACTAAAAGATCACTCAAATATTTTGGGCCAAGATCATGCAAAGCTTTGTAAAAAGAGACTAAGATATAGTTATGATACAGCTGGGAATGCACATATTCACATCCCAGCAAAAATAAAAATAAACAAAGAAAGAAACTCTGGCACTGAACGTGAATTCCCCTCCACTAGTGAATGGGGATATATTCATCTCAGTGCTCCAGCAAGATCTAGAATCCAATCTTCACACTTCTCACATCAATTGCCTTTACTGATTTTCTGCCTCAAATGTTTCAATTTGATTTCTTCCAAGAATGGCTTCTGGCCAGATCCTGATGAACCACACGGTGTTAAATGTCACCCCAAGCAGCACATTCTCCTCTCACAGAGCAGCACCACTCACCCTGAGCCACGCGTTCTACTTTCATACTCAGTTCCTTAGTTGTGCTGCTGCTGAATAGCCAAGCTGATCAGAATGACGTTTTGAATCAGAACCTGATCTTCTAATGGGATTTTAAAGCTCTGTGTGATGCACTGTTCAGATTCTGAATGAACAGAACCACACACTCCTGTCACCTTCATGTCAGCTGTGTCATTGTACAGCTGTCCTTGTTTCATTACGTGAGTCAGTTATAACTGGATTAGTACAGGAAATGAGACTGGTTGCTGTTCACATTGTTTGCTTGTAGTTTCTTACCAGTTCAGAATGAAATGCTGTCTTGTCAGAGTTTGCTTCCTTTGACTTTCCCTGCTGTCTTGACAGATCACAGTCTCCTGAGGCTGTCTGCAGAATGTTCAGGACAGGCAGAGGTTTACTACAATGGCACCTGGGGCAGCATCTGTGCCAACGGCATGACAGACACCACAGCTGCAGTGATCTGTAAACAGCTGGGTTGTGGAGACAAGGGCACCATCAGAGAGACAAACTCCAGGCTGAGGCCTGATCCCAAATGGCTGGACTTTATCTCCTGTCGCAAACACGACTCCACCCTGTGGCAGTGTCCCTCCTCCCCCTGGGGTCAGAATGACTGCACAGACCGGGAAGTGGCTAACATCACCTGCTCAGGTACAGGGTGAAGAGTAATGCTCTGTGAATTAGTGTTTTGCCATATTTAGAACAGACAAAAGCTTTAAACTGAATTCTTATTAATTTATATCCAAACATGTATAAAAATGAAAGCAATGTCATTGTTATTCATTTTATAATAATAATAATGTTTTTATATGATTATTAATCTTTGAAGGTCCTAGAAAAGAAGCTGACAGAAGCACTCCAGCCCCTCAGGAAGAGCAGCCTCAGCAGCACTGCCCAGGTGAGTTCAGTGTGTAAAACAGTCAGAGACACTGCAGCCCTGAGCTGAGGAACAGTAACCATACAGCTCTCTTCTAGAGCCACTCAATACCTCACTAACCTCTACTACAGTCACTGAGCTGAAGACACTCAGTATCCTCTCTGCTCTCATCTACAGTCACAGATCTAATGACACTCGGTAATCTTGCTGTTGACTTTCAGTCCCCCTGGCTCTGCGCCTGGCTGGAGGCACTAACTGCTCTGGACGGGTGGAGCTGCGGTATGAGGGCTCCTGGGGGACAGTCTGTGACGACTCCTGGGACCTGCAGGATGCCCAGGTGGTCTGCAGACAGCTGGGCTGTGGGGACGCAGTGAGCGCAGCAATAGAGGCCTCATTCGGACCAGGAAATGGCGCCATCTGGCTGGACGAGGTGAACTGCACAGGCAGTGAACTTCACCTGTGGGATTGCTGTCACTCTGGACTGAATCAGAGCGACTGTCGACACAAGGAAGATGCAGGGGTTACCTGTACAGGTGAGGAGAGTCTTAGAACTGTAAATAAACAAGGTAGCAGATCAATGGAGAAGTTAGACTGATGTTACCCATACTCTATCACTGCTTAATATCTAACTGAATCAACTAAGATCATCAGTGACAAGATTGGGATGTTTTGTAGCCCTGTGTGTGTGTGAACAGCACTAGGCTTTAATTCTGAGCAAGACACCATTCATCCTGCAATCCTAGATTTGACCTCAAGGAAGAAATGTAAAGATTTTTTTTTTATTAAGACCACTCTGGATTCAACTTGCTTTAAAACCAAAGGCAAAATAATGACAGTTCTCCTATCTCTTTTACAGGTTTGTCAGAGACAACAGCCAGTCCAGCAACAGCTACAGGTGAACAGAAATCTTCCTTTGTCATTGATAACTCCTGTCTTTCTGTCTCTTCAGTGTCTCCTCTCCTCTCTCAGGGTGAAGATCAGTGTCTCTTCAGATTCCCAGTGTAGCTGTAGTGTCTCCTCTCCTCCTTGAGTGTGAAGATCAGTGTTTTCAGATTCCTTGTGTTGTTGTAGTGTCTCCTCTCCTCTCTCAGAGTGAAGATCAGTGTCTCTTCAGATTCCCAGTGTTGTTGTAGTGTCTCCTCTCCTCTCTCAGGGTGAAGATCAGTGTTTTCAGATTCCCAGTGTAGATCTTGTGCTAGTGTCCTCTCTTTCCTCACTGATTTAGTGACAGTCCTGATGGGTTAGATTGGGAATCCTTAACTATTCTTTGGTGATCTTGGATTAACCCTGAAGCCATGATAGCCACATATCGGAACAGGAGGAGAACAGGACATGTGTCGAAGTGTATATGAGCCCAGGAGCACCTCTCCTGATCCCTGTTCATCCATTGTCTCCCCCTCTCTCAGGCAGAACCAGGACAACACCCCAGACACAGCCACTGGGAGGCCTGTCTGCCTCGCCCCTGGTCCTCCTGCTGCTGGGGGCTCTGCTCTTTGTGGTGCTGGCCCTGTTAGTGGGGCAGCTCATCCAGAACAGGAATCTGAGGAAAGGTAGGGAGGGAACTCTCCAGCCACATAGTGACCTCTAGTGGTCAGTTCTGTCACTCACATGGAACTGATATTTACATAATTACCTTGAGGAATAAACCTGGTAGAGAAAACCATTTAAAGTTGAAAAAAGATTATCAACAATTACAGATGGAGAGATCAGGAAATTTGCAAATCCAGAAGCATAACATTTATGTGCTGTAATGTCCAAAGAAGGTTTAGTAGTCAATGTTTGATCTTGTACTCCTCTCCCTGCATGTTAACCCTGAGTGTCTGTTTTCTCACACAGCCCTATCTAAGGGAGCACTCGCCCCCTATCATGATGCCGTTTACGAGGAAATAGAGTACAAACTGGCCAGAGAGGGAACCTACAGCGCCCCCAGGAGAGGTGAGTGGAGAGAGTCTTCAGGTGTGATTGATCTCCACCCTCTGAGGAAGATCTGAGGACTTAAAACTTGTAGAAAATCTAACCATCCTGGTTTCTGACTGGTTTTCTCAAGAGGTGTGTTAAGGTAGATAAAGAAAATGATCACATCACTATCCCTGGGCTGCCTTATAAAAAAGTATTTTTTAGTTTTAAACCTGTATAGTTTTCTTTCTCAACTGGCGTCAAACTAAGTGAAGAAAATCAACACAACACGATTCTGGATCTGCCTTATAAACACAAACTCACACCCTGGCTTCTCCCCCAGTGGACGACAGTGAGGCTGCTGTCTGACTACAGGTAATATTGATCTGTCCTCCTGTTCACAGGGAGATTCCTCTCTGATGAGCTGCCCTCTGGATACGACGATGTGGAGGACAGTGAGGGAGACCCAGTGCCAGGTGAGGGGAGGTGGAGTCAAGGGGCGCAGTGTGTGAGTGAGGGGGTCTTCAGTCCAGTATGCACTCTCACCTCAGAACAGGCTGACATTTAGAGAACTTATGTAGGAAATCCTGAATTATATAAATATAACCACATGTGTTTGATACCTTATAAAGCCAGCTCTTCAGTGTTGTCTCAAACTAGTCTTATCTCGGCAGATCACAGATGCTGAGCAAAACTAGTATTGACCTGGTCAATACTGAGGTGGTAAACAGGGTGCTGCTCTAATTGGTTTTGATAGAAAACAGCATGCTGTAAAAACTGCCTTTCAGATCAGATTAATCAGCGACCCTAGAGTTCTGGCTTAACTATACACTACAAAATATTTAAAATCACACTTTAAAATAACTTTGCAGCTCTATGGTCAAACTAAGTCTGAGTCCTGAAGTGTAAATTCTCTGTCTCTCTGTGTGGTTCAGAAGAGTCGATAATCTCTCTGAAAGAAGAGATCCCAGAGTACTATGATGATGCAGTAACAGTACTTCAAACCCCAGATGCCTTGTCAGGTGGGTTATTTCAGTCCAGTCAAATGGGGAAACTCTGCACCAATCTCAGTGAGTCTGACTCTCTCTTTGATCTCAGCCTCTGAATATGGAGTCTGTGTTATTCTGCACCAGTCTCATGAGTCTGACTCTATCTCTTTGTGATCTCTGCCCTGCATACTCAGTCTGTGTCACTGTGCTGCCAGTGTCCAACTCCTCTTTAGTTGCTCATAGTGTCCACATCACCACTCTCTCTGTCCAAATACAACCAATCTTTCTCTGCCCTGTTGTCCTTCAACATCTTATTTTAAAATTCAGGAATTTTCTGGAGTTTTAATTTATTACTGAATTGAATAGAATTAGAAATCAGGTTCCCTGATCTCCTGTATTTAGTCTGGAGTTTTAGTTCCAATGTGATGTTCAGTTAATCAGTGTGTTCTGAGGCGCTCCAGCAGTCCGGTGCTCTAGATAACTCAGTTCTCTGATATGTGTCACTGAATCTGTGCTCTTTGTGGTTCAGGAGAGCTGATGTCCCCTGTGACAGAAGAGGCCCCAGAGTACTATGATGATGCTGTAACTGTACCTCAGAGCCCAGATGGCTTGTCAGGTGGGTTATTTCAGTCCAGTCCCATAAAGGAACACTGCACCAATCCCAGTGAGCCTGATTCTCTCTCCTCTCACTGTGCACTGCACAGCTCATCACACAGAGTCTGGATTACAGGGCTCACAGAGATGTATTTCTCTGTCCAAATACATCTGTACGTCACTGCCCTGTTGTCCCTCAACATCTTAGTCCAAATTTAGGATTAATTTTAAATTTATGACAGACATGAATAGGAGAGGAAATCAGGTTCCCTGATCTCCTGTATTTAGTCTGGTATTTTACTTGTAACATGATGTTCAATAAATCAGTGTGTTCTGATGAGCTCCAGCAGTCCTGTGCTTTAGATGAGTCAGTGTTCTGATGACTGATAGTGACATTGTGCTCTGTGTGCTTTAGGAGAGCTGATGTCCTTTGTGAAAGAAGAGGGTCCAGAGTACTATGATGATGCTGTAACTGTGCCCCAGAGTCCAGACACTGTGTCAGGTGAGTTATTATAAATAAGACTAAGGAGTACCCCCTGTACCAGCCCACAGTAGCCTTTGTCATTAGAAATTAGTCTCAACCTAATTTCATATCTGCAAATAAACACTAACTGGAAATGAAGAGGCCAGTTTGTGTCAGAATGACAGAGACATTACTGACCTGCTCTTCTGTTTACAGGAAGACTCCTCCCTGATAAGACACCCTCTGGATACAGTGATGTGGGGGACAGTGAGGGTTACCCCACTTCAGGTAAAGGGGGCTACAGCCAGGGGGCCCAGTGTGGGTGAGGTAGTTCAGGGATGGGAAGATAACCTCCAGTAATCCATCTCTGTGCCACTCCCATCCAAGACAGGGGGCAATCAGGCATTTTGCAGTTGCGGTAGCTTCACTCTGTCATGTCCTACAAGGATCAATAACAGCCAATAAAGGCTGAGAGACCTGAATTGTACAAAGTTAGACCACAAAGATCAGAGTGTCATTGAAACTCACCTACTGACACACCCAGCCAATCAGATGATTTAAATTGATCAGCATCTGAACAATGATGAGGGAGTAAGGTCTGGACAGCGCAAAGCTTTAGATTCCCCAAGACCAGGAATTCTATTCTCTGATTGCAGAGACAATTACTAGGCTCAGAAATTACTAGGTCTTCCTCACTGTGATTTTAGAGCATTGATACTGCATAAGTATAAGTGAATTCTACACTGAATCATCAATTTTTCCAAAAAAGATACAATTTAATTAAACAAATCCTATTAAACACTTTTGACTACAATATTGTAACATCTATTCTGTATACTATAACTGTAAGTCCACTAATAGCCATTGATATCAAAGCAGATTACTTCTCAGATATGTTCTATTATGCTTATTTTTTGTTATGCAAACTATGATTATATCAATAAATTGTATATTGTTTGGTTAGAATACATGTGTGAGAATATTGATTATTATGTTTGATTAGTTCCTAAAAGTCTACAAGTACTCTCAAAATATACTGCTATAATTTCCGATTGTTACAGAAAATTAAAATCCCCATTCACTACACTATTTTGATTATGTAAGTGTTTTAAAAAACCTAGGTACACCTGGGTAATCTCATCAATTCCAATTCCAATTCCAATTACAGTACATGGCTAGGGGCTGCAAAGCAAGGAGATGTTTGCTGAGATGTTGAGGTGTGAGATTCAGTGATCAAAGCAACCATAAAGTTTAGTTAATTTCTGGGTAAATGATTGTCAATCAACCGTCCAGGAATGATAGAAGGCGAGAGCTACTTCTTGCTTCTACTTGTCCAGATCAACTGGAAAGACCAGATTGGAGTTTAGTCTTTGACCCTCATAAAGAGAGCTTGCCTTTCTGTTGTTTTTAGAAACTTTAATTTCTTGTTTAGAGAATCCCTTGGTTAAAAAGTGCCTCTCCTGGCTAGTGGGAGCATCTTTAGAACAGGGAGATAGGTTCCTATTCATTTTGTAGCAATTGGGTTCACAAAGAGAGATTTAACTGTAGGTTGTAATGTCTTAGGTTTAGAAGGTTTGGTTTCTCTTTCTTTTATATAGGTGTTCTGTAAAAGCTGAATACTTGGTAGCAGTTTGAGGATTTTCTGGATGGTTAGGATGTAGGTGTCTAAAACACCTTGTTAGCAAATTTGTAATTGTGTGCTGTATGTTTATGTCGTGTGTAATTTCGTGTGTGTTGTCGTTAATAACAAATATTTAACTATTGGGAATATATTTGGCAAAATCTTTACAAGTTGGAGGCTTATGATTATGACTTTATGATTTAATTATTAATTTATCTACTCAGTCATTTCTGATATTTACCATTTTCATAATACTTATTTGTATCAATATTATGTTAATAACTGAGTCATTTTTAAAAATCTGAGTCTGTGTCTCTCTGTCAGGTGTCCCCCACGCTGGCCCTGGAGTGGACAGGGTCCTGCCCACACTGCCCTCTGAAGAAGGAGCCCCTGCCCCTGACAGGACTGACTACGATGATGTTGGGGACGAGTCTCAGGGAGAGGATGGATGCTGTGAGACTGACAGGGCTGTCTGGGAGAAGCTCCTCCTGTAGGTCTAGACACAGAAGAGCTTCACCAACAGAGTCACGCAGTCTTAGAACAACTCTGAGCACTGAGACTGTCTGTGACCTGAGTCCACTTCACTCCACTGTTTCCACACTGACACTGTCTGTGACCTGAGTCCACTTCATTCCACTTTTTCCACACTGTCCTGCATGTTGTGTTTTGCAAAATTGAGACTTGAACATTCCATTTCTGCTCAGCCTTTCTTTTAATACCTTTTGATGTTCCAGATATAGGAAATAAAATTGTTGATTGATGTACAGTTCTGAATGTACCACTTTTGATGGGAATATTCTTTGATACATTTTATTAAAGTTTTGCTTTGCAATAATCTTTGGTTTTGATATGCTCATTTCTAATGTATGACATTAAAGGTATCATTAAAAATTAAGGAGCCCTTGGTCACTCGCAATGATAAAAATCATAAGAAAGAAGAAAGTTACTTGTTTGTTTCAAATCATAAGTATCAGTAGATCTACACAAAGGACAAAAAAACAGTGTACACAAAGATAGACACAACATGATACAACCTAAATGTTATTTAAATTTCCCTACAAATCAAGAGAAATCATGGGTCCTGCAAGAAGACACTGTACAGCATCACTAATCCTAAACCTACAGAAATTGTATAGCTACAGTGAGTTACAAAAGCATCTGGATTTAAATAACTGGAACACAGGAAAGCTAAAACTATAAACAGGAATGACTGACATTGTAAAACTCATGATCATAAAGGTTCAGGCCTTTTTAAACTAACTTGCTAAAATAATATCAGAATGTTTTTGGACTGTGGTAATAAAAATATAATTCATAATTGCTTGTACTTATATAGCACTTTTCTGGACACTCCACTCAAAGCACTTTACAGGTAATGGGGACTCCCCTCCACCACCACCAATGTGGAACCCCACCTGGATGATGGGACCACAGCCATAGTGCACAAGAACGCTCACCACACATCAGCTCTCAGTGAGAAGGAGAGCAGAGTAATGAAGCTAAATCATAGATGGGGATTATTAGGAGGCCATGATTGGTTAAGGCCAATGGGAAATTTGACACATCTATGTAGAACAGATGGACAGTTAGTCCTCAGTAATATACTCTACTTTGGCCTCTACTCTTTCTGAAAGAGGTCCCAGCATTTTTAATAGCCACAAAGAGTCAGGACCTCAGTTTTACATCTTACCAGAAGGACAGAGCCAGTTTACAGTATAGTGTCCCCATCACTATACTGGGGTATTAGCACCCCCTGCTGGCCCCAATAACACCTCTTCCAGCAGCAACCATTTTTTTTTCCCCAGGAGGTCTCCCATCCAGGTACTGGCCAGGCACACACTTTTTTAGCTTCAGTGGGCTGTTAGTTATGAGTTGCAAAGTGATATGGCTGCTGGCAAGAAACTAGACCACCTGAAGGAAACTAATGCACACATGGGGAGAAACCACTCAGCTCTACTCAAGGACAATTTTTATCTTCCATCTACAATTTCAACATTTTCCTTGGAAGATGTCAAACCACAGAGCCTGTGCTGCGCTTCAGTGCCGGCTGTAGTGGACATCCTGTTGAACATAAAAAGCATATTGAGTTCCTTGGACATGAAATGACCAGATAAAAGCCATTTCTCGTCACTTGCTCAGCGAGCAGGCTCAGCGCAAACAGAACGCAGGTGTCTCAGAGTGGTGTGTCCAAGTGGCTGTAAAAGGGCAGGCCTCCACCAGGGCCACAGCTTAGCTGGTTAAAGTACCTGTCTAGTAAACTGGTGAACCTGAATTCAAATCCTGCCAGTGCCTTTCTTTCTCTCTCGTCGTGTAGAGTTTATCATTATGGACAGCAGCAGGCGTCTGCCTTAAGTTTAATGTAAGTGTTCATTTCTGGAACAACTTGATTTTCAAAAACAAGTTGCGATAGATAAAATACTAATCTCCCCTGTCAGTGCAGAATTACTACCAGCTGGCAAGAAAATAAAAAAGATTTTTTTGTCATTAGCCTTAAACCTATGAATGTAGAAGAAAAGATGATACAGAAGATAACCCTTAGACGTTCATCGAAAGCTCAGTAAACGATAAAGCAGAGGCTCGTGTTCTGAATTCTCCTCGCATCTGATTGTCTTCGACCATTAAAAATTACACTGTGTAGACATGTCACTCTTCCTAACACAATTAAAGAGCCACAGGCAAAAGTGCCTCTCAGGAGTTTAGTTCAGTGGTAGAGTGCTTGCATTGCGTGTGTTAGGCTTTGTTTTCTATTGCCACTCTGGATTTCTTTTTAAACGCGATATCTTATCTGCGATTATCTTTCGTGTGACTTCCCCCGTGTGTGAATTTCAGCGCGACACATAAAACCGTTTGTCTGTTTTAAAGAGATGCTATTTTTAAAACAGACCAAATGAAAGACCTAGTAGCTAAATACAAGTAGGAAACACGAGAATCTAATTGAGAAAAATTGGACCGGAGCAATGTACAGTATTACTAATAGCGGCACAAAGCTCATAGTTAGGAAGCACACTCGCAGGGCCAGTGACTTCAGATAAGAAGATTGTAGGTTCGACTCCTACCTGGAGTTGTGAAGTTTTAAAACCACGATTCTCAGTGCTGTCACTGTAGTGTGCGCGGTCCTGCACAACCTTTCTATCGACTGGGTGAGTCTTCTGTTCCATCTCCGATTCTTTCCGCACATTCCACCTACTTCACCACCATTATTGTAGGACTACAGACATAGATACGAGAAGAGATACTTTTCTGAGCAACTGTCTTAAATAATCACGTTGAAAAAGGTGACAAAGTTTTTTTTTTAAAATTTAACATAACCTTACATTTGCCTGTTAAGTTCAAGTTATTTTCTGTACGCGCAAATTCCCCAATTTTTCTGCTGTCTCCTGAGAAATACAAGTATATATCAAATCACAATAAGTAATACAAAAATCTATTCAGCTAACACCCAGATGTGACAAAACACATGTAAGACTTACACCCCCTTTAAATATGTATTTCCTTCATTTCCGTTTTCTTCCCTCCCCAGGATACCTGAAAATTCACTATCCCATATTAAGGGCTGTACATGCATTACCGGTAATACAGCTACAAATAAAGATATACGTTAATCTGAATTATTAATAAATTACACTTTTATTAATAAAGACATGTATTGATACAATTCATTGTGAATAGTTGTGGTGCCTAGAAAACAATTTTAGCTAAATATTTCAAGGGAGTGGTGCATGTTCGTTATTGTGACTATATTATCTCCACTACATTCAGAACAGTTCAAATGTGATCGACTGTTCCACTACTGAGCTACTTAAACCCTGTGAAGAGGCGGTTTAAGTTAGTCTCCTAAATCAGTAACATCTAATGGGCAGCAGATGTTATTTTAGGTTTGCTGCAATTGAGAACAGGTTTAGTACAGCGCTGCTGACAAATTTCAGCAGCCACGTTCGTTGCAATGACCCCTTGTAGATACCAATCAGCCGCAAGAAAAAAAAATAATCTGTGCCTTTATTAAAAAAAAAGAAAAACAGAGTAGTAGTTTATGTGGTAATTTCAGGTACAATGTAATAACTTAAGTTAAGTAGTCCCACAGTAATGCGTCTGGTCCTATCAATAGAAAAAAATACTTGTAACCCGAAAACACAACAACCACAAAGCCAGAAGTCTTCCGGGAACCTAGGAAAAGTAGTAGTCTAATGACTACAGAAAATAAAAAAACATTAAAAACAAATCTGAGGAACAACAAAAACACAGAATCTAATGCGAGAGCTTTTTCAAGTCTTCATCGTGCTCTCTTAGTCCCAGTAGACCTCACACATATACAGTATCTGTGTACAGATCAGCAGGGGGTCCACAGCTGATGGGAATTTAAGTAGTGACCTGTGTCAGTATACGTGGGCTGCAAATGAAAAAGTATAGGTTTATTCCATGCTGAAAAGAGAAGGAAACACTACGTGGACCCTTCTTCGGGTGTGATGTGGAATAAACCTGTACCTGTTCCTTTGATGTTAATTTAGACCGGATCTCCAGCAAATACCTTACAGACTGCAATCCCACTGGATAAGGTGTTAAAGATGACTTATAAGTAGCAGCATCTAAAGTGGACAGTTGCTTTCAGTAGCTAAAGACATGCTCCAGGTGAGGCTCAAACTCATAACCTCGGCATGACTCTGCTGTGCACTGCTGTATAAGTACCGCGCACTGACCGATTGCTCCACTGGAGCTGTAAAATTTGCTTTCCCTTCACAGACTGACGTTGCACAAACACAGGGTGAAACAGGGTTTTGGTTGTGGATCCATCTCCACATGGGGGAAAGGGACAGTAAAATAGCAAGGAAAATACAAGAGAAGAAACTGAAAGAATTGTGCTCACTCCAAAGGAGGAAGGAAAGAGGTGGACGAATAGGTAAAACATCTCGGCGGATAATTTGTAACGACATTCTTTGCTGACAATCAGCAGACGGATTTCTCTTCATGTTCCGCTGTGCAGTTTGAACGTTCATTCTTCCAGATCGGTTGGTTATATGAGATCAACTGATATAAATTAGGACTAATCAGAATCAATACACTTGATGTCTGGCGAAGGCAAATAACCTTTGTACGTGATCTGGAATGTGAATGGTTAAATTTCAGCACAGTTGCAACACCTTGACTCCTCGTGTCGTTCTGTATTTCTCTCTCATTCTACTGGGAGTGGTGCTGTCGCTTCTGGATAAAGTCTGTCAGTGGTCATTCCAGATGGGTCAGGAATGACTGCGCTTCGGCACAAGAAGAGACATGTGACTTGCGAGGATCCTGACAGTGTCTGTTTGCTTCCAGAGCCTGAATGGCTCAGTTGGTAGAGCATCAGACTTTTAATCTGAGGGTCCAGGGTTCAAGTCCCTATCCTGGCAGTTGTGCTTTCCTTAAATCTATTGTGAATGTCATTATAAATCGGTTAGGTGTCGGTCTTTACTTTATCTATTTCATCAATTGTTTTGCAATGTAGAAATCTCTGTAATAAGAAGAAAAGAACTATCGGTAGTAGTTAATAATCCTTCGACAAAGCAAAGGGGGCATTCAACACACCAGCCTCCACTGCTTGTCAGGATGGCTGAGTGGTCTTAGGTGCCAGACTCAAGGACTCAATCATGTGTAGTGAAGGTTTATGTTATTCACAACAAGGATTTCCATTCATGTTTATTAAGATGTGCAATTTGTATGTTGGTTGTATGAAAACAGTTTCTTCAAAAGTCCTGTCAATTAACAGTGGAGAGCTAGCTGACATATGTCTTCATGAAAACTCTCTTTAAGGTGATTGCAAGTGCCTTGAACAAATCTGCATCATATTTTTAAAATAGTTTAGCTCAAGATGCAACAGAAGCATAAATGAATTCTCTCGCCCTCCATTCCAAGATAAAACTCCATGTGTGAATCTTATTTTACTTGAAGTTGATGATGTTGGTCATTATTGGAAATGCCCGATGATATTGTCTCAGGTACAGTACTCAGTTGTTACGTGCTGTAATTTGATACCTTGTGACAGATGAGCCTGTCACGAGGTACTGATAGTACGGAAAAATACAACATTCATACACCTTCCATGGAGCTGTTGCTAGATACGTTGCTGAGGATGCACACTCAGGGCTTGACTAGAAACTGCTCTTACTTAATTTCATATACATTCACGTACATAAACATACCTAATTTCATATACATTCAAATACTTAAACACAGGTATAAGTGAGTATTGTGGTGTGAATGGAGAGCGCTCTCAAAACGGATGTTACTCACTGTTTGTTTGGTGTCGGTACTTCCAGGGTGAGTCAGCCTATGGTGGCCTAAGAAGGCCAAACCTAACCCAACTTCTCAAGGGTTATTTAAGGAAATATGAAAAACAACTTTGAATTTTAGAAATGGTTTGTTCCAGAGGGGGAGGGTTTAGGTTTACATGCTATTTAAGCTGGCTCCTCAGGCTAAGTGGTTGGTGGTTGTTAGGTGGTGTTATATCAACAGAGAGAGAGAGAGAGAGAGAGAGAGAGAGAGAGAGAGAGAGAGAGAGAGAGAGAGAGAGAGAGAGAGAGAGAGAGAGAGCCTCTTCCAACTCTGTCAAGGGCTGGGCCTGTACATCGTCAACGGCAGGACTAGAGGGGACTCTCTAGGCAGGTTCACCTACAGCTCAGCTCTGGGCAGCAGTGTGGTGGACTACGCCATCACCGACCTGGACCCCTCCTGTATCAGTGCCTTCACTGTCAGGCCACAAACTCCTCTCTCCGACCACAGCCAGATCACACTCTACATGAAGAGAGCACACGAGTACAGAGACACAATGACACACCCCAGCCTGCTGTACGACCTCAACCAGGCATACAGATGGGACACAGACACCCTAGACAGATACCAAACTGCACTGGGCGATGATGAAATTCAGACACTGTTGGACACATTTCTAAACACTCTGTATCAAACCAACAAATTAGGCATAAACTTGGCCACACAAAAACTAAATCACCTATTCCACAAACTAGCATCAAAATCTAAGCTAAAAACAACTAAATCAAAAAAGTACCAAAAAACAAAAGCAAAAGAAAAGTGGTTTGATACGGAGTGCAACAACATTAGAAATGCACTACGAAAAGTCTCAAATGAAAAACACAGAAAACCACACAACACAGATCTGTGCCTCAGGTACTGTGACACGGTAAAACTTTACAAACACACGCTGAAAAAGAAAAGAAACATATGGATAAACAAACAAATTGCAGAAATTGAGGAGTCACTAAATCAGAACTGTTTCTGGGAAAAGTGGAATAATTTAAATAAATCAAAACCAGAAGAATTGGCCATCCAAAATGGAATAATCTGGCAAACATTCTTTGAACATCTCTATCAAAAGCTCCCAAATACAAATCAATCAGACCAAAACACCATTTATGAAAAACTCGAAATTTTGGAATTGGCTATCAAAGACAACCAAAACCCCTTAGATTCCCCAATCACTGAGCAGGAGCTACTGGACAAACTCCAGGCCCTCAGACCATGCAAAGCTTATGGCCAAGAAGGAGTCATAAATGAGATGCTGAGAAACAGCAGCCCAAAGTTGCAACAAGCCCTGCTCAAACTCTTCAATCTCATCATGACAGCCAGATGTTTCCCTGAGGCCTGGAACCAAGGACTGATCACACCCATCTATAAGAGTGGAGATAGACTTGATCCCAACAACTACCGGGGCATCTGTGTGAACAGTAACCTGGGGAAGGTATTCTGCAGTATCCTAAATACACGAATATTGGCCTTCCTTACCGAACACAATATCATGAGTAAAAGTCATACTGGATTCTTACCAGATCACCGCACATCTGCTCACATTTACACCCTACACACATTGATAGACAAACACGTCCACCAAAAACACAAAGGAAATGTTTTTGCCTGCTTTGTCGATTTCAAAAAAGCATTTGACTCGATTTGGCATGAAAGATTGTTTTACAATCTACTCCAAAGTGGCATAGGGGGCAAAGTGTATGACATAATTAAATCAATGTATTCAGAGAGCAAATGTGCAGTGAAAATTGGAAACAAAAGGACCAAATTCTTCACCCAAGGCCGTGGGGTGAGACAGGGCTGCAGCTTGAGCCCAACACTGTTCAATATCTATATCAACAAATTAGCAGGAATGTTAGAACAGTCTGCAGCTCAGACAGTCTCACTCTACACGACACAGAAATCAAGGGGCTGCAGCAGAACCTGGCACTGCTGGAGCAGTACTGTCAGACCTGGGTGCTGACAGTCAATCTGGACCAGAGTTATGGTTTTCCAGAAGAAAGCCAGACCTCAGGGAAACAGGTACAAATAAGAAGGAGGCTCTTCAACATCAATCCACCAACAAGAATCTGGCTCCAAATATTTGAAAGTGTAATCCAACCCATTGCTCTATATGGCAGTGAAGTGTGGGGTCCCCTCACAGACCAGGATTACACTCAATGGGACAAACACCCCACAGAAACTCTGCACATAGAGATCTGTAGAAACATCCTCCTTGAGCAGAGAAAAACACCTAACAACGGGTGCAGGGCCGAATTAGGCCAGTACCCACTATTGATAAGCATACAGAAGAGAGTATTAAAGTGTTGGCTACACTTAAAAAACAGCAACAAAAATTCCTACCACTACAAAGCCCTGCTGAGCCTAAAACAGAGCCCCCTGAGCCAGCTAGCCCACAACTCAGATTCAACCACATCACAGCACAGATCAAACAGCAATATCTCACACACTGGGACACACACACACAAACACAACATAAACTGGAATGCTACAGAACCCTAAACAGACAATACACACTAGCTGAATATCTGACCAAGATAAGAAACACCAAAAAGAAACAGACCCTGACGAAGTACAGGCTCAGTGACCACAGCTTGGCCATAGAAACTGGGCGACGCAGGCAGACCTGGCTGCCCAGAGAGGACAGGCTGTGCTCCCACTGCCAGTGGGGAGAAATAGAGACAGAGGTAAACTTCCCACTGCACTGTGACAGATACTCTGGGATTAGAGAAACATTCTTCCCTAAATCAGAAATCTAATCCCAGAGGTCCCACACCTGCCAGAATCACAACAGGTCCCAATCCTAATGGGAGAGGAAGGAGGGAACTCAGTGGAACTGGCAGCCCAGTATGTGATGTCCTGTCACAGCCAGAGGAACAGTGAGTCTGTCTCCCAATAATGCTCCTTCTGTCTACATGAAATGTAAATATTTTATCATATGTCTTTGTTTGAATAATTAGTTTTGTTTCTTTTTTTGGGTGTTTTGTTTTCTGGTGTGGGGGACTGGGAGAACTGTAAATAGACTGCACTTGTTTGCTTGGGTGCTTTTGCGGCGGAGCCAGTCTGAGATAAAACGGACCTACTCTGGCCTTGCTCAGGCCATTGTGTGACATTTTGGTGGCAGCAGCGGGATGGCCAGCCGTAAGACAGTGCATCCTGTGAGGAGAAGGAGAGGCCTGCATTCACAGAAAAATGCCTCATCCTCAACCCCAAAGACAGAAGAACCCTGGAACACAGTGACTTCTACGGAAGAGGAGGAATATGAAGACTTGGGAACCAAGCCTAGAAAGTCTTCACATCAAGTTGTGCAGACAGACACTGCACAAGGGACAGGATCTGAAGGGGCAGTGGTGACTTTGCTTCAAGAGTTTTTGAATATGCAACAAAAAAGAGAGGAGATTCTTTTGACAGAATTAAAGAAACTGAATGTGGAACAGAATGTCATAAACCAGGGTACGCCTGAATTGCGAACGGCACTGACAGAAGCCTCGTCTCCACCAGGAAGCCCACGATTGGCTCTTCCTACACCATCAGTACGACAAGCCCCCAAGGCAGCTCCTCAGGCGTTATCAAACAAACCCCTCCAGAGGAAGGAGCCCAAAATGCCCTCATCAGCAGGGAGAGGACATTGAAAATTACCTGCTGCGCTTTGAGCGCATGGCCCGGATGTGGGAATGGCCAGATGAAGAATGGGCAGTCAGACTGGTGCCATTACTAACAGGCAAAGCTTTGGAAGCTTATAGTACTATGGACGAGGACCGGTCCAACACCTACAGAGACCTGAAGGAGGCGATACTGGTGAAGTTCGACATCTCTCCAGAGACTTACCGACAGGGCTTCAGAGATCCGAGACTTCCACTAGGAGAGATACCAACGGAGACATACTGTATAACCGCCTAAAGGGACTATATAAGAGACGGATTCGTCCAGAACAGAGTACCAAGGAACAAATTGGAGAGACTATCATTTTGGAGCAACTACTGAATGTACTTCCATCTGAAACCAGGACATGGGTAAAGGAACTTGACCCACCAGATGGATTAACGGTGGCAAAATTGGCACTACAGTACGTGCATGCTCATCAAGGGGAACAAAGGAAATATCCATCGGTAGTTTCCAGAGGTATCCGGACTAGTCAGGACTTCAGAGGTAACGCAATAGATATGCAAAGACCGTAAGTGGAGGATAAAGCACCTATAAGGAGGACTTTTGTCAAAGAACTGGTTTGCTTTTATTGTCAACAAGCAGGACATAAAGCTGCAGTGTGTCCAGTGCGTAAACCAAAATTGACAGGGTTTTGTTATGTACCTAGAGAAGGGGACATATTTAAGGAAAGAAATGGAGATAAAGAAAACTGTTCATGTTGGCCAGTAATTTTCAATGGTCAATCTGTGCAAGCTTTATTGGATACGGGCAGTTCAGTGTCTCTAGTGAAACATTCATTAGTCTCAGATAGTAGAATAGACTATGAAACGCAAATTATGGTTCAGTGTGTACATGGAGATAAACGAAAAAACCCAATGACAGAAATAACTATAAAAGTAGAGGGGCAATTTTATTGATTAATTGTAGGAGTTGTTCAGTACTTACCTGCAGATGTTATTTTGGGAAGGGATTTACCATTTTTGATTGATTTGCTGAAAAGTGTAAATGCTTCCATAATGGCTAATGTACACCTATCATGTCCAGTGGTCACTAGGGCCCAAGCAAAAGCTGGTCTGCAACCCTTGCCAGACCTAGACGATAGTCTGTGTGAAGGTGGGACAAAAGGGCCTAGGAAAACGCGTCAACAACGTCATTTGGCTAAATATATAGGTACACCAGAACCCAAAGTTGATCATTCTGAACTGGTTATACATGAATGGAAGGTCCCTGATGATATTGCTAGGTTGCAAAGGAATGATCCATCGTTAAAGCCTTTATTTGATAGGGCCATGGTTGACAAAGAAAAAACGGATACCAAGTATGAGTACAAAGATGTTTTTTCTATTGAAAATGACATTTTGTATAATGGGAAAGCTGGGAACAAGTGTCTTGTGGTACCAACTAGTTGTAGACCATCGGTAATGCACCTGGCACACACCCCAGTGGGCAAAAGACGTATAATATACGTCTATTAAACACATACCTTAGACGTCTAAATGTGGTCTGCAATTTGTCTAGAATGAAATTCTAATATACGTCTAAAGTTATACGTCAATTATACGTCTATGTTTAGACGTTCATTATACATAAATGGTTGGAGTTCTATTATACGGATAAATTTAGAGGACTATTATACATATATGGTTGGAGTTCCGGATAACTTTAGAGGTCTATTATACGGATAACTTTAGAGGACTATTATCCGTATATGGTTAGAGGTCTATTATACGGATAACTTTTGACGTCTATTATACGTACATGGTTAGAGGTCAATTATACGGATAACTTTAGAGGTCTATTATACGTATATGGTTAGAGGTCTATTATACGGATAACTTTAGACGTCTATTATACGTATATGGTTAGAGGTCTATTATACTTTTATACTATTATAATTGTCCACTATTTGCAAACCCTGTCTAATTGTCCTAACAGTTAGAACCAAAAACCTATTATTTTCAGTGTCCAGATCTCCTGGCCCCCTGCCTTGCATATGCATTCTTCAAGTAACACATTGCGTGCTCCTTTATGTCTTTTTCTGTTGATGTAGGGTGGGACTTCAGCACCGCAGCTAGGAGAAAATTATATAATATTACTTCCCAAATAAATGATGATTAATATCTTCTTTAGTATAATCTAAAAAATGAATGGTTTACTAAGCTCAAAGCTGAAATAAATGTATAAAATTTGGCTTGCATCATAGCAGTTGAGCAATAAAGTCTGTCCTAATTAAAGAGTACCCAAAGTTTGAAAGTACAACATAGAATAAGAATAGAGAAACGGCAAAACGATTTTGTGTCATCTTCCCCATTCACACTATTTTTATGTGCCATTTTTTGCTTATTCACGTACTATTTTAATCAAAATAATATTAAGGAAGATCTGTATGTATTCAGATAGTATTATTATTGTTCATACTTACTCGTCAAAAGAGGATTGCTGAGATATTTGCGGATATACTTCTACGTTTGAAAAACGTGTCCAAAATGGTGACCAACGAATACTAGCAATGCATTGTGGTATATAACCGGAAAATATACTGGGTTAGATATTTTCTCAACGTATGCGTTTATTAATGTTGTCGATATTATGGTTGAAATTTAACATTGATAATACATCGCGGCTATGTGCCCCCCTGATGTGCAATTTTAACGCATGCAGTTAGTAAGGATCGGGCACTGTTGTATGGTATTATATATAATGACATTATGGAATTGGATGGGGACAGGCCTGGCATCACGGGGGGAGGGAGGAATGTCGCCCCTTCAGTTTTGGGCAAAAAGATTTACCTAACTTAATTTGCGCCCTAAAAAAATAGTTGTACTTTGTCAATGGTCAGACAACACTAAATGACACGAACAGTCACTCATTCTGTTTGATGGGCAGGAGGGCTATCCGTCCAGGAACTGCACATATCAGTGTCGTTATTGAGTGTCAACATTACGATCCTGTTTGCTCAGGTGGACCGATTCCTTGCAGTAGTTTATCATTATACTTAAAATCGTTATATAACTAGGACTAGTTATAGCAGTCTGTGCTTTCTGTTGCTTTTACAACATTTTTTTCTTAACGATTCAGAACGTCCATGTAGCTGCAAAAATGAACGCTTATGGTACTTTTCGCTCCAGGCAATACAAACCGTGAGAGTGACGAAAAATGTGAAACTGAACTTCATTGCAAATACCAGATTGCTAGTCGTTATCTTCTATCATGAAGCACTAATCAGTGGCATAGCTGCGAGATTTCATTTGGGTAGCTGCACCGTACAGCTCCGTTTCAACCGAAATATCACCCCCCCTCAGAATTTCAGACGCCCCCCTACAGATTTTTCCCCGGGCACCGCGCACTGATGGGGACGGGGTGTCCAGGAAATGGTATCAACTTTTCTCAAGAAAATAAAAATAGAAACTCTATAGGCACTCAAACATTTTACTGTTTTTTTCAGGCAGGTGGCAAGACCCCCTCAGCAAAACCCTTGTATGCCAAGCTGTGGGCATTGATTCGTCGAATATACGTATATTCACGGCGAAAATACGGCTATACGTATATATACGTTGCCTCGACGTATAATCAACGTCGAATTGTAACCATAAAATCGACGACATGAATAAACGCATATATAACGTCGAAAACACATCTAACACAGTACCTGAGGCTTTTTACTGTATGTATCGTGTGTGCCGCAACTAGGAGTATACGGCACTCTGGACAGTGTACGAAGTAAATTTTTTTCGCAGTAATTAATTTATTATATTTACTATATTTATTATACACGTGTAAATTAATTACTGCGAAAAAAATTTACACGTGTATAATAAATATAGTAAATATAATAAATTAATTACTGCGAAAAAAATGTACACGTGTATAATAAATATAGTACATATAATAAATTAATTACTGCAAAAAAAATTTACACGTGTATAATAAATATAGTAAATATAATAAATTAATTACTGCGAAAATAATTTACTTCGTACACTGTGCAGAGTGCCGTATACTCCTAGTTGCTGCACACACGATACTTACAGTAAAAAGCCTCAGGTACTGTGTTAGATGTGTTTTCGACGTTATATATGCGTTTATTCATGTCGTCGATTTTACGGTTGCAATTCGACGTTGATTATACGTCGAGGCGACGTATATATACGTATAGCCGTATTTTCGCCGTGAATATACGTATATTCGACGAGTCAATGCCCACTGGGACTGTTCCATGGGCCGGACACCTGGGACAAAATAAAACATACATACGACCTAGTTCACGATTTTATTGGCCAACCATGTACATAGACATACAAAAGTACTATGCTACCTGTGCCATTTGTCAGAAGACCAGTAATGTCCGTAGGTCTGATAGAGCTCCTTTGCATTCATTACCCATCATTAGCACTCCATTTCAGAGAATTGCAATGGACATAGTGGGACCCCTAGAAAAGAGTAGCACCGGGTACCAATATATACTGGTAATTTGTGATTATGCTACTAGATTTCCTGAGGCATTTCCATTGCGAGCTATTACCACATCCAGGATCATTAGTGTTTGATACAATTATTCGCAAGAGTAGGCATCCCAGAGGAAATTATTACAGACCAGGGCACCAATTTTACATCTCGTTTAATGAAACAGCTGTATAACCAACTTGGTATTTCAGCAATCAAAACAAGTCCATATCATCTTCAAACGGATGGGTAAGTGGAACGGTTTAACAAGACCCTTAAAAATATGCTTAGGAAATTCATATCCGATACAGGTAAAGACTGGGATAAATGGTTACCTTTCCTCTTGTTTGCATATAGAGAAGTTCCACAGGCGTCTACAGGTTTCTCCCCCTTTGAACTGTTGTACGAGTAGACTGTCTAGGGACCCCTGGATTTATTAAAATAGAGTTGGCAAGGCGCATCTGCTAAAACAACCGAAAAGGGAATCTTGCAGTACGTACTCCAGATGAGAAACCGGTTAGAGACATACCAGGAAAGAGCAAGGAAAAATCTCCAGGAAGCTCAACAAGCCCAAAAACGATGGTATGACCAATATTCACGGCATAGAGAGTACCCCCAAGGACAGAAGGTTCTGCTGTTGCTTCCATCTACAACTAGCAAACTGTTAGCAAAGTGGCAAGGACCATATACTATTCTGCGGAGGATGGGACCAGTAACATATGAAATTCATCATCCAGAAAAAGGGAAAGGAACAGACATATCATGTGAACCTTATTAAAGAATGGAAGGAACAAGAACCTGTTCAAGGAAGTGTGTGTATGGTACGGAAGATTGAGAAAGAGGATGGGGACGATAGCAGAGAGCCAAGAGATTGGAAACAGCAGACAGAAATTTCATTTACACATTTGACAACTACACAAGGAATAGAATTGCAGCAAATGTTTACTGAATTCCCCATCCTGTTTTCACAAACACCAGGAAAAGCAAAGGTACTCCATCATTCAATAAACCTTAAGGACCCCTCTCCGATCCGTCAACGACCATACCGAGTACCAGAGAGATTAATTGGACCGTTAAAGACAGAGATTCAAGTGATGAAAGACTTAGGGGTTATTGAACCTTCAACTAGTGAATGGAGTAGCCCCATTGTGATTGTACCAAAGAGAGATGGTTCTCTATGAATTTGTCTAGATTTTCGGAAGCTCAATGCGGTATCAAAGTTTGATGCCTATCCTATGCCACGAGTAGATGATCTACTGGAAAAGATTGGATCAGCCAGTTACATTACAACTTTGGACCTTTGTAAAGGGTATTGGCAAGTACCACTGAAAGAACACTCCTGACCATACACAGCATTCCAGACACCACTAGGCCTGTATCAATTCAGTAATGCCTTTTGGATTACATGGAACTCCTGCCACGTTTCAACGACTCATGGACTGCGTACTGGAGGGATGTGATGCGTATAGTGCAGCATACTTAGATGACGTAGTCATCTTCAGTAACACCTGGAAAGATCATATCCAACATTTGCGACAAGTCCTTACGAAGATCCACCAAGCAGGACTAACCTTGAATACCCAGAAGTGTAAGTGGGCCAAGTCAGAAGCTCAGTATCTAGGTTATCTCTTGGGGAAGGGCAAAGTCAAACCTGAGGTGGGTAAAGTAGAGGCCATCCGGAATAGCTCTAGACCACGGACAAAGAAACAGGTCAGATCGTTACTGGGGTTAGTTGGGTGGTACCGGAGGTTCATACCACAGTTTGCGTCCATAGCAGCTCTCCTCACGAACCTCACAATCAAAACCGCCAAAAACCCAGTAGTCTGGACAGAGGAATGTGAACAGGCCTTCAACACATTTAAGGAACAGTTAACTTCAATACCGGTACTGAAGAGTCCAAATTTCCAAGAAAGGTTTCTGGTGCAGGTAGATGCCTCTTCTGTATAGGAGAATAGGAATAGGAGCGAATAGGAGCGGTGTTGGCTCAAGGGAAGACGGGGGAAGAACGTCCAGTCCTTTATTTAAGTAGGAAATTGTTACCACAGGAGACACAATACTCTACAATTGAGAAAGAGTGTTTAGCAATTAAATGGGCCTTAGATAGTCTACGCTACTATCTTCTAGGAAGAGAGTTTGAGCTAGATACTGACCATCGAGCATTATCTTGGTTACAAACAATGAAGGATCATAACGCCAGGGTGACAAGATGGTACCTGGCATTGCAGCCCTATAAGTTTCATGTTTGACACAGAGAGGGCAAATACAACATTACAGCTGACTACCTGTCGAGATTGCCCCTCCTTGGCAATCCTGAAGAGGAGGGAGGTAATGTGACAGAGGAGTCTGTCACAGGGTACAGATAGCACAGAAAATACAACATTCATACACCTTCCATTGAGCGGTTGCTAGATAAGTTCCTGAGGGTGCACACTCAGGGCTTGACTAGTAACTGCTATTACTTAATTTCATATACAGATGCAGCCATTCAAAATGCGCGGGCGATACCGCATTATTTTGCGGTACGCTGTACGCAGTCTACCGCAAGCTACCGGTAAATACCGCGAGTTACCGTAAATTCTCCTATAATACGACAAGCAAAATAATAGTATCCGGAATTTCCGCAAGGTGGAGCTAATAAAGCTCAACCTCTCATGTTTGAGCTGTAGCCATCAAAGTCTTTAACGAAGATATTACTAATAGTATTAATAATGAATGACCTTGGACAAGCTGTAAGTGTGAACTCAAAGTATTGCCCTGGTCAACATTCTTTTTTTCATTGACCGTCTTTGTAAAAGTAACACCACAGCATTTCGCAATCACGCATTTGTTTCCAATCATGCAAAGTACAGTGATTCACCATGCCTTTCACATGCTCATAAAAGAGATTGATTTAGGAACATAAACATATTACCTTATGCAAACTGTACTGTATACAGTATGTATATGTATATTTAATGTCTTAACTGTGCCCGTTTAAGTATTGAATATTCATATCTAATTTTACCACTGAAGGGAAATCTTAGTAGCTGAGCATAAAAAGAATAGGAGCATACTGCAACGCGTGTGAAGACCATAAACGATATTAATTTTGGAACATAAACATACAGTATATGGCTGGTCTCGGTACTTTAAAGAAAACATACACGAAACATGGTTTCATTATGACCAGAATCGGTCTTGAGATATTTTTAACTTGATTTACAGTATTTGAGAGGTATGTCTTAACACCGATACTACAGTGCTTAAGTACTGCTCACGTATATGTTTCTAGGTTTATATTATGCATTTCATACGGTCAAATTACTTTTGAGCAACTAATAAGAAGCGCGAAACGGTATGCGTTTTAGTTTCGTTTTGTGCTGGGACCCGTGGATTGATTAGAGATATCAAGTACATACAAGTCATTTTTTAAATGTTGTAGTTCGGCTTGAAAAAATGTTACGAGCACATCATCTATCAACAATTACACAGGTTCTGTTTCCATATTGCGGATTTTGGTTACGTAATATTATTTTCTAGATTTCACGTTGTGAATATATGATTTGGGCAAACAGAGCCGCAAAGAAGTACATTATGGGTTGTTGTTGTTTTTTTTTTGCAGTTTTATCTAGAACAAGCGATGCTTAAACCTTTGTCTGATTCTTGTGAAACTATCCACACGACAGTTACAGTACCTAGGAGTTGACTTCAGTGATGTCACTGATGGGATGTTTCTAAAAATCCATCCTCTGTAAAATGTCTTCTCTAGTTGTCCTGCATATGTATTCGCTAATGAAGCTGTGTGTTCTGAGCCTGGATCTCTACATTTCTGTATGAACCAGCTTAGAGGGCTAAAGACAGCTTGTGTTTAAATTGAGTGTAAGGCAATTTATGCTTCTAAAGTCATGGTCAGCATTTATTATTGTACTGTGCTGTAAACTTGTTCTGTGCCAAGTCACATTATTTTATAGCGTTTTTATAGCGTTATCAAATCCGGTGGCGCTGTGTGTTAGTTTCCTGACTCCCATGTTACATGGTCTGTGATTGAAACCTGCAATACCGGTTTAATTCGTCACAGCCAGCACTCCGGTTGTAAAGTAGAAGCAGGCGAGATTTCCAGCGAAAAACACCTCCCCCTTCTTCAGGTGTGAGGGTCTTCTGCTCAGAATGAAACGCTAAAATGTAATGTAGGCTCTGAATGGGTTCAATTATGATTTGGGCTTGATTAAGGTCGCTGCCTTTCATCTAAAACCCTACTTGAATTCTTCTAAACTAAAAATCAGTGTTAGTGAGTTCTAAATAAAGAGGTATCCAGGTAACAGTGAAACGGGCTGACAGTCTGGGGAGATCGCCCGTTTTCCATGTAAATAGTTCCCTGGTTCCGCACCCCTTGGTGTTTCTCTCGCTCTCTCTCGGGTCACCTGATCATTAGCTCGAAAGATTTGAGTGCTTTGTGTATATTCTAATGGTAGTGGGGGCAGGGTGTGTGGGAACAGGTTTGGTTGAAATTGCATTGGAGATCTATGTTCTTCACACCTGAAACATTTTCTCTGAAAGCATTTTCTTCGCAGTTTAACCGATCTTGTTACAGCATGTTACAGTTTACTATTATTAACCATATTAATTTTAAGTGCTTAATGTAAAATCTTGTAAAAATATATTTTCATTGTTCAAATATACATTAAGTCTGACTATCATATAATAAGTTAAATACAAAACTAAAGAAAAAATAGGGTTAAATATAATTCAAAATATTTTGCTAACAATGTTAACTGTTTATGAATAATAAAATGTATTAACTAAGGAGTAGGATGGCACAGTTGTTAGTATGTTTTTTGTTTTGTTTCTTTTTCATAAATACAACAGTAGTACCTGATGTCTCAGTGGCTTTCAAAATTAAATTATGCATGCAAACCTGTGAACTAGAAAGATAACTAAGATATCCATCCATTATATTCCATAATATCCATGAAATATATGGCGCTGAAATATGTGTGACGCAGTGGTGGCCTGACACGGTGAGGTGCCCTGGCAGCTGTATGATGCAGTGGTGGCCTGGCATGGTGAGGTGCGCTTGCAGCTATGTGACGCAGTGGTGGCCTGGCACGGTGAGGTGCGCTGGCAGCTGTGTGATGCAGTGGTGGTCGGGTATGTAGAGGTGCACTGGCAGCTGTGTGTTGTGACGCAGTGGTGGCCTGGCACGGTGAGGTGCGCTGGCAGTTGTGTGATGCAGTGGTGGCCTGGCACGGTGAGGTGCGCTGACAGCTGTGTGGTGTGGCGCAGTTGTGGCCTGGCACGGTGAAGTGCGCTGGAAGCTGTGTGATGCAGTGGTGGCCGGGCACGGTGAGGTGCGCTGGCAGGTGGGTGATGCAGTGGTGGCCTGGCACCGTGAGGTGCGCTGGCAGCTGTGTGGTGTGACGCAGTGGTGGCCTGGCACGGAGAAGTACGCTGGCAGCTGGCACCATGCTGAAAATGTTTGTACCAGACTTTTTTGAGGCCTGTTTAATTGTGTCTGAAGTCTGATGTTGTAAATTTTATTGTTAAAAAGATCCATGAAAATGTCACTACTAAAGTTATCTGGTATTGTTGGTATTGTAAGTGGCAAGTAGAGCTCATATTTTAGATTTTGTGTAGTTGCTAGCGTTGAACTGTGTGTTGGATGCACATGAATATATTCATTATATGCCAGCGCACCTCACCGTGCCAGGCCACCACTGCGTCACAACACACAGCTGCCAGCGCACCTCACCGTGCCAGGCCACCACTGCGTCACATAGCTGCAAGCGCACCTCACCGTGCCAGGCCACCACTGCATCATACAGCTGCCAGGGCACCTCACCGTGTCAGGCCACCACTGCGTAACACCACATAGCTGCCAGCGCACCTCACCATGCCAGGCCATCACTGCGTCACACCACACAGCTGCCAGCGCATGTAACCGTGCCAGGCCACCACAGCGTCACACCACACAGCTGCCAGCGCACCTCACCGTACCAGGCCACCACTGCATCACACCACACAGCTGCCAGCGCACTTCACCGTGCCAGGCCACCACTGCGTCACACCACACAGCTGCCAGCACACCTCACCGTACCAGGCCACCACTGCGTCACACCACACAGCTGCCAGCGCACCTCACCGTGCCAGGCCACCACTGCGTCACACCACACAGCTGCCAGCGCACCTCACCGTACCAGGCCACCACTGCGTCACACCACACAGCTGCCAGCGCACTTCACCGTGCCAGGCCACCACTGCGTCACACCACACAGCTGCCAGCGCACCTCACGGTGCCAGGCCACCACTACATCACCCACCTGCCAGCGCACCTCACCGTGCCCGGCCACCACTGCATCACACAGCTGCCAGCGCACTTCACCGTGCCAGGCCACAACTGCGCCACACCACACAGCTGTCAGCGCACCTCACCGTGCCAGGCCACCACTGCATCACACAGCTGCCAGCGCACCTCACCGTGCCAGGCCACCACTGCGCCACACCACACAGCTGCCAGCGCACCTCACCATGCCAGGCCACCACTGCATCATACAGCTGCCAGCGCACCTCACCGTGCCAGGCCACCACTGCGTCACAACACACAGCTGCCAGTGCACCTCTACATACCCGACCACCACTGCATCACACAGCTGCCAGCGCACCTCACCGTGCCAGGCCACCACTGCATCATACAGCTGCCAGGGCACCTCACCGTGTCAGGCCACCACTGCGTAACACCACATAGCTGCCAGCGCACCTCACCATGCCAGGCCATCACTGAGTCAGAGATTAAATAAAACCTCACTCGGACCAAACAAATTTATATTTCTAAATATCACAACATGATCGAATTTAAGTCATTTTAATAACAATGAATAGTCACCTAGGCGTTACAATATAAACATTTATATTGATTTAAATAACGTTTTGATTTAAATTGCAAATGCGGGTTTAAATATATGTGTTTTTTGATTCACAATCAGACAAATGCAACATAAATTGATATCTTTGTCTTCTAAGTATCTTAATAAACTTTCAGCATAGCTTTCTCCCCGTTTAGATTTATTTTGGGATCAAACGTGGAAAGATTAGATTGTAATCATTTTTATTTTTTAAATACATTTTAGAAAAGTGTAATCTATACTAAAAAGCTGTACACCACCTGCTATAAAGATACATATTGTAATACTTTCGGGTTCAGATAGGACAGACACAAGAACTCAGACTTGCGGAGTTAAAGCAAGTTAAAGCCTTGATTTTATATATCACCTTTAAAAGTGGCATCTCAAAGCAAAGTAAATACCCAACACTGATTGTACCCATCTGTCATGCTAATAAAGCAGCTTGAATTGAATTGAGGGGGGGGGGGTATATTTGCTTTGTGTATAAAGTACATTGTGAATGTTTTCACAGCCTTCACTTTGTCGTTTTTATGCCATTTTTTGACCACGCACGAATATTCCTATGTCCGTATCTTCGCAAGGGAATCAGTGCGAATTTTAATACTAATTAAATGACCGCGGGCACTTTCCACCCCCTCTACATTCTCAGAGTAGAACAGACAAACCTTCTAATGAAAGACGGTCCACCCCCCACGGACAGGAAAAGTGCCCACAGGCACTTAAACTTAATATGGTCAGTAACAGTAAACAGTAACATGGTCAGAAGGAGCACGTACAAACGTTTCCGAAATAACCACATGTAAGACTCTGATGCTTAAAATGTTTAGGGAGAAAGTGGAATACTGGTGTGTATTTTTTCTTTAAACTACCAATACCAGCCATATACAGTCTGTAACGTAGGGATTTCTATATGTCTTTATTTAGTGGTTACATTAGTGACAAAGGCTAAACTTTTAGCTTCAGTAACGTGTACATGTCTCCCCTTTTTATAAAACGACATGGTTGAAAACTGTTCCAGAGCCACTGTTGTTTCATCAGTGAAAAGTACATCATGAAATGCCTCTCCCTGTTCAATCCACTGGAAAAAAGAAAAGGAGCATAAAGCTTCTGATGGTCATAAACGATATTCATTTAGGAGCAGCATCAGAGGTATGTTTTTAACTGCACTGCATTGGAGAGAATACCATAGTGTGTTTTTTTTTTACTCCCTGGCGGAAACTGGCTTCCAGAAGAATCAGTATGGCTCAGAGATTAAATAAAACTTCACTCGCACCAAACAAATGTATATTTCTAAATATCACAACATGATCAAATTTAAGTCATTTTAATAACAATGAATAGTCACCTATGCGTTACAATATAAACATTTATATTGATTTAAATCGCGTTTAAATCACCTTTATTTAAAACCCATAAATAAAGCTGATACTGTTTAGACTTTTAATTATTTAAAACTGTATTAAAGCAGCACGATACACAATGCAACGTAAATCGCTATCTTTGTCTTCTGTGTAATAATGTTCACCTCTCTGTCCAGCAAATTTACAATAGTAATAATAATGAACTTTATTGTATATGGCGCCTTTAAAGGTGGCTCCTCAAAGCGCTTTACAGGTTAAAAACAATACTGTTAGGCTGGGAAAACGATTTTTTTTTAAGAAATACAAAATGAGATATAATGATATGTTCTGGCTTAGACATTAACGAAGAGCATAACGCGTGTACTGTATACACTGCAAGTACAACCCCCCTCTCTGCAGGAGTGCTGGCTGTGACGAATTGAACCGGTTTCACGGGTATTTTCAAAGTAGGAGGCGAGATTTCCAGCGAAAGACACCTCCCCCCCCCTCAAAAACCCAGTAAGTACAGTACTTACTAGTTAAAGGCTAGGCTCCTCAATGAAATCGCTTTAACATGCTAATGCGTTGGTGTAACAGTCCGGGCGTGGCAAGCTTCTAATTTCAACCCGACTACGGCGAAAGGAACCCTTCTTTCATTAGAAGACAATGAACATATTTTAGCCCTGAATGAATTAATAGCAAACATGGTTTACATAAAAGACATTTTTCCAAGAAAGTTTAGCCTTTGTTACTAATGAAACCACTAAATAAAGACATAAATATAAAAATCTTAAGATTTTTAAAATACATGACTTTGCTAAAATTTATTTGAAAATAAAAACAATTACAACCGCCAGGGGAGGGAGAGAACAGGGGAGGGATGTTGGTTTTGCATAAGGGGCGGGGCTATGGAAATTAGGTCTGTTTGGGAATGTGTAGTTACATGTTCTGGCTGTTTGTGAATTATCATTGTTGAGTATGGAGTGTTGAGGTATTGATTTTGTGTAATGCTTTATGTTGAAAATTGAGGTGGATTTTGTTTATGATAAACAGGATAAACTGGGATGGGAGGAAGGTTTGGTTTTGCATAAGGGGCGGGATTATGATAATTAGAGGACTTTGCGAGAGTAAAATGGTTTGATATATTTGATTTTGTATTGTGGTTGTTATCTATGTTTTTGGTTGGTATTATGTTTATATGGTTGTTTTTGTTGGTTGGTTGTTATTATGGTTATTAATAATACGATCTATAGTTGAAATCTGAGCCTAAATAAAAAGAAAAAGCATTTTCAGAGAGCAATTACGCTGTGTTTATGTAGAATAAGTGATTAGGTTTATGAGCAATCTAATTACTTATTCGTTTAAAACGCTATATAAAATAAAGTTTATTATTAATTTGCTGGACAGAGTGGTGAACATTATTATGCATAAGACAAAGATAACGATCCTGATCAGTTTAGAAATCTGTGTACACTGTAAGGTTTTTACTTCTTAAACTTTTAAAATACACGTTTTGAATAGAAAGAAATCCTCTTCCTGGTACAGTATGTATAGCAAACCAGCACGTCTTTTTTCTCCAATCAGAGGGGTGTCAGATGGTGTCAGCCAATCACCATTCTGAAGCCCTACCATAATCTCTGGTATGGGGAGACCCCAGAATTCTGTCCCATAGTTTAGACAGATGATAGATACTTTTATTGATCCCGTGAGGGAAATAAAGTAAATCATTTTCATTTTAGGAAATTATTAAACGCTCGGTTAAAAGCAAAGGAGATTGTCTGTTATAGTGGACATAAAAACAAGAGTTCGCTGGCATTATATCCTAGAAGACACAGACCGGCGCCAGACCGGTAAAATGCCTGATGAACTAGGGATTGGACAGTTTCCAAGTGCTTGTACAATTGATGGAAATGTTCAAATAAATGTGCAAAAGAAATAAACAAAATAATCATTTATTTCTTTATCATATTGGGTAGCTAATGTCCTCTCTTTGCTAGTTAGTGGCTGTGTTTCTGCATTCGGTAGCAACGGGTGACTGTTCTCAGGCGGAAGATGTAAACAGCTTAATGTTCGTGTTAAATAATTTTTTAAAATTAAAATTCATTCTATACAGCAATCGCATATTTGGGTACCGTTTCATAAAACTTTCATGCTTAAAATGTTTAGGGAGAAATGGAAGACTGGTGTGTATTTTTTCTTTAAACTACCAAGACCAGCCATACACAGTACAGTTTACATACATACAGTAATGTTTATGTTCCTAAATTAATATTGTTTATGACCTTCAGATGCGTTATGCTCCTCTTCTTTTTATGCTCAGCTACTAAAATTTCCCTTTAGTGGTAAAATCCATATAAATATTCAAAACTAAGCGGATTAAAATGTGCACAGTAAAGACATTAAATGATTAAATCTTTGCACTACCAACCAATGCACCACGAGTGCCCCTGTCGGTCATTTTGGCCAGCCAATCACTTACCGCGGTGCCCTCCGGTGCCCTGCGGTGGCTTGTGGGTAGGTTACTGTACCGTGGGTTTTTACCGCGCATTTTGAATGGCTGTATCTGTACATTCACGTACATAAACATACCTAATTTCACATACATTCAAATACTTAAACACGGGTATGAGTGAGTACTGTGGTGTGAATGGAGAGCGCTCTCAAAATGGATGTTACTCACTGTTTGTTTGGTGTCAGTACTTCTGCGGTGAGTCAGCCTATGGTGGCCTCAAAAGGCCAAACCTAACCCCAGTTCTCAAGGGTTATTTATGGAAAGGGGAAAAACCACTTTGAAGTAGAGAAATGGTTTGCTCCAGAGGGGGAGGGGCTTACAAGCTATTTAAGCTGGCTCATCAGCCTAAGAGCTGGTCGCTGGTCGCTGGTCGCTGGTCGCGAGTCGCGAGTCGCGAGTCGCGAGTCGCGAGATAGTGGACTTACCTTTATTTGGATAATTTGTTTTATTTTCTGGTGTGGGGGACTGGGAGCACTGTAAATAGACTGCACTTGTTTGCTTGGGTGCTTTTGCGGTGGATCCAGTTTGGAAAAAATGGACCTACTTTGGCCTTGCTCAGGCCATTGTGTGACAGCAGGCTTCAGACCTTTTATTTTATTTATAAAGGAGGGCGTATTCAGAAATGTGTAATTCCTGTTTTAGAAATGCTTTGGGCAGTGTGTTTTATATAACACACAAACAGTATTCTAATTGTATACTGTAGACCTGTGTAGCAATCGTACTGGATGTGACTGGGATTCTAAAATGTTTCTTGAAAAGGTATTCAGGGCTGCTTGAATCTATAATAAAAAAGTGACCCAAAACTTCCTACCTTCCAATCACTGATGTCGCTCTCCCTAAACCCGTACGTGATGTTTTGCAGATGTGCAGTGTGCCTTTACTCCTGTATTAAAAACGACCTCTGTTGTTGGGCGGAGTTGAAGGAGAACTAACTGCACAGAAAAAGTATGTAACGATAAAATGTTTCTACACTTCAGAATGTCCCTTTAAATCCCTGCTCACACACGTCGGTGTGGGAAGCGGGCAGGTAGAGAGCTTTTACAGATGCTCATGATGTTTCTCATGGGTTGTTGCCTGCAGTAGCATCTCTCTCCACGCCTTTGGAAAGAAAAGAGTGGCTCCAGTGCAAGGTAAGGTCAGAACAGCTGGTCTGGTTGTCTTAGAAAACAAAATATTAAAATCAACAGGGAAATTGAACAATACAGAAATCAGCGCAGTATACAATAGGAAGCAATCAAACAAAATGCTCAGCAAAAATCGTAGTTGAGTAAATTGGTGTAAAAAAAATATTTGTAAGCAAAGGAGAGCCCGCACTGCACATGAAACACATCAATCATTCAGCATTTCTGAAACGTTTAATTGAATTGACAAAGAAATCCTCTCCTTAAACTTCGATAAGGATTATCTGTTGAGCCAGCAGGCGTAAGACTGCAGTTGCCCGTTTCTCACAAGTGTTTGAAGTTGTGGATAACGTTTAGCAGGTTTGGCGCCGTGGCTTAGCTGGTTAAGACGCCTCACTAAAAACCAGGAGACCCTGGGTGCAAATCCCAGCGGTATCTATTTGTAGACAACAGGCCACTCACTGCCAATATTTATGGAGCTCAATTTAAAGACAATGGGAGAAGCATGAGTTACAGCTTTCTGCAGCTGTTTTATATAGCTTTGGCTCTGTGGTGCAACAGAGAGCATGTTGGACTTTTAGGCCTTGATAGAATGAAGTCATTCAAAGGTTGTGGGTTCGAGTCCCACCAGAGTCACATATCATTTTGATTCAACCTTTCAAAATCCTCTAGGCATTGGTGTAGATCAAGTCAAATAAAGGACTTCTTAAGAGTCCACAGTTGAAAATGAACCAGCAGCCACAAGAAAGAAATTAGCACTGGACTGTGATCACATTACTCCTGTCCTGGAGTCCTTGCACTGGCTTCCTGTAAACTTCAAAATCCTCATGCTCACCTATAAGGCTCGGCACCTCAGTACCTGTCTGGTTTATCACCCTACTCCCCACGTCACAACCTTCGCTCTTCTAATTGTGTTCTCCTATCTGTCCCCCAGTCCGTCTACAATCAATGGGTGACATGGCCTTCTCCTGTTTTGCCCCAAAGCTCTGGATCTTTATCCCCAAGGATATCAGAGAGTCACCTTCTCTAAACTCCTTCAAATCCAGACTCAGAACCTCCTTCTTTAGAAGAGCCTTTATTGAACTATTCTTTACCCCTCTGTTCCTACTGTATTTAATACCATCATCTACTGTCTCCTCTAACTGTGTATTCTCATCCTGCTTATCTTGTGTATTTTTTAAATTTTATTGTTGTAATTCTGTAAAGCACGTTGAGAAACCACCTTTAAAGGTGCTATATAATGTAAAGATGATTATTATTATTATTATTATTATTAATGAACACTGATTACATGCGGTCCTTCTTTGCAAAGGATTGCAAAGGTTGGTGTGGTGTCTCCGGGGGAAAGTTTATGTAAATGAAAGTAGTACTCACACCACACTTTTCTTTCCTGAGTTTCGTGGCGTTTCGTCCTCCCACTCTCTTCCAAATACAGTCCGTAATCCGTTCCCTTAATCCTGATCCGATCCGATCCGAGTTCCAAAAGTCCGTAATAAAGCCAGTCCGCGATGTATCCTTATCCCGTGTCCGTAATCCAAAACCGTAAACCTTTTCTCCTTTCAGTAGTCCGTTATTCTTTAGCCCGATCTTAACATGCACCCCTTTCCTCTCTTTTCCTCCAAACCTTATTCACCTTATCGGCTTCCGCGCTGTTCACTGCCTCCGGGGCACTTATATTTCGGTTCCTGATGCGGCTCAGCTGTGTCTCATTGTTTCTTAGGGTAGACCCTTTCCATTTACTGGTCAGCTGATTCTTTTTGGCCGCCATCTTGCTAAGGTCCATCTCTAGTATTTTCAGTGTTTCATTCACGCTGGACCTAAAGAACAGAGAACACTGTTGAAATTGCTTAACTGCCTAGCAGACACTTTGTCACCTTCTTCTGACTTGTATTTAACGTGACTCTCTGAAAACGTGGCACGTTTTATCTGTGCTACCTGAATGGAGGGCGAGCGCACTCATAAGAATCATAGATTTACAGCAAATGTGTGTTTTTTTTGCTTCTTAACACTGAGATAGTTGGAGATATTTGGCAGCAGTGGGATTCCAACTCACACCCCCAAAGAGACTGCAGCTTTAATCCAGCTCTAAACTAAAAACTGGGTGACTTGTAAGGGCTGGTAGGAGAGGAAAGGAATAAATGCTTCTTTTTTGGACAAAGTCTTTATCTACTAAAAGAAGGAAAGAAATATTTGATTATTATTTTTTCACCAGTTGTTTTGATCAAATTATTGTAACGCAGTGCCATATTAAGGTATAATATGTACATGAACGTCATGTCTGAGTTGGTGATGGCAGCTGACTATCGCTGGAGGACAGTTCATCATGAGCGTGTAAGACAGTATATGAGGGAGTAGAGATTGGCCTCTGTGGCGCAGTGTTTTAGGCAAATGTAAGGTTTTTTTTCTTCTAAAATATTTTCAAATGCGTTTTTGTTGCTGAAAATTAATCTTGTGCATTTGAATGAATTCCGATATTGTCACCTAATTCTATACATTTTATAATCAGACTAGAACATTTAGAGGAGCTCAATTGCATAAATTAATTGCATAGTGATAGTATTTCTTGCCTTTAAAATACTTAAGTCCAAAATGTAGAGAAGGTGCTCCTGTTTTCACCATTATAAGAACTGTGATGCACCAGTAATATTTACTCTCATAAAAGTATTGTAATTGTATTGTTCTGTTCTGTAACAGTCTTGAGTGACACAAATCTTCTGTTTTACTGCACTACACTTCTCCAGGAGTCAGTTCAGCACACAAGGATCCTCAGTCAAACAAACACTGCAATCGCTTGATAAAAGCCATTCCTCATCCTTTCTCTTAGTATTGGTGCAACTTTTGTATGCAAAGGAGGTGACTTGACAATGAAAGGTGTGATCACCTTAAAGAGAGTCTTCATGAAGGTGAAGACCTACATGCAGTTCATCATACGTGAGCGCGGACTTGCCCACCCCTCCACTCCCCACCATGATGACCTTGTGGAATGAAGGTGTGCGTTGGCAAGCTCTCCACAGTCAATTGACTGGACTTGTGAAGAAACCAATCTCATTCAACAACGATACACATGAAGCTGAATCTGTGAGCTGATTGACAAAAAAATGTCGCTTCAAATTTTCCGCAAGCTGTTTTACTTGTCTAACCACCTCTTCCTACTTTACAGTGAGCACATATATTTCAGTTTCTTCTCTTACTTTTTCTTACTATTTTACTGTCCCTTTCCCCTATGTGGAGATGTATCCACATCCGAAACCCCATGTTTCACCCTACGTTTGTGCCAGTTTTACATTCTGTGTAGGAGCCCAACTTACAGAGGTCCAGTGGTGCAGTCGGTCAGTGTGTGGTATGCACACAGCTGTGCACAGTGGAGTTATACTGAGGTTGTGTGTTCAAGCCTCCCCTGCAGCCATTTAGTCTTTTGAATGTTTTTCACCAATAAAAAGTTCATTAGCCATAGCAATTTCTCTGCGACTTTTGCAGGTATTCATAATGAGAATAATGTTTTGTATGTGATAAATAACCACACCAGAAAATATTGGAGAGAAATGGCTTGTCGCACTATTCGCAGCAGGCACTCAGACACAGAAATGTCCTGTCATTAAAGAAAATTCATGAAGAACAGGAGTGACATCATTGCAAACGCAATATTTTCTGATGTCTGTTTTGGTTAATAATCATTTGTGTGGGAATTACTTCTGTCATTATTACTAATACTGATAAAAACAAAGGACACACAGATCTCTGGATGTTGGTCTGGACTCTAGAAAGTGTTTCTATTTGCAAGCGGCTATGGACCTCAACACCTGTTGATGGGTCACTTCTGTCAGACACACCAGTGGAACCCAAGCCCACCTACACACACATTCACACACACTGATAGATATACTGTACACCTACACTCTCACACACATTTACACTCACAGACACATCACACATTTATACACACAATCAGACACTCACACACTCACATATATACACTCACACATGCTATCATCATTAATACTCACATAGACACAGACACTACACACACTGACAGACATACCAACACATACACTTACAAATATAAAACTACACACTGACAGACACCACACACTCACACACACCATACACACACATTCATAGGCATGCATTCACAGAAACAAATAGACACTACGCATACTCACAGACACACACTTATAGACACCAAACACTCAGAGACCCCACACGCTCACACACTAACAGCCCACACACGCACAGGCACCACACACTTCCAGACACACACCCACACACGCACAGATACCACAAACACACTTATCTACAGATACACAATAACTGACACAAATATAAATACTACTAATACTACATCAGTAACACTATCACTAACACTGACACAAACTACTAATAATAACAGTAATGCTGTTACTAAAACTAACATTACTACTAGTGTTAATATTCTAACAGTAACACTATAATTAATATTAACAGGAATATGAACATTAAAACTAAAATGATCAGTAGTGCCACTGTCATTAATACTGTAACACAACAGGGGTTCAGGCAGGCACCCTTGCCACATTAGCCCCACTGTCAGGGGATTGAACCTGGGACTCCCACATCACTCAGCAGGGACCCAGCCCGGTGAGCCAAAGAGAGATCTCTCTACAGCCCAGTAGCTGTAGTCCTGCTATCACAGGGAAGGGCGGTGACATCACCGCTCTGGTAAGCCGGCTCTTACACAGTACCTGTCGGCCGTAAGCGTTACAATACTCACATGAACACTAGCATTAAAACTACCAGTTGTACTCTCACTAATATTAACATGAAGACACTGATATTAGTATTAGTTGCTGCCCGTGATGTCACACCACTCTTTGTGACGAAGGCGAGACACTTATACGCGTGCAGTGACTGGGCGCCTGTCGCCGTGGTTACCATTCTTATGATTTATAAACACTGGAAAAATGCATTTAAACTGTTACTTACATACATTTATGAACTTGAAATATCATTTTCTAGCTCTAGGATACAGTTACCTAAATAATAATATGAATAATCATTGTGTAATTTCGGATTGAACATTATTAACCCTATCTATCTATCTATCAATTGGCTTCATTACTCTGCTCTCCTCCCCACTGATAGCTGATGTGTGGTGAGTGCTCTGGCACACTATGGCTGCCGTTGCATCATCCGGGTGGATGCTGCACATTGGTGGTGGTGGAGGGGAGTCCCCATTACTGTAAAGCGCTTTGAGTGGAGTATCCAGAAAAGCGCTATATAAGTGTAAGCAATTATTATTATTATTAGCCCTAAACGCACTATGGTAATTGGTCGATACAGTCATTATCGTCCTGGCCAAATTTCCCTTTGGCCCTTACCAATCATGGCCTCCTAATAATCCCCCCTCTATGAACTGGCTACATTATTCTGCTCTCCTCCCCACTGATAGCTGATGTGTGGTGAGTGTTCTGGTGCACTATGGCTGCCGTCGCATCATCCAGGTGGATGCTGCACATTGGTGGTGGTGGAGGGGAGTCCCCATTACTGTAAAGCGTTTTGAGTGGAGTATCCAGAAAAGCGCTATATAAGTGTAAGCAATTATTATTATTATTAGCCCTAAACGCACTATGGTAATTGGTCGATACAGTCATTATCGTCCTGGCCAAATTTCCCTTTGGCCCTTACCAATCATGGCCTCCTAATAATCCCCCCTCTATGAACTGGCTACATTATTCTGCTCTCCTCCCCACTGATAGCTGATGTGTGGTGAGTGTTCTGGTGCACTATGGCTGCCGTCGCATCATCCAGGTGGATGCTGCACATTGGTGGTGGTGGAGGGGAGTCCCCATTACCTGTAAAGCACTTTGAGTGGAGTGTCCAGAAAAGCGCTATATAAGTGTAAGCTATTATTATTATTATTATTTATTCACTGTTTTCTAGATATTTAAACAGGATCAAGAAAAGAATCAGTACTCACCAATCGGTGAAGTTTATCGATTTTTCTATGGTTCTTCAGTTGAAATAATTGGTTGTCGATAGATAAGTGATCAATAACTCTTCTCTGTGCACTCCGTGCACCTCCCGTGCTCTCTCTCTCTGATCCCGGCGCTCTGGCTGGTGTCTGTGACGTCACAGCCCTTATTCTGATAGAGCAGAGCGCGTCTCTGCTGCTTTTGTGTGTCTTATTTCATGAATGCCAGAGGTACTCGAAATGTTGCAAAAAAAAAGCGTTTTTTGTGTTGTTAAAAAATGAGTGCTGATTTTTATTTTATACAGTAAGCGCATGCATGTTGAAACACTAAATTCTATAAATAATTGAGAAATAATAAAGCCAGGAAAACATGATATATGTAAAAATAAAATTTGATCACATAATTTACTTCATTACCTCTGGTGGTTAAATGTTTTTTTCTGTTGTGTTTTTTTCTCTTGTACCTGTTTCTGATCCTCTGGTTGTAGTTATATTTGTAAATTCTATACGTTTAAAAAATAGCGCATCTCTGCTGGAGGAGACTCCTGTCCGGAGCCCGGAGGGCTTTTCATACAAATATAACATCTCCAAATAAACTAAACCGGGCTGTGAAAAGAGGCGATTTATAACAGTTGGAGAAGGAGAGCGACAAACCGAGGAATGAAATTCATTAAACAGAAAAAAAATAGTTTAGTTCACAGATGAATGCGTTACAAGGCGTACCCATGTGGAGCAGTAGAGAACGAGGACGAGTCCCTGAAATAGGTGCTTTTAAGGGTTTTACACAAATCATCAGAGTATAGAAGCCAGGAGGATTAGACTCATGTTCCTGGTAGTTAAAATGTGTATCCTGGTTTTATTTTCACCCAGCTCTCAGCTCTATAGGTAGTCTGATGATTTAAATTAACTGTATAACTGTTACAAGACTTCATCTAATTGTACATTTATAAGACTGTCTGTTAGACACTTGTGAGAGCAGCTGAATCCCAGGGCTGGTGTGGAATCACACACAGACAGGTCTTCTGTGTGATCTGAGTCCCACTGCTCAGAGCTACAGACTGGTCAACTGGTCACTATTGTAGTCACGACCATCGGCCTTTGGCTACTAATAATCAATATACTGATCAGAGTGTCAATACTGGTGTTTATTACATAAATACAAAGATAATTCCACACTCACTTGTGTTATAAAACACTTAAAAAACATGTTTGGAGGCTGATATACAGTAAAGAAAGTAATACTGCAGGGCTGGAAGTCCTGGAAAGGGATAATAGAAGCTTCTTGCTTCCGACCTGGAACAGAGCCCACAGCTGCCAGATCAGTGACCCCTGAGCCCAGTTCACAGAGAGGAGAACCAGGAGCTCTTTTATGTCTCTAAGAGGGCTGGGAGAAAGGATAAAAGGGGGAAATGTGACTTGAGTCCAGGCTGTTCTGTCTGATATTATTCATGTAGCAGCACTGATTGTCTGAATATCTTCTCGTTCTGGATTGTGAGGATAGAGAGCACTACGGAGTTGAGCTTCTGTCTGAGTGTGAGTCAGAGCTGTGAATCTGACTGAGAAGAGAATAATGATTTTTTATTCTGCCTCTGAGAATTTGTATTCTTTGCCAAGTGGTGTTACATCCCCTTCAGATACTCTGCACAGACTGCCAGAGTGAGAGAAGAGGAGAGAGAGATGGACAGATAAGAGCACACACAGCGAGAGAGACATACGTCTTGATTTACTTTGAAGCAAGTGTTCATTTCCTTTCTGGAACAAGTTGTTTCTGAACTTCAAGAAATTCATACAACTTCTGAAAGATAAAATACAAATCTTGCTTATCAGGACAGAAGAAATGCTGCAAGAAATGCCAGTGATTTTTTCTCCTTTTAACGAAAAGTGGAGAAAAACAACAGGAGTGCATCTCCGTCGGCTTCATTTAGCTTAATACAAGTATTCACTTCCTTTTCTGTAGATTACAGCCTGCAAAAGATGAAATGAAGTTCTTAATTACTCTTGGTCAGAAGAAATACTGCCAGCTGGCAGGAAAATGACAGTATTTTATTTTCTTTAACTACAAACATGTGAGTTGTGAAAAGCAACGGGAATGTGTCCCTGTGCAGCTGTTAAACAAAGGGCTGGTGGGTCAAACGCACTCAGATTGTGTAAAGAAAATTCATATGTTCATAGGAAGGCATAATAAAATCCAGAACTGTATTGGTGATATCAATAAACAGGGCTCATGTTCACAATAAAACCTTATTGTATAAAACGTTAAAATTCGTAAATATGTTTTTTTTAACTATGCAAAGTGTTAAACCATTCATGAAGGATTTTTTAGACAAAAAAAACACACCATTATATGAGAAAATACATTTACTATATGTGCATTTAACTTACTTTTTAACAATTTCAATTTTAAGGTAGATGAAAATTGTTGCCCTGCTTTTTTGTCAGAAATACACAAGCTTGTTATGTCTTGTGTCAGAAATAAACTGCATGAAATTCGCTAAAGCAACAAAAAGTAAGCGCCACAAAGAAGATGCACATTTGCGTTTATAGTGCAATGTTATCTCGAGCCTTTAAACTTACTTTAAATGCAATTTGTTTTTCTCTGTGGCTCTAAGGCTTTGTCATTTAGGTGTGCTGTTTTTTTTTTACATATTGTAAAAAAGTCGCTTAATCATTCGAAACATAAACACTCCAATCGTAAACAATTGACCATTCATATTCCTGAATTTTAAACCTATGGAGTATTTATATCTTGTCTTAGTATTTGTGAATATTACAGAGCTCTTTTTCAAAAGCTGTCAGTATGGATTAGTGCTTAGGTTTCCTGGTTTTCACCCAGGCAGTCCAGGTTTGATACTTGGTATAGGAGCTAACTGTGTTGCCTTCTGGATTTGAAACGGGTAGCTCAGTGCAGAAAAGAGCCCCATAGATCAGCATGTACATTTGCCTGGACAGCAGATTTTTCGGAAAGTGTAATTGGATTATAGCACGTGCCCTTTACGTTGTTATTGATACATATGTGCTCTTTTTTGTATTATGTGTATTTCTGTTGTTCAAATAAAAAATATTAAAAAAAAACTTTCAGGATGCGTGCTGCTGTAAAAATAAAATGACATCAAGAATGCTGTACGCAGAGGTCTGAAACCTGCTCCACAGAAGAACTATATCCAGAGGTGTTAAAGAAGTCGAGATCTCGCCATGAGAGGGGAAGCATCTCAGAAAAAGCAGGTGCAGTTGCTTCCACGGTCATAACGCCACGAGGTTGGACGACGAGTGAAAGCCACCCAGCTTTCTCCGATCAAGTAATGAGACAAGGAGAAAGATACAGAGGGTAGTGTGGCCGAGTGGTCTAAGGCGCTGGATTAAGACTCCAGTGTCTTTGGGGGCGTGGGTTGAAATCCTACTGCTGCCAGATGTGTCTGTGACCCTTTTTCTTCTGACTTGGAAAGCAATCAGTGGAATTGTGTTTTGACAGTCTCTTGAGAACCTAAGCAAAGTTCTTAGAGATACTTTGTCAGCTTGACATCAAGGCAGGAAACAAAAGCTTTATTGTGTCCTCTCAATCCAAATGAGCTTTGCCACCTTTAGCGTTATGCAGGGAACAACGTCTGCTGAGATCACTTTCGAGTCAGTGCAAATTGTACTGTGTTTTAATATCGGTTGTGTTATCAGTTGCGTACTGCTTCTGTCTGTGAAACTTTAATGTTTTGATAAGAATTAAGAGGAGTGTATGAAGGTCATAACAGAGGGAGGACACACACATTCCTCACAGGGAGCGCAGAGCAATGAGCCGCGCCTGCAGCTCGCTGAGTCTTTTCTCATATAACCCGGACACACAGCGTCTCCAGCCCGTGTTGGAGATTTACAGTACACACTGTTCCTGGAGCTGGATAGGTGATTCCAGATTCTACAGCTCTCTAGCAATAGAGGGAGTCAGGCTACAGAAATTGAGAATATCTCTTCAGAATGTGGAAATATATTCCCGAGACGAGTCCTTTCTCAAAGGTCAACACTCCATGCAAGTCACCCCTCCCCACATCGGGCAGTGTAGTAGTTATCACCTTCTCTTAACACACCAAAGGGCTTCAGGGCGAAACCGGCAGAAACAAATCGATCTCTTTTATCATACGTTTTGCACGCCTGACGGGGTTTTACGGTGCTGTTTTCTACACTGAAATGATCATTTGGACACCAAAAGGCAAGAGAGACACATTTCTATGTCGTCAGAAAACCAAGAATTTTAACCGTTAGAGCCCGCAAGTGCCACGGAGAAAAGAAAAAGTTTCAACGAGATAATATGGCACTATAAACGCATTATTTTTCTTTTTCGTAGCGCTTGTGTTTTGTTTGATTTAGCGAATTGTATACACTTTATTCCTGACATATGACTTAAAAGGCTGGTAGGGTATATTTACGACAAGAGTGCTGAACAACAATTTTCATTAGCCGTATTGTAAACTTTTTTGATTTAAAAAAGTAAATTTAATGCATATATAGTAAGAATGTTTTTTTTTTCATATAATAGTGTTTATGGTCCCAAAAACGTCATTCATTATTTAACTGAGATTTGTCATAATTAAAAAAAACTCATTCACGAATGTTAACATTTTTTTACAATAACGTGTTTTATTGTGATCTTGCGCCCCGTGCAGCAACATCACCAGGCAGTTTAATGGTCTGTCGTCCTTTTACAGTTCTTCAGATGCACCAGATGTATTTTAAAAATACGTAAATAACAAGTCTGGTGCAGCGAGGCATTCTGATTAACTCAGATTCACTCTCCACGTGTGTTACAGATATCATATAATGTTTTTGTATCCACGCAAAACCTCGCATGAAAGTGAAGTTGATAAATTTTACTTGTAAAATATTTAACACGTTTTAGTGCCAAACTATTAAAATACATCAGAAAAGTAACCGAACTCATCCAATTTATGCATTTGAAACGAACGTATGGGGGACTTTAACATGACTTTCAGGAATCTGGAAATTCACTTTTAGGAGTCTTCGGAAGTCTGGACCCAGATGTGCTCGTACACTGAGGAGGAGTGTTTTGACTTCCTGCTTTCAGCGCGTGCATTGTTTCTACTTGTGACCACCAACAGAGAGACGCTTTACCGGTTCACAAAAACGTCCCGGGAGTTTTCTGGGTTAAGAGGGAAGAATAAATGCAATAAATTGAGATGTTATTGCCGCTGGGGAGTATGAAGGCGGTTTAGCGAGGCGGTGGTGTGTGTATGGGAGGAGACGCGCATTCCGCACGGGCAGCGCAGAGCAACGAGTCGCACCTGCTGCGCGCCGAGTCCTGTCCTATATAACCGCTGAGCTCGGACACACACAGCGTCTCCAGCCAGTGCTGGGGATTTAAAAGGTAAGGCCTCCTCCTCCTCCAGAGCGGGAAAAAGCCTCACTTGCTCAGTTGAGGTTATAGGAATCAGTGTTTTTTCATGTTGTCTAGAATAGCGTTTATTATATATATTTTTCCAGTTCTCTGGTTTATCAGTATTATTGGGCTAAGCTCCAGTTAAGTGCTTGGTTTAGGAAGATCAAGAGTGAGAGAGGGAAGACAGAGGTACAGATTAATGGAAGTTACGAAAGCAATGGATTGGCTCTAAAACTTGTCACATGCATACAGTGTGATGTTGTATAGTTTCAAAGCCACTATGGGATAGCTTATCTGATAGCTAATGTGTATCCCATATTAGTTCAGTATAGTACACCTTTACCTGTACCATTTGGTAGGACAGAAATTACTGCACTATAGCTTTGGTAAAGAGATGGACTATGAACAAAATCAAGACGTGTCTCTCTCACACCAAATAATGAAGATAAACGGGAAGTCAACGAGATATTGTACAGCACTTGGCTTCCATGGAAATCTTTGATTCTGAAAGCACGGTGAAATGGCAAAGGAGGCAAAGGAATCAAAACCTAGGACAGCGCAAAGGTAAATAACTTGTGTAAAATATTTTTATAACAAACTGTTGATCTTTTTCCCCCCCAAGTCCTCTTGTGCGAGCCATTGACAAACTGATGGAGGAAAATGAGCTACCAGCAGCTCATGTTCAAAGACGGCTGTGGGCTGACCTTGGTGTGAATGTGAGTCTGACATTGATAAGAAGAGTGTGCATAGGGCTTGGATGGAGATAAAGGTAAAAACTAAAGAAATGCTCAAGCAAGCACTTCAATGGATTGAACTGAGAGACATTTCATGATGCGCTTTTCACTGATGAAACAACAGTGGATTTGGAAGAGTTTTCAAGGTCCATGGCTGGGGGTGGAATATCTAGAAGAGGCCCAGGACAACTTCTTAATTTCAAAGGAATAATGGATCGGGAATTCTTCTTCATGATCAAACAATCTACTGCCCCATACATCAGGGAGCACTTTGGATCCAGGCATCATTTCTGTCAGGACAACGATCTGAAACGCACAGCAGCAAAGGGAAGACTTAAAGCAGAGGACATAAACTGAGTGAAAACTCCATCAGAATCCCCAGATTTAAATCCAATAGAAATGGTATGGCATTCCCTGAAAGACTATATTTGGGGGGGGAAAAAGCAAGAACTCCTCAGAGCGATAAAAAGTTGCAACAATTTTATTAACAGGCGGTTTCATGTTTTTCCTAAGATTGGTGAGCGCAAGGGGATACATTTGAGAATGTGATTTCATGAAGGCTTTTGTTCTGTCTTGCTTTGTCAGATTGTGAATCAATAAAATCATTTAATTAAACATGCCTTTCCAATTTTAATTTAAAAAAAAGTATGAAAATGTTTTCTCTCAATTTTAATGGATTTATAACCCTCCATTATAAACGTAAATATTAAGCCCCAAAATAAACACACAGTAATAAATAATGTGTTCTACATTGACCTTTTTATTAAGTGATAGACAAAAAGCAGGGTGATTACTTTCTTTGCAAGCTAGTAGAAGAAGCAAGTAGGAGACTTGAAGCTCAGCAACAACAATAATAGAGTTTCAGCATCCTGCCTCTGGCATTCGTGTCTGGGCAGGTAGTACAGAGACCCTGCACTCTCACTGGGCTGCATCTCCAGTTGGCACAGATACACACACCCACATAACCCTGCTGCCAATGTGTGCCAGCAGCTCTCTCACCCCTCCCCCTCTGTGTGTCGTCAGCTGTGTGTGACTTTAGACAAGTGCCCCTTTACCGCAGGGTGGCGATCCATTCATTGATAACAGATAACGGTACAAAATAGAACAATGTAGAGCACATAACGTGGTTATGTATTGGAAATATTTACAAATATTGCGGTAATTGTGCAGTATATGCTTCTGGGAACACATTTCTTTTTTCAAGCAGGTAATTGCTCACTTCTGCTGCCGTAGAGTGTTTTGGAATCTACATGCTCTCCCCCCATAGTTATTATTTCCACAGCTATTAAAAAAGGTTGATCAATTTAACAGTCCGGGTGTGGCAAGTTTTGACTGTTTCCTATCAGTCTTGTGTGAAAAGGAACCCCTCGTTCATTGGAAGGTTCGCCTGTTCTATTCGTATATGAGCCTGCACTGCAACAGCCATAGTCTGGAGTCAAAGACTTTTTATGGGAAGAGACATGGTGCATCAGCTGCTCCGGCTTGCAAAGTGAGAAGGGTAAGCAAATCCAGAGTGCTTCATTTGAAATATCTGATTATAGTGCATGTCAGAGTAACAATAAACATTTTTTTTTGCACAAGTAATTTTTTAAGTGTAAATCCTGTTAAAAATAAAACCACTTTACTGGTCATTAATTGGTGTCTTCTGTAACGATTTAGCAATAGCGATGTGTCTGTTTGTTCGGCTGGAGTGTCTCTAAACAAAGTTAAAGCCGCAATAACATGGGGGCGCTTGGTTTCAAACGCGCAGCTGCGGTTCTTATTTGTTTCGTGACTAATTGCAATTGAGTATATCACTAACAACTACGTACCCTCATCCGGTGAATTGTAGCCTAAATGCAATTCTTAAAATTAAAATTAAAAACCTAACATTGATTTGTCAGAGAATTTAGTTTCAATATAAACAAGAAACAGAGAAAGTAATTGTATATTAACGGAACCTACATATTAACCTACTAATCAAATTAACTGAAATGTTCCAGCAGTTCGGGCTGATTAGTACAACAACAACGCTGAGCCCTGGGAACCAGATTAAGCACAAGTTCAGATGAACTCCAACTTTGTTCCACACGTTTTTTTGCTACAATTGAACTCAGAGCTGGAAATGATCTCCAGAAAGTACCGTACTAACTAAACCACAACTTAGTATGCAGCTGCGCACTAACTCGGGAAGTTAGTTGCAATTGGCCCATAGAGTTTGCCCTCGTGAGGTCTGTATCAGGCTCAAGCAAAGCCAATCCATTGCTTTTATAACTTTCATTAACCTCCACCTCTGTCTTTCCTCGCTCACTCTTGATCTTTCTAGACTAGGCATTTAACTGGAGTTTAACCAAATTATACTGTTTAGCCACAGAAAAGAGAAAATAATACAATAAACACTATTCCCGACAGCCCGAAAAACCGCTGATTCCTATAACCTCAACTGAGCAAGTGAGTCTGTTTCTACTCCCTCAGAAGCAAGAAACATTACCCTTTCAATCTGCAACACTGGCTGAAGACGTGTTTAATAAAATAAGTGGCGCAGTTAATACCAAACACTTAATCTCGGGGTTGTGAATTCGAGCTCCAAGCTGGTAAGAAATCCCATAGGTTATGATACATTTACTTTTTTCTAATAAGAAGTAATATTATAAAACTTTTTCCGATACCAGTTTCATTGTGAGTTTGCAGGTGACATGTTCTTTATAAAAACAATCCTTCGTATGGGATCAATTACCGCGCCAGAACAAATATCAGAAAGAAATCGCCTGTCACTAAGGAATTTAAGTGAAGTAGAGACATAATCAGAAAACCTACATATAGGAAATGTTAGTCACTTTGTATGTGCTTTAGCGTTTTCTTTTATATACTGAAAAAAAAAGTTCAAGGCGTTCTAGTCGCTGTACTCCTCGTAGATAATCTCAACGAAATCACAATACAGTACAGGACACAAAGTGAGGAGCTCATGCAACGAATACTCTTAAACATGACAAGAGTAAAGGCACACTGCACATCTGCGGAACATCACATCCTAGTTTAGTGACAGTGGCATTATAGACTGGAAGCTAGCAAGTCTCAGATCACTTTTTTATTAAAGGTTCAAGCAGACCCAAATACCTTTGCAAGAGACATTTCAGAATCCCAGTCAAATCCAGTACGATTGCTGGATGTTAGAATTCAGCTGAGCTATAGCACAGATCTGCAGTCCACGATTAGAATACTTCAGGTGCATCGTGTTAGACATACCGCCCAGAGCATTTCTAAAACAGGAGATACATTTTCGTTTCGAAATTAGATATACGTAGAGTGAAATGGCCTGGGAAAAGTCCTAAGTTTGAACAGTTCAAAATAGACGAAAAGGGGTAATAACAGACTCTTTCGAAATGTAAGTACATTAAAGCTGTGCAGACCTTGTCTTTATTTACCTATTTTAATCGTTTTTTGGAAAGTGTAACTGTATTATTTTATGTGTCCCTGACGATTCTACTGATGTTATAAGTGTTCTTGTTTATATTGTATCTATTTTGTTGTTCAAATAAAAAGTAAAACAAAAAAACTTTCCGGAGGTGTGCTTCTGTAAAAATAAAATGACATCAAGGGCACTATACGTAGAGGTGTGAAGCCTGCTCCACAGAAGAACTAAATCAAGAGGTGTTAAAGAAGTCGAGATCTCGCCATGAGAGGGGAAGCATCTCAGAAAAATCAGGTGCAGTCGGTTCCACTCCTTTTACTTACGGCGCTCGGCCGGGTTATCCTTGAGAGCAGCTTTTCAGCACTTGTAGTCCGACTTTGTGACGCGTGGAACCAACTGCACCTCCTTTTTCTGAGATGCTTCCTCTCACTTGGTGAAATATTCACTTCTTTGGCCCTCTGAATATAGTTTTTCTGTGGAGCAGGCTTCAGACTCTGCTTATAGCGCCCGCGTAGAGATTTTATTTTTACAGGAAGACGCATTCCGAAATGTAACTCTCCAGTTTAAGAAAAGCTTTGAACGCCATATTTTACACAACGCACAAACAGTATTCTAATTGCAGACTGCAGATCTGTGCAGCAATCGTACTCGATTTAACTGGGATTCTGAAATACTTCTAGTAAAGATATTCAGGTTTCCTTGAACCTTTAATAAAAAAAAAGACTTCGCTTCCAATCTCCGATGTCGCTGTAAACTCAGACGTGATGTTCAGCAGATGTGCAGTGTGCTTTTCTCTTGTCATATTCAACTCACTGCGTGTCCTGTACTCTACTGTGATTTCATTTAGATTATCTACGTGGAGTACAGTAACAAGATCGCCTTGAACATTTTCGGTTTGTGAAAGAAAAAACTAAAGAAAATACAAGTGATGAACATTTAAAATAACCACAATACAGCTAGAAGAAGAAAGATAAAAGATGATTTATAATGACATTCACAATAGATTTAATAAAAGCACAAATGCCCAAACAGGGACTTGAACCCTGGACTCTCATATTAAAAGTCTGATGCTCTACTGACTGAGCTATCTGGACTCTGGAAAAAAAGAAGACACTGTTGGGATCCTCGCAAGTCACATGTCTCTTCTTGTGCCGAAGAACAGTCATTCCTGACCCATCTGGAATGACCGCTGACAGACTTTATCCAGAAGTGACAGCACCACTCCCAGTGGAATGAGAGAGAAATACAGCACGACATGGGGAGTCAAGGGGCTCCTACAATTCATCTTTCCTCACATTACTGATTTTTTCACTAACATTTTGACCTTGTCACAATCAGATTTTTTCACATTTAATAAGATCTTTTAATCAACAACATTTAAGAAAGAAAACAAATGGAACATTTTTTGGAACGATAATTAAAAAAAAAACTTTACTTGCCTTGGTTGTATAAGTGTTCACACCCTTTATAAAGGAGGTTATAACTATGCTGAAATTTAACCAGTCACATTCCAAATCATGTACAAAGGTTATTTGCCTTCGCCAGACATCAATTGTATTGATTACAATTACACACCTGAAGAAGGCTCCACTGCCTATACAGCAGTGCACAGCGGAGTCATGCCAAGGTTGTGAGCTTCAACCTCACCTGGAGCAGTGTGGCCTCTGTTTTTAACCTACTGAAAGCAACTGATGATTTTAGGTGGAGATCAGGTCTACATTAACATGTAAGAAACAAGTAAAAGTTTATTCCATATCACACGTTGTGTTTCCTTCTCATTTCAGCATGAAATAAACCTTTACTTGTTCCTTTGTAGCCCATGCACGTTGACGCAGCTACCTACTTAAATTACCATCAGCTGTGATTACTGACGGTTGTTCTACTTTAAGTAATCAACAAAGAACACAGTGTGCTTCACTAGACTCCGGTCACCACATGATTAAAAGCAAGCAAGTATCTTTTCAAATTGACGTCAGCAGGGGCTAGTGACCCCCAGTATTTGGCGTCCGCCTTGCTCAGGCGGTAGAGCATGTGATTCTTAATCTCAAGGTGGTGGGATCAAACCCCACATTGGGAGTTACAGGAACCTTTCTAATCCTCAGGTAAGGTTGAGTGGTCAAACCAATTTAACATCTTTTTATTGTCTGCGAGAGAAAGATTAAGCATCTGGATTTGGAATCTTCAGGGAAAGAAAAAAAAATCCTAGAAGGCTCAAATTTGCTGGTGTCTTGGCCCCTCTAGTAGTGACCAGCAGTCTTTGATCACATAGTATATTTCTCACCGCTGCATCACACCTTCAATCTTCTCAACCGTTTGCAGCAAGTATGTGGCGAGATAAGCCTCTTGCATTCTTTGTTTCCACCTTCCCAGATATTCACTTTGATTGGCAGAGCCAATGTATGCAGTTGTCAGTGTCGAGAGCAAAGAGTATGTCGATGGGAAGTCTGGGAGACCTGCCAAACAAGAGATAAAAGGGAGAATATCCTGTCACTTCACACCTCGTACAATTGTAAGCATAGATCAGTTTGTTGAGAGACTCTTTACAGTTCGATTTCTGCTTTTCTGTTGTCAACATTTGCAGTGATGTCCAATTAAACCTTTCCACCTGCCCTTTCCCTTGTGGGTGGTAGAGTGTGGTTCTTGATCCTGCTGTGCGACTATATTTCCTAAGTTGCATAAAGAGCTGGTTTTCAAATTCACCCCCTTGGTCGTGGTGAATTCTAGATGGAAGTCCAAACTTCATAGCAAAGTCATTGAAGAGACGGTCAGCGACAGTTTTTCCTGACTTAGAGGTTGTAGCATAAGCCTGAGCAAACCTTGTAAAATGGTCAACAATTACAAGAATGTATTTGTATCCTCCTTTGCATTTGTCTACATGGAAGAAGTCAACTGAAACAAGTTCAAATGGCTGTGTTGGTACAAAGCTCTTAAGTGGTGCTCTTGACTCATGACTCGGCTTCTTCTGTTGAAGACAGCTGCAAGTTCTCAGCACATGGTATTCAATATCTTTCTGCATATAAGGCCAGAAAAAGGGATCTCTTATCGGGTTTGCTGTTCAGTCGACACCTTGGTGCCCCATTTCATCATGTAGCTCTTTCAGAACTATGCTCTTAAACTTCTCGGGCAACACCAAATGTGTTCTCTGAGTGGTTTTTCTACGAAGGATACCATCCTCATCCGATATCAGCTTATCCCGTTCTCTGAAGAGGCACTTGGTTAAGAGACTTGCTGTCTGTAACTGTTGGAACAAAGGCTTTGATCTGAAACTGATGTAGTCAATAACCATATTTATGTTGCTGTCTTCTTTCTGAGCTTGCTGTATCTCTGATTTTGACAGTGGTGTAATGGATGTGTTCCCCAAAGTGAAATCTCCTGCTGCAATCTGAACAGGTACTGTCATAGACCAAGGTATTTCCGAAGTCTGCTGTACTTCAATGGCTTGTACTGCTGCTCCCACAGAATTGGAAGATAATTCTTCTGTAAACTCTCTCATGGCTGTCTCTATGTCCACTGGCATCCTAGATAGGGAGTCAGCATCAACATTTTCTTTACCTGGGTGGTAGCAGATGGTGAAATGGAGGTCTGACAATTCAGCAACCCATTGGCACCCAGTGGCGTTAAGCTTCGCAGATGACAAAACATAGGTCAGGGGGTTATTGTCACTGAAGACTGTAAAAGTTGGAGCATAATAAAGATAATCCCTACATTTTTCAGTGATCGCCCATTTTAAGGTGAGAAACTCCAGTTTTCCACTGTGAAGATGATAATTCTTCTCTGAAGCGGTCAACGTTCTCAAGCCGTAGGCTATCACTCGCAACTTACCATTTTGCTTTTGGTATAATACAGCTCCTAAACCTTGGTTAGAGGCATCAGTGTGGAGAATGAATGGCTGAGAGAAATCAGGGAATCCCAATACAGGTGGCTGAACCAGACAATTTATTAACGTCTGTAGTACTTGTTGATGCCCCTCCGTCCAGTTGATGGGTTGATGGGAGGGCACACTGTCTCTGTTCTTGCATGTCTTCGTTCTGCGATCTCTACTGGGTTGACTTGTCTCACTGTCAGATGTATGCTTCAACAGGTCATCATGACAGAGAACTGGGAATACGAGAGAAATATTTAATATACTGCCGATAGTAGCTGAGTAGGCCCATAATCTTTCTTAACTTGCCAACTGTACCAGGTCTTTTCTCTTTCAGAGCGGTTACTGCTACCGTGTCTGCCGGGTCCATTCGGCTTCCCTCTGCAGATACAATTTTTCCCAAATAGTAAACTTCTGCTTTAAACAACTCACGCTTGTGGGGTTTGAGCTTCACTCCATGAGTCTGCAGCCGCCGAAGCCCTTTTCTCAAAGTGTCAACATGCTCATCAAAGGTCTTTGTAAAGACAAGGATGTCATCTAGGTAAGGCACATACACTTTGTCTCGCAACCCTTCAAGGCATTCCTCCATGCAGCGTTGGAATGCTGCAGGTGCATTCATGCAAGCCCCAGGGAGTTATGAAAGCTGTCAGCGGCCTGCTGACTTTGGCCATAAAACCCTGGTGGTTGGCCTTTCCTTGATCGAGCAATGAGAACCAGGCATTACCTCCCAGGCTGTCCATAATGTCCTGCACTCTTGGGCTCGGTTGACGGTCAGGCAGTGTCTTTCTATTTAGGTTCCAATAGTCAACGCATAGCCGCAAGCTACCATTTTTTTTTCTGACACACACTATTGGCGAGGTGTAAGGAGAAGTGGACTTCTCCATCCAACCCTGAGCTAATAAATCATGCAAGTAATCTTTCATTCTTTTGATACAATGGTTTTGGGACTGAGATGTAAGTGCGAGCAACAGGTTCACTGTCCTTTGAAGTTATGCTCAGCTGCAGGTTTGTGATACACCCAATGTCATCATCTGTTTTCGAAAATGCATGGCACTCTTCTTGTAGCATCTGTTTGACTATTTGTTGCTGGTGTATGTCTAGGTGGCTCACATCAACAGTAGGGTCCCATGCGTCATCAGTGTTGTTTTCTTCTCTACCTTCCCTGGTTTGAAGCTGTGCTACGCAGGCTGGCCTAGTGCCTTCTTGTGCAGTGACCAGGAACACAGACTTAACTGGCTGTACTGTCCCAAGAGTGGTTTTCCCTGCCAGAATGATGTCATGGTCTGTTCTGTTCTGCACATCTATAGTGGTGTAGGGACGGGTACCTCTCTTAGTCTTCCCTCAGTGATGGAATCTGTACATGGCACTGGATCTGCATAATGGTACGCTTCGGAACGTTCAGGCTCGCTTTTGTCATCCTCACCCAGTACTCACTGGCATTGCTTTGAGCAATAGTACACAACTTTACATCTGGAACATCTGGTAGTCGTTTTCTCTCTACTGCAGCTAGCATATTGGTTTGACACTTCTACAGCATTAGTTACTCCTTGTCCCGCAGGGGTAGCCTGTTCTCGTTTAAAGGAGCCTCTCTGTATGGTTTAGTTCCTCTGACCCTACAACCTGCTGAAAAGTGTTCACTACTGCCGCAGCTGTAACAGTTTGAACAAGGATCCACTGCCCTTGTCTGTTGACAATGGAAGCACTGTCTTGCTCGTACTGGGTGGGGCTGTCTTGGCAGGGCTAAATAATTCCGTGGTACAGCATAGTGTGATGGTTGAACTGCATACTGTGGTGGTGGTGCGTACTACAGAGATGGCACCGTATATCGTTGCTGTCCGGTTGAGCGCTGCTGTATTTGAGTTTTTGCCAGGTATGGCTGCTCTACTGTGTATTGCTGTGGTTTCCCTGGGAAGTACAGTGGTGCCGGACACTGCTGGAGCTGTACTGAACACGGCGGTGAGCATAAATATGACTACGATTGTATTTGTTGATACAAACCTCTGTCAATTATGTGACCTTGCAGCCCTGTTTGCTGCTCTTGTTCCATACTCGGTCCCCTTTGCTACTCATAGCTCTTTGTGTATGGACTCCACAACTGTTCCTGCATTGGCTGGTAACCAGGTTCTGGATATTGTGACTGCTGCTGGGCTGCTGCAATTATATGTTTTTCACTTTACTTTAAACTATACAGCATTTTTGAGGCGCTGACCCAGACTGCTGTGTTGTAATAGTCTATTTGATCTGTGCAATGTTTTCCCCAAGGGTTTTCAGTCGTGACCACATGTCTTGTTTTGTCTGTTTAATTTGGCATTTATGTTCTACTGGATGTTCATCTAATTGCGCTGAGTTAACAGTTAACAGTGACAGTACGATCAGGTCCATATCAATATCGCGAGACCACGTTAGTATTTCTTTAAAAATGTAACGTTCACTAGCAATATAAATGCGATTTCACTTTGGTTATTAATATAAAAAAACACTAATAAATATAGAAAACAAGGAACAGTGAAATAAACTAAGGCTATTACTGAACATGAACTAAATTGCTAATCACTAAAACATTCACATTTAGCATACCAAATACATGGCCTTTATGCTAACCACGAGGATTCGCGCTACTAACTTTGTTCTAATAACTCGATATAACGTAACAAATACACTCAAATAATACCGGAAAATACTTTTGTCATAAAAACAAATCATTGATAACTTTTCTGCAAATAATTGTGTTTTACACACTTTTTACCTGAAGAGGGAAATGATTTAATAATCAGTCACTCCACTCATTGTTTGCTCATCAGTGGCTTTTAGTGTGAATGAGGAAAGGCAACGGGAGCTCCCTCTCACTGTGTTTCACAGACATAAGTAGAAAATTATCAGTTAAAACTGTAGACTCTACGGGTAGATAACAGATAAAAAGATTGAACGAAATAACATCCCAGTGAAAACTATACGAAATAACAGCGTCCATTACAACCCATTACATGAACGCGGTATGCATTTTACTTTTAAGTGTACCTATTTTAACAGCTGTGTAACTTTTAATAAACACAGTATCACGTATTCCATTATCCACAAGCAATGTCTGTTACTTTCAATCAGGTTGAAATGCTAAAAGGTTTTTTTTACTTATCGTACTTTTGAGCACACATTCTGTCCTATTGTGTGCTGTACTATTCTTTCTCGCCTCACCAGGGTTATGAGGTGGAAGGCAGAAGGTTATTAAGTTGTTTGACTTCTTTTCTTGACTTAGCATTGCTAAACAACATTCGTATGAATTCCGTTTCCATATTCTCATAACCTAACAACACTTCTACTGCCATTTATTTGGCAGCAGCCATGTCACCCTGCAACTCACAACTGGCAACCCACTGAAGCTCAGCAGGTGTGAGTCTGGCCAGTACCTGGATGGGAGACCTCCTGGGGCAAAACTAAGGTTGCTGCTGGAAGAGGTGTTAGTGGGACCAGCAGGAGGCACTCACCCTGCGGTCCATGTGGGTCCTAATGCCCCAGGATAGTGACGGGAACACTATACTATAAACAGGCGCCATCCTTTAGATGAGATGTAAAACCGAGGTCCTGACTCTCTGTGGTCATTAAGAATCCCAGGGCCTTTCTTGAAAAAGAGTAGGGGTGTAACCCTGGTGTCCTGGCCAAATTCCCATTGGCCCTTACCAATCATGGCCTCTAAATAAACCCCATCTATGAATTGGTGTCCTTGCTCTTCTCCCCACAGATAGCTGAGTGAGTATGGGGTGAGTGTTCTGGTGCACTAGGGCTGCTGTTGCATCATCCAGGTGGATGCTGCACATTGGTGGTGGTGGAGGGGAGTCCCCATTACCTGTAAAGCACTTTGAGTGGAGTGTCCAGAAAGTGTAAGCAATTATTATTATTCTGCTTTATTTCAATCTTAATACACAACTTTTGTTTTCATGTTCCCTTTACCATCTTTTCTTTAGTCCTTATAATAGTCTTCCTTAAGTGGTCTAGAACCGACCCTGTTTTATCTGGACTAGATACCATCTCCAGATCTATCAGTGCTGCCAGCACACTTACAAGTACCCTTGTGAAGCAGTCAGTGAATATGAGTCTGGTGTTAGCATACAGGGCCAACTCCTCGCTTAACACTCAGCTCAGCAGTCACTGGTGATTAAACTGCTAGCACAACTGGTCTATACTCATATTATTAATAATATAATCTTAATAATATCATTAACCTTAGCTTCCTTAGGGGTGCCCACCTGGACTCAGAGGGAATCTTGCTGACACAATATCGTCTCTCAGCTCACCTTGTTCTGTTTAGGGACTTTGCATGCCCCAGGGGGAATGCGCCCTGGTTTAGAGACCTGCCCCGAGCTCAGAGGAACCACGTCTTGTCTTGGTTTCGAAACCAAGCTCAGAGGAATCGTGTCTTGTCTCGGTTTAGGGATTTTGCCATGAATCTCACAGAGACGTGGCCTTACTCTTTTCGCTATAAATGATTCTTTATATTCTCCATATGTTTCCGGTCCTTGCCTTACGCCAACCTAATTGGGTGGTAACATAAAAAATATACTCACCCTGTGTGCCGTCTGGGAATTACTGGAGACCTGGAGAATCCTGTCGACTATGCCAACTGTTGTGGGAAATTCTTCATCAGAGGAGCAGGACACAGTCTTGTACAGATTCAGTTTTATTGAGCTCAATAAGTCCAACAAACGCACACCGGGTCAGCTCCACAGAACAGACAAACTGCAAGGGTTTCCCAGCTCTTATATATACAATCAGAAGAAAGTTTCACAATCTGAGTGCTTGTCCTGTTCTTTGATATGTAATTACTTCTTGTACTACTCTGTCCTACTCTGTCTTGCTCTAGGTTCTGTCCTTTGATATGCAGCAGACATTGGTCTGGTTTATCCTGTTTGTGGGTGTTGTTCCTTCTTTTATTATGTAGCATTAAGCCACTGGGGCTGCTAAAGCAGGTCAGCTTTATGGCATCTTAGTTTAACTTTTGTTTGAGGCTAAATTAACAGACCCCATCAACACCTCTCACAGTGTGCTTAAGTGGTGATACTGTGATGCTGGATAAGTGAGATATATACATGTCCCACTTCAGTTACAATGGACTTCACTGGGCTCCTAGGAAGGGTTAAAGCTTTGCCAATCTTTTTATAACCTTCTCCAGCTTTTCTCCTCCTAACAACTTCATCTCAAAGCTCCACAGGTAGCTCCTTGGTCTTCATGACAGCAGGACTGATCTGATCTTCTGTTTTAGTTGTGAGACCGCACAGTCAGTGATATTTATCATGCAGTTTATCAAGCAATTGAACACCGGTGAAGATAAAATGAACAGAGGTGTACCTTGTTAACATATTTAGTGTGATCTCTCAAGATAATTGACCCAAATTAGGTTGTTAAAACAAAGGGCGTGAATACTTATTAATTAAGTAATTTTCCATTTCTATTTTTAATAGATGTCTTCAGAATTATAAATATTTAATTTCATTTTAACATTATAGAGAATTGCTTCTACAGGACTGGAAAACTTACTTTGAAAAATTTGAAAAATGATTTAATTTGACTTTGCAACACAGCAGAACGAGACATAAACAATGGGGCATGAATACTTTCTGAAGGCACTGTATATATTGCTTGTCTTATTTAAAAAATAGTTTGCATTGAAAAAATAACATAAAAATATGGAATTATTACTAATGGTGCCAAGATAGATTTTCTTATTAAAAGAGATTCATACAATATCTTATTCTTTATTAATTACCCTTTATTGTATAAATATTTATTGTATTTGATATATATCCTCTGTGGGGGAAAATACACTTTAGATTGTGCAACAAAGAGTTTGAGCTTTTTTTTTAGAATCAGATGTGTGACTTTTATTTTCCTTAAGAGTGATAGTTAAGGATCCTAATCTGTTTTATACACATTTCTTGCTTAACATGGTAAGTTAAAAGCTGTTACACAATTACAGGCCTATCCAATGAAAACAGTCTGAATTGCAAATTAAACAGGACTAAACTTAATTTCTAAATTGAACTGAATTCCTTTATAGTCTTGGAATGTTAATTCAATTTAGACCTCATTTATTTTAAAATTGAATAAAACTAAAAAAAAATTATTATACACATAAATTAAACTCTGTGACAAGAACTATTTCTGTTTTAGTCAACTGTAAATAAGAGTATAGTCAAAATTTAATTGATCAGATGAACTCAAAAGTGGGTGACTACAAAGTGACTATGACTAATCGACATTTTGGGAACAAGTAAAGGTTTGTTCCATCCTGAAAAGAGAAGAAAATAAACGTTTCAGCTGTGGAGCCTTCTTCAGATGTCACATGCTGACGCATCTTCCTACTTGATCTAAAAGACATTTTAGTTCTAACAAACTATCAAACAAAAAATAACTTTCCTTACTGGTGAGAATATAGTAGAGAGATGCAGAGTGAAGTGGGAAAGACTTGTGTGATGTACAGATGCAGCCATTCAAAATGCGCGGTACAAACCCACAAGCCACCGTGGGGCGGTACACAGATTTCTAAAATGATCAGGATCGTTATCTTTGTCTTATCCATAATAATGTTCGCCACTCTGTCCAGCAAATTAATAATAAACTTTATTTTATATAGCTTTTTAAACGAATAAGTAATTAGATTGCTCATAAACCTAATCACTTTTTCTACATAAACACAGCATAATTGCTCTCTGAAAATGCTTTTTCTTTTTATTTAGGCTCAGATTTCAACTATAGATCGTATTATTATAAACTTTCTTGGAAAAATGTATTTTATGTAAACCATGTTTGCTATTAATTCATTTAGGGCTAGAATATGTTCATTTTCTTCCAATCGAGTCGAGCTGACATTAGAAGCTTGCCACGCCCGGACTGTTACACCAACGCATTAGCATGTTAAAGCGATTTCATTGAGGAGCCTAGCTTTCTTAACTAGTAAGTACTGTACTTCCTTGGTTTTGGAGGGGGGGGGGTGTCTTTCGCTGGAAATCTCGCCCCCTTCTACTTTGAAAATACCTGTGAAACCGGTTTAATTCGTCACAGCCAGCACTCCCGCAGAGAGGGGGGTTGTACTCGTTAATGTCTAAGCCGGAACTCATCATTATATCTCATTTTGTATTTTGTATAAAAAAATCATTTGCCCAGCCTAACACTATTGTTGTTATTGTTTTAATTTGGCCCTGCTCCCGTTGTTAGGTGTTAATGTGTTGTTGTTAAGTGTGAATTTGTACCTGTTTCCCTGAGGTCTGGCTTTTTTTCTGGAAAACCATAACTCTGGTCTTGTCCAGATTGACTGTCAGCGCCCAGGTCTGACAGTGCTGCTCCAGCAGTGCCAGGTTCTGCTGCAGCCTCTGTTCTGTGGGCGACAGCAGGACCAGGTCGTCTGCAAAGAGCAGGAACTCGATTTCTGTAATTAATGCAGTTAATTAGTGGTTTAACAGTCCGGGTGTGGCAATGTTTTTTATTATTGTTATAGAGAAACATGATCAGATTTTCCCCGGTTCAGAAAAAAAGATCTAAAGTATACTAGTTTGTCACTCTTTTCATCCCCTCTTTGCTAAATGGCTTTTGAATAGAGTCACATGAAGAGAGAGGTGAAACAGACCTACACAGCCCTGTCGCAGTACACAAATATAATTATATCTTATTAATTTCTTTAGATACGCGATTCTTTTAATACAGTCTTTGCTGTGCTCTTGGGGATCCTTGTGATATTTCGGGCTCTGGTTGAATGATAAGTGTCACAGTTTAACTAATTTTCATAGTTAGAAATTATGAAACACTCTGTTAAAAGCAAGGGAGTTTTTATGTCTGTTGCAGTAAAAGAAAATGCCTGACAAAGTAGGGCTTGGACAGATTCCAAGAGCATTTTTGCCATTTACGTTGCATTGTCCATTGTGCTGCTGTAATACAGTTTAAAATAATTCAAAGTCTAAACAGTATCAGCTTTATTTATGGGTTGCAATTTAAAAAAAGTCAAAAACCGCACTCAAAATGCAATTTAGAGCTTTCTGGCAAGAGGAGACACCCAAATTAAAAATGTAACATGCCACTGTTTGTGCATGAACAAGGTTATACTGCTATTTCCTTAGATACGCGATTAAAAAAAAATAAAAAAAATTTTGAATCCCTGGCGGAACACATTCCATAAGAATCAGCGCTTTTATATATCGCCTTTAAAGGTGGCTTCTCAAAACGCTTTACAGGATAAAAACAGCAATAACAGCAACAACAACAATATTGTATTTCATTGCAAAACCAAGTAATAACTTAACTATATGTGCAAACGTTTTAAGATATGTCGCTGTTGTGAATGTCTTTGGAGTGTATCTTATTTGCCTGTCTGTCCTGGCTCTCTGGCTCGCCCTCCCCCCCTCTCTCCCTCAATTCAATTCAATTCAAGGTGCTTTATTAGCATGACAGATGGGTACAATCAGTGTTGGGTATTTACTTTGCTTTGAGATGCCACTTTTAAAGGTGATATATAAAATCAAGGCTTTAACTCCGCAAGTCTGAGTTCCTGTGTCTGTCCTATCCGAACCCGAAAGTATTACAATATGTACCTTTATAGCAGGTGGTGTACAGCTTTTTAGTATAGATTACACTTTTCTAAAATGTATTTAAAAAATAAAAACGATTACAATCTAATCTTTCCACGTTTGATCCCAAGAAAAATAAATCTAAACGGGGAGATAGCTATGCTGAAAGTTTATTAAGATACTTAGAAGACAAAGATATCAATTTATGTTGCATTTGTCTGATTGTGAATCAAAAAACACATATATTTAAACCTGCGTTTGCGATTTAAATCAATATAAATGTTTATATTGTAACGCCTAGGTGACTATTCATTGTTATTAAAATGACTTAAATTCGATCATGTTGTGATATTTAGAAATATAAATTTGTTTGGTGCGAGTGAGGTTTTATTTAATCTCTGACTGAGGGAAACGTTTCATTTTTTCAAAGAAATGTTTGTTAAGGGAAATTCATGGCTCTAGCAGGATTCGATCACAGACCATGTGACATGGGAGTCAGGAACCTAACCCACTGCACCACCGGCAAGGTCGCATGCAGAGTGCTGAAAAAGCACTACAGAAACATTATCAACAGACAATGTACAGCGTGTACTATTCTTGTGTTGCGGTACATGAATATAATTATATCGTTATTAATTTCTTACAATACACGATTCCATATTATATTCCCTTTTAATCAAATTCTACAAGTATGCTTGTTGACTCCGGTATCACGTTAGTTAAAGACTTTGATGCTTAAAATGTTTAGGGAGAAATGGAATACTGGTGTGTATTTTTTCTTTAAAGTACCGAGACCAGCCATATACTGTATGTTTAAGTTCCAAAATTAATATCGTTTATGGCCTTCACACGCGTTACAGTATGCTCCTATTCTTTTTATGCTCAGGCACTAAGATTTCCCTTCAGTGGTAAAATTCCATATAAATATTCAATACTTAAACGGGCACAGTTAAGACATTAAATATACATATACATACTGTATACGGTACAGTTTGCATACGGTAATATGTTTATGTTCCTAAATCAATCTCTTTTATGAGCATGTGAAAGGCATGGTGAATCAATTCTCAAAAATTACTGTACTTGGCATGATTGGAAACAAATGCGTGATTGCGAAATGCTGTGGTGTTACTTTTACAAAGACGGTCAATGAAAAAAAGAATGTGGCCCAGGGCAATACTTTGAGTTTACAGCTTGTCCAAGGTCATTCATTATTAATACTATTGGTAATATCTTCGTTAAAGACTTTGATGGCGACAGCTCAAACATGAGAGGTTGAGCTTTATTAGCTCCACCTTGCGGAAGTTCCGGATACTATTATTTTACTTATGGTATTATAGGAGAATTTACGGTAACTCGCGGTAGACCGCGTAAAGCGCAGCGCAAAATAATGCGGTATCGCCCGCGTATTTTGAATGGCTGCATCTGTAGCAACGGGATTCTTTACTGGAAACTGAACTGTTTTGTCCGGTTATGGTGCTGAAAACACCTCATTCACATTCAACAATTGTTTCACTGAATCAATTTGTAATCCAACGTCATTAGGAAACAACATTTATAAATATTGTATTTACGTTGTATTGGTCTAGATTTTTATATGTATACTAATGATTGTGTATATAAAAACTATTTTAATTGGTTTAAGTTTTACCGTTCTCCAGGGTCTGTCTGTATTAACTCCTCTTGAATATTAATGCAGTGTGTCTGTATTAACTCCTCTCTCTCTCAGTGCAGTGTTAATATCCTGTTGTGTGCAGTCAGTGTGTCTTTATTAACCCATTTCTCTGATTGCGGTGTGAATGCACTGTAGTGTCCAGTCAGTCTGTATGAACCCCTTTCTCTCAGTGCAGTGTTAATGTACTGGAGTGTCCAGTCAGTGTGTCTGTATGAACCCCTCTCTCAATGTGTAGTGTTAATGTACTGGAGTGTCCAGTCAGTGTGTCTGTATGAACCCCTCTCTCTATGTGTAGTGTTAATGTACTGTCTTTTCTTTCTTTTACTTTCTTTTTCTTTTTCTTTTACTGTCAGATATGTGTCCGTGTCTGTATAAATGCCTTTGTCTCAGTGTAGTGTTAAGGTACTGTAGTGTCCAGGCAGTCTGTGTGTATTAACCCGCCTCTCTCTGTGCAGTTTTAAAGTACTGTAATGTGCAATGACTGTGTCTGTATTAATCCTTCTCTTTCTCAATGCAGTGTTAATGTACTGTTGTGTCCAGAAAGTGTCTGTATTGACCCCTCTCTCTCAGTGCAGTGTTAATGTACTGTAGTGTCCAGTCAGTGTGTCTGTATTAACCCCCTTTTCTCTCAGTGCAGTGTTGATGTACTGTAGTGGCCAGTCAGTAAGCGTGTCTGTGTTAACCCATCTGTCAGTGCAGTGTTAATATGCTGTAATTTCCAGTTTGTCCGTGTCTGTATTAGGCCTTCTGTCTCAGTGCAGTGTTATTGTACTGTAGTGTACAGTCAGCATGTCTATATTAACCCCTTTCAGTGCAGTGCTAATATGCTGCAGTGTCCAGTCAGTATGTATCTATTTACCCCCCTCTCTCAGTGCAGTGTTAATGTACTGTTATGTCCAGTCAGTGTGTCTGTATTTACCCCTCTCTGTCAGTGCAGTGTTAATATGCTGTAATTTCCAGTTTGTCCATGTCTGTATAAAACCCCCTCTCTCAGTGCAGTGTTAATGTACTATAGTGTCCAGTCAGCATTTGTCTATTAACCCCTTTCAGTGCAGTGTTTATGTGCTGTAGTGTCCAGTCAGTGTGTCTGTATTTACCCCTCTCTCAGTGCAGTGTTAATATGCTGTTATTTCCAGTTTGTCCGTGTCTGTATAAAGTCCTCTCTCTCAGTGCAGTATTAATGTACTGTAGTGTCCAGTCAGTGTGTCTGTATTAACCCCTCTCTTTCTGAGGGCAGTGTTAATGTTAATGTAATGTAATAGTGATATTATTACAGTAGACTTACTTTTTACATGGTAGTTAGGCGTCTGACAAAGATAAATCAGAACACCCCCTTATACCCACTTATTCCGCTATGTTAAAACAACCCAAATTGATTGTGAGTGTAGTGAGTGATTGTGTAGTTCAAAGCTTTTAAGATCACATGGCCTCAGCTATCACTACTATCACTACTATGCTGATGATACTCAAATATACATCCATACCAAACCTGACGCTGATGTGGTTGTCTCTATTCTATTTAGTTGCATCTCCGATATAAAAACTTGCATTACTCACAATTTCCTTCATCTTAACTCTTAAAAGACTAAAGTCATGCTTATTGGCACCACCCATTAACTTTGTAAAACCAATGCTGTAACCCTATCTGTAGATGGTCCTGTACTTGAGCTTCAGTCTAAATTGAAAAACTTGGGGATGATATTTGACATTTGACCCACATGTGCAGCATGTTGTCAAAACATCTTCCATTCACCTCAGAAATATTACTCGACTATGCCCTATGTTTTCACTAACTGTTGTTGAAAAGTTTTGTCTTCCAATTCGACTACTGTAACGCTCTACTCTCTGGGGTTTCTAAATCCACGTTAAAAAAACGCCAGTATGTCCAAAATTTGTCAGTCAGAATCCTGACCAGGTCTAGTACAAGTGTTCACATTACTCCTATCCTGGAGTCTTTGCACTGGCTTTCTGTCAAGTTTCGTGTCGACTTAACAATCCTCCTGCTCACCTATAAGGCTCCACATGGCTTGGCACCTCAGTACCTGTCTGAGTTATCACCCTACTCCCCACCTCACAACCTTAGCTTTTGTAATTGTGTTCTCCTATCTGTCCCCCAGTCCGTTTACACTCTATGGGTGACATGGCCATCTCCTGTTATGCCCCCAAGCTCTGGAACTCCCCAAGGATATCAGAGAGTCACCTTCTTTAAACTCCTTCAAATCCAGACTCAAAACCTTCTTCTTTAGAATACCCTTTATTTAACTGTTCTTTCCCCTCTGCTGCTACTGTACTTACTACCACCATTTACTGTACTGTCTCCTCTAACTGTGTATTCTCATCGTACTTATATTGTGTATTTTTTAAAACTGGATGTTTTAAATCTTACAGAGCAGGACATGGAGCCCCATTTGATTGACCCTGCAGAGCAGCAGACTGATGTACCTGGTGAAGAGAACAGTACTGAATCACAGCACACTGAGAAGAGTCAGTACAGGAAGGAGCAACAGCAGCTCCTACAGGGCTTGATAATAATTAGGCCTTGTTCTGTTCAAGTGGAGAGACTATCATTGCAGAGTCTAAAAGAATCATATGATCCCTTAGTATCTGATGACTTTACACATAGGTTTAATAATCTGGTTACTGAGAAAATTGTTGAAAGTTTTAATGAACTGGAGACTATGTCTGTTCTTGGGCAAAGAGAGGAACAACTGAATGAACTGGATGGTTTTAGTTTCAGAGAGCTGGAGAAGGAGCCCCAGATGATTCACACTGCTGAGCAGCACACTGAAGGACACGGTGGAGAAAACACAGCTCAGTTTCAGCACACAGAGCAAGGCCATTCCATGGAGCATTTGCAGAATAAGAGACCCCAGCACGATCAGGGGATGAGGAAGAATCATTCAAGGCCTTGCTCAGATGGAGTGGACAAACTGATATTATGGCACAGGGAGAAGCAGCGTTTCTGTCAGTCTAGCATTTCAAAGCCCTATCAGCACCTTCACACAGGAGAGAGACCTTTCAGCTGTAGTCAGTGTGGGAAGAGTTTTAGTCACTCGCACCACTTAAAACGACATCAGCGCATTCACACAGGAGAGAGACCATTCAGCTGCAGTCAGTGTGGGAAGAGTTTTAGTCGGTCAGGTGACTTAAAAACCCACCAGCACATTCACACAGGAGAGAGACCATTCAGCTGCAGTCAGTGTGGGAAGAGTTTTAGTCGGTCAGGTGACTTAAAAACCCACCAGCACATTCACACAGGAGAGAGACCATTCAGCTGCAGTCAGTGTGGGAAGAGTTTTAATCATTCAAGTACCTTAAGAGCCCACCAACGGACTCACACAGGAGAGAGACCATTCAGCTGCAGCCAGTGTGGGAAGAGTTTTAATCATTCAAGTAACTTAAGAGCCCACCAGCGGACTCACACAGGAGAGAGACCATTCAGCTGCAGTCAGTGTGGGAGAAGTTTTAGTCTGAAAAGCCACTTACAATCACACCAACTTATTCACACAGGAGAGAGACCATTCAGCTGCAGTCAGTGTGGGAAGAGTTTTAGTCGGTCAAATAACTTAATAACCCACCAGCGCATTCACACAGGAGAGAGACCGTTCATCTGCAGTCAGTGTGGGAAGAGTTTTAGTCAGTCAAGTAGCTTAATAGCCCACCAGCGCATTCACACAGGAGAGAGACCATTCAGGTGCAGTCAGTGTGGGAAGAGTTTTAGTCTGAAAAGCCACTTACAATCACACCAGCGGATTCACACAGGAGAGAGACCATTCAGCTGCAGTCAGTGTGGGAAGCATTTTAGTCTGAAAAGCCACTTACAATCACACCAGCGCATTCACACAGGAGAGAGACCATTCAGGTGCAGTCAGTGTGGGAAGAGTTTTAGTCTGAAAAGCCACTTACAATCACACCAGCGGATTCACACAGGAGAGAGACCATTCAGCTGCAGTCAGTGTGGGAAGCATTTTAGTCTGAAAAGCCACTTACAATCACACCAGCACATTCACAGAGGAGAGAGAATGAGAATGTTTATTTTGTGAGATGTTTTCTTTAAAATAAAGTTTGTTATTTAAAAAAAATCTCACCAGTGAGAAAGTTATAGACACTGGTTTTAAACACACATACTGACTTCATACAAGTCACCACACTGACCTGACAACTGTTTCATGTCCATTTCTTCTTTTATTTCTGCAATGACTTCACAGGGAAGCGTGTGTCCAACACGATCTGTCGGACCCTGATCTCCTCCTGCTCCCGACTCCTTCTCCCACAGCTGGAATCTCCACTTCAGGCTCTCGTTTTCCTTCTTCAGCTGCGCCATTTCACTCCCGACACTGTCCTCCACACACCGTGTGATTTTAAACACGGCCCATCTCACCAGGATCTGGGAGACGCTGCGGAGTTTGTCTTGAAACTCGTTCTCAGAGTCAGACATCCTGTTTCCAAAAACTTCTGCCACTTCATACACGATCGATTTGAGCAAAACCTGCATGAAAGAGTCAAGCTGGGTTGGCAGATTTAACAAGTACTCCGCCATCCTTCTTCAGAGTCGGTCAGAAATGAAGGCTGATTTGAAGTTTAAACAGAAGAACTTCTTTATTTTTATTCTAAACAGATCATGTTGTCAGGACTGTGATCTGTTCAAGCATAAACACAGCCGACAAGACGATAAGTTTTCAGAAACTGAAATTACTAAAAAAAAACTTTCTTCTTTATGTAAAGAAAATGATTCAAGCGCCCACACGTGGGTGAAATATATACTGTGTCGCGCCGTGTGATGACGTCATTCGTAAGCGCGGCCGCGACCTCAAAACAATCGAGAAGCGGAGCTGAGAAAGAGGAGTTTCTGCAGCCGGATATAAACTTAACTGCACCTCCTAGCGCCACCTAGTCAAGAGGAGTGAATCACCTGCGACCTTCGCCGTTCATAAGTGTGAATTTTGTGAAACGAACAGATTTATTGTTTTGCCCTTCCACAACGAAAACGTCTCCCTATGCAGGTTTTAGCTTCAATTTAAGACCTGAACCAGGCTCCTGCTATGATATGCTGCAGAGATATAACAAATGTTTAAGGGGGAGGAAATTCCAGGCGGAAATTGGCTAAATGTGTCATTGGAACTAAGTTTAAAGAAAAAAAATGCTGTCATATTCTTCCCAGCTGGCAGTATTTATTCTGCACCATAAGCAAGATTTGTATTTCATATTTCGCAAATTGTATGAATTTCTCGAAAAACACGTTGTTCCAAGAAACGAAATAAATACTTCCATTTAACAAAATCAAGCCATATGTGATTGTCCTTAATGATACATTCTGTATGACAAGACAGGAAGAAAGGCACCTCAGGATTTTGGACACAGGATCTCCTGTTTATTAAGAGAAGTCTTAACCATCTGTTAGTTTTCATGTCCAAGGAACTCGATGTGCTTTCCGTGTACAACAGCGTGTCCTCTACACCCGGCACTGAAGCACAGCACAGGCTCAGCATCTTGACATCTCCCTAACAGAGATGCACAGAGACCTTTTGGTGGGCAGTGGCTCAAAAGGAGAGAAGGGGCACTTTCTGGGGCAGGATTTGTTACATTAGAGTATCCTGGACACAAATCAGTGCTCACTTGTATTTCTGTGTTTTTTTAATTTTACAGAAAGTTTAAATGTGACTTCGAAGGCATTATAATTTACAACCTTGGCAAAAATGGTTGTCCATAATTGTTGATTATGTTTGATTAACAGACAAAATATGACAACCCCTCTACTGAGCATATACTTTATTTTCCTGATGTAACACATCTTAACAAGAGGGCAAAGTAAATAAAATAATTAGCATCTAATTACATGCAATACCAAATGCAATCTCTTTCCATCTTAAGAGCAAAAGTTCACATGATACATCAATTCAATTTTTTTCCCCAAAAAAGTGTCTATTGTGGGACAAATACTCAGGAAGTCGCTATAAATTATCATCTGGTACCGAATTATTTATGTATATCAGAATCAATGGTGCTCCAGATGATGCTGGAACTCACAATCTCAACATGACTCTGCTGTATAAGTACGCTGACCTATTGTGCCACCGGAGCAGCACAAGTCACTCTCCTCACACAGACTGACGCTGCACAAACAGGGTGAAACAAGCAGGGTTTCGGCTGTGGATACATCTCCACATGAGAGAAGGGGACAGTAATACAGCAAGGAAAAGACAGGAGAAGACACTGAAAGAAATGTGCTCACTGCAAAGGAGGAAGGAAAGATGTGGTCAGACACATAAAACAGATTGGTGGATAATTTGAAGCAACTTTTTTGTTGTCAATCAGCACATGGATTTCCCTACATTTGTCTTCCTGTGGAGGACATGAAGGGAAAGGGAGAAGACATGAGGCTCATGTACAGGGGGATCGTGAGGTGTGTCAGTGTGAATGGTTCCCTTACGATCTTCTTTCCCATGACCAGGTGAGTGTGGCAGGGTTGCCCTCTGTCTGCCCTGCTCTACTCCTCGGTGGCTGAGCCCTTGGGCCTGGCGATTCGCAGGAAGGAGCGGGTGCACGGGGTCACCTTGCCTGGGGGCGCCGCCACCTCACTGATTGATTAATATGCCAACGACACCACAGGTGTTGCAGGCCTACTGCACGGCCTCGGGCACCAGGGTAAACCTGGAGAAGTCCGAGATCATGCCGGTGGGGAGGGCAGACACTGCCCCGCTCCTTGGATACCACTTCAAGGTGGAGACGGGTCACCTTAAGGTCCTCGGAGTCTATATTGGTACTGATGAGTAGGCCACTGGGCTTCTGCTGTGGAAGGAGAAGCTCGTTAAGATGAGGGTCAGACTTGGCAGGTGGAGACGCGTCCCTGACCTCGAAGGGAAGGGTCTTATTGGTCAAAATGCTGTGCATGTCCCTTTTGTGGTACCCTCTATCTGTGATGCCTCTTCCCTAGAGGATTGAGAGAGAGATTCAACAGCTGGTGGTAGGCTTTGTTTGGAGGGGGGACCCTCCATGGGTCGCCTACGACACCCTTATTGGAGAAGTCTCCATGGGTGGGCTGGGGCTGTCTGATATCGGCCTGAAGATGAAGAGCGTCCTTAACATGGATAATCATAGGGTCTGTATGGGACGTCACCTCAAAACCTGCAGGGGTGTGGAGTGGGAGGCTCTCCTGATGAGGCTGACTCTGGGGCTGGTGGAACATCTGCCCCACTTTTACAGGGAAGTCTTGCTGGCATGGGGGGAGTTCATGTCTCCTACATGCCGAAGATGAGAGCCCCGCTGCTTGAGCAGCCTCTGTTCCTCAACCACCCGGCTCAGGTCTCGATGGAATAGATGCTTCTATGAGGCTGAATTGTCTAAGTTCAGGGATCTTCTTTACGAAATAAAGGACGGCTTTCTGCCTCCTCAAGCTATTGTCGACACTGTGTGGGAGGTTGACGATGAGCTGTCTGGCAGTTAGATCCGCCAGGACTTTGAGCAGCTCAAGCTCAGCCTCCTGGACAGCTGGCTGGAGAAGCTGTGACCGGTGCATGGCTCAGGGAGATGACAGTGAAGTGGGGGGGACCATGGGGTGAGCCTCCTGGGGTGCACCACCAGTGTGTTCCACAGGCGGATTGTGGCAAAGTAGTTCAGGGTGCCGGTCTCAGAGGTGGTTTGGGAAAAAATCTTCCCCCACTTCGAGCCGGCGTGGCTGTGGGCACGTCTGAGGCTGCCTTTCCTGCCCCAGAGGTTGAAGCAGCTCGACAATTGCATCCAACAAAATTGCATATTACGAAAATGGTGCTGCAGCACCTTCTGTATGTCTGTTGTGTCCCACGGCTTGTGAGAGGAAGAGAAAGACCCCTATATCTTGTGACTTCCGTTACTCCCACTCGGGGGTCTTTCCACTGACTCTGTGAGGGGCAGGTGTGTCCAGTAGATTATCGAGTGGAAGTTAGGGATGTTGGAGATGCAGCTCCTTGCATTCACAACAGGAGTCACAAGCAGCAGCAGTAGTGCCTGCAGCTTTCCATACTGTAGTGATTATCATGTTCGCCTAACGAAAGGTTTCCGAAGCGGAAACAAGCCACCTTTTTTCGCATGCTTCTCAACTGCATAAAGGTCCCTAGCGACAGGCCACCTGTTCTCAATTTATTTCTGTTGTTTCATGGCATCTCATACCAAATGCACGTTCCTTCTGTACATGGAGCTGATCACTTGAAATTTGGCTGTGCAGAGAGACCAAGATGAGCTTTGTCGACTCCAAAGCAGCTCCTTTGTAAAGCGCTGTTTGTTCACATCGCTTACGTGGGGCTTATGCACGGTGGTCTCTAGAGGTCTTTGCTACCTGATAGTAGGGCATTGCAGTAGTCTAACCTGCTGTATACAAGAGCGTGCATTAATTTCTCTGTCTTGAGTGGAGAGAAACTGCCTTAGTTTTGCAATTTTACTTAACTGTAGGAAGCATGTTTTGATACTCTTTTAACATGAGAGGTAAACGAGGGCCTTGTGTCTAATATGGTTACGTGCTGAGTCTTTGAGGCAAATTTTTGAATTCTCTTAGTTAAGTGCTGAAGTTATAGTAGTCCTATCAGTATTGTAGCCACCAAACAACAGAACCTGTTTTATCAGAGCTGAGTAACAAAATGTTTTCACACATCCAAGTCTTTACTTCATTAATGCAATTAAATAAAGTGATGATAGACGAGTTGTCGTTAGGTGTAAACGAAATGTATATTTGAGTGTCATCAGCATGCGAATGAAAGTTAATATTATGTTTTCGTATTATCCTACCTAGCAGCAGCATGTACAGAGAGAACAATATTGGCCCCAGCACTGATCCCTGTGGTACCCCAAATTGAACTGGTGATATTGATGAAGCAGTATAATTATTAGATATTGGAACATTTAGAAAGCATCAGATATTTTTTTCTTGATATTGCATTTATTCTTTCTGTTACTCTTTTCTATACATTAACTGTAGAAGTCCTTCCCAATTTTTCCAAATATCACAATTTGTAGGCATGAAAATAAGGCATGTTATATCAGAATTTATTTTACCTTCATTTACACATTGTAACACGCAACCTCTAAGTACATAACAAATGCTCAAACATTCCAAACAGTAATTATAAATCCTCTTAATTAATAACTTTGGAAAATCAAGTAAGAAACACTTTAATCTCTGTCTGTAAAAGATTCTTGTAAGTCTTGAATTTTAAATAAGTCTAAAGTAGCTGAATATATTTCATGTAAAAGCAGAAGTGTTGCACATCCTTAATCTCTTTAATGACCTCTCTACTAGATAAGGCATCTCAGTGAAAAGTATTGAGCAAGGTAATGTTACAGCTAAATAAGGGGGTGTGTGTATAGTGTGTGTTGTGTCATTATTGGTAAATAGTTCAAGTAGGTAGCTGTGTCAGCATGCGTAGGCTGCAAAGAACAAGTAATAGGTTTATTCCATGCTAAAAAGAGAAGAAAATAAACAGAGAGTTTCGACTGAGGAGCTTTCTTCGGGTGTGACTGATTTGTTTAATGTGTTTTCCTATTGAACAGGAGATCCTGAGTTCAAATCCCAGCGGTGCCTTTCTTCCTGTCTTGTCTTACAAAATGTATCACTATGGATCATCACGTGTGGCTTGATTTGTTTAATGCAAGTTTTCATTTTCTTTCTGGAACAACTTGCTTTTCATTAAATTCATACAGCTTGTGAAAGATGAAATACAAATCTTGCTTATTAGTGCAAAAGAAATATTGCAGGCTGATAAGAAAGAAGCATTATTTTCTTTAATTTAACCAGAAGCTTGTAAATGGAGAAAAGGGACACACGTGAGTCTCTGTTAATTGAAAGGTTAGTAGCTCGAAACCCAGGTATTGCGCCCGCCCTTGCCTGTGATAGCAGGACTACAGCTAGTGGGCTGTAGAGAGATCTCTCTTTGGCTCACCGGGCTGGGTCCCTATTGAATGACGTGGGAGTCCTGGGTTTGAGTCACCGGCCCCCATTGTGTTACAGTACTAATTGGGATGGATTACTGTACTTATCCTCAGTAAAGGGGAATATGTAAGTAGTGACCATCCAAATTGTATTTGTGTATGAAACACATTTCAGAAAACCGAAAACTAATTTTCAAAACTCACAATAACACAAACACAATGAGTAAATAAGACAAAGGCAAAACATAAGTTCACTGGCACTTTCTGCATATTTACCATGACCTTGCCTTCTGATCATAAAAAGTCTTAAAATCTTGCATTTTACAAGAAATTTTAATATAGCCGTATTAAATAGGACATTTAGAACATGGCATATGAGAATATATGGTTAACCAAGGATGAGCAAAAGGTGATAGCACTTTTTGCTTATTGTTATGAACCTACCGCCTGGTTATAAAAACATCTCAAAATTCTGACACCGAGGTGTGAGAGACAGTGGAACAGAATATCAAAATCCTGAACTGTAGGAAATTTTACTGTACCATTTTTTAAATATGACCCTCTGAACATGGCATGAGAGAATGCATTGGTAATGCACTTTCTGTTGTATTGCTATTGCCCTCCCTCTTGAGTAGAAAACATCTAAAAATTCTGATACTGAGGTGTGAGACACAATGTAACAGGCTCTCATAATCCTGAAGTACAAGAAATTGTACTGTACAGTTTTTTTAAATATGACCCTCTGAGCATGGCATGTGAGGATTTATAGTCAACAAAATAGCACCCATTCTCCCAATTTGCTTTGTCCCTCCTTCCTCGTTACCAAAACATCTTAATATTCCAACACTATGCATTTCTGCGTTGTGACATTCTGAACATGGCATGTTAAAGTATATAGAAAACCTAGATCAGGACAGGCTAATTGCGATTCATAGTGATTTGTCATTGTCTTAGTTTATGAATGAAAAAAAACCATATTTTTTCAGTAATTACGACACTTCGGAATGACAAAATACGCTTCAATGCCAGAATAAATAATCATGGAAAAAATGATTATTTTTTCAGGTGAGTAGCTGCGTCAGCATGCGCAGGCTGCAAAGGAACAAGTAAAGGATTATTCCATGCTGAAAAGAGAAGAAAAGAATCACAACGTTTCGGCTGTGGAGCCTTCTTCAGGTGTGAGAAAGACAGGGCAGTAAGCAAGGATAATTATCTTTTTATGTTTGCTGATGCAGTTTATCTTTGATAACAACATCAAAGACGTAAAGGATTTTTTATGGCTAACAGCTCAACATCATCTTTCTTTTATAACTAACCTCATCAGATCCCTCAACCCCCAACTCTTCCAGTTTCTCACTTCAGAGAAGGATAAAAAACTCAATTATCCTCTACAGAGAAAAACCATCAACACCCCTACCACCTCCACCAATCCTAACCTTGTTGTTACTATACCCTCTGACGCTTCCCTTTCATCCCTTTGCAGCCTCAGCTAACATTTTTAATATTACAACACAATTACCATAGATTGTACAGTATTTTGTTTACATTTATGTTAAGATTAAGGTAAATATGTAAAAATACCAAAATCCAACTGCACAAAAAAAAACTTAAAAATAAACAATTTAGCAACAGGAAATTGATTCCAGTTGTCAGATCACGTATACGCATACCTTAGTTAATGCAACAACGCTTGTCAAGTTCTCATACAAATCTGCATTGTATTTTTAAAATATTTCAGCAGAGGATGCGACAGGAGTATAAATGAGGATTTGAGGATCATTTTTCTTGGGTGAATATGGTTTTCTGGGGAGTTGCGATATTGGGCATTATTGGAAATTTCCCAGTGATGCTAACACATGTTAAACACTCAAATTTCCTGCAAATAAAAATGTATGGTTAGGGCTTTACTGTGAACTCCAACCAACCTTTGCAGAGACAATGTTTATATCACAGAAGAAATCCATCCCTAGGTGGGTTTAAACCACCAACCTTTCGGATAATGCCAACTGCACTAACCAATTGCACCACAGACACTGACAGGTGTCTGACTCAATCACAAGTTTCCAGCCTTTCTTTCTGCCAGACGGCAATATTTCTTCTGCACTGATAACCAAGAATTGAATTTCATTTTTCGCAAGCTGTGTGAATTTCTTGAAAAACACGTTTTCCAGAAAGGAAATGAACACACACATTAAATGAAATCAAACCCTTTTTGACTGTCCAAAATGCTACATTCTGTACCACACGATAGGAAGAAAGGCACCGCTGTGATTTGATCTTTTGTTTATTACACAGGAGCTTTAAGCAACTAAACCACGGTGGCAGAAAAACACTGTCCTTTTACAGCCACTTGAACACACCGCTCTGAGACATCTGCGTTCAGTAAGCACTGAGCCTGCTCTCAGAGCAAGTTGCCTCCTTTACATAGCAGCCCCGACACTGAGAAACGAAGAGAAATGGCTTTTATCTGGCATTTTTCATGTCCAATGCGTTTGATATCTCCCAAGGGCGACAGAGTTCTTTTACGACACTATTTCTTCTTTTTCTTTCTTTCTGCACGCTTTGATAAAAAATCAAGAAAATATATATTTTTTCATAGAGAAAACGTACACCAGGAAATGTGTTGAGAAGAAATGATCTAACATGACACGTGACCTAATTTACCGGAGCAAATGCTCACCCTGCAAGGTCTGCTTTACTACTGCAAGAGAGAAATTGGAGCCTGGTGGATGTGAAAATTTCATGGTGTTGTGGAAGAAAACAGTCTTTATCTGAATTCTAAATCAATTGGATTAGTTCTAATCATTTGGTGGTTAACAGAACTAAATGCTTTGGAGGTTCATGTTAAAAACAGCAGAGAAACACCGTAGCACTTCGAGTGTGCCTGGCTCTCTATGAACATGAGCAAAAAGAAATAAGGAAGGAAAAATAAACGCATCCGAGCTTCCAGAGACTGGGAACAAATTAATCAGTCTTATATCCAGTCACACGTGCGACGGTGGTTGATTCCCAGACGGGGCTTTTTTCTACCTCCTTCATCAACTGTCTTTCAATTCTGTTTTCTTTGAAAGCTTTTTGAATCTTTTAAGTGCTCTTGATTAAACTATGCATAGAAACACAGCAGTACTGATGATTTTCATGGACTGATGCACACTTGTTCTGGACAACTCCAGTGATAAAGCCCTTTCTGCAAATAATGTAGAAGAACGTAAATGGGTGAAACAACGCGCCAACCACAGGAAGGATTGTGTTCTTTTTTAATGTGTCCCTTTGAGATGCCTCGTCAACGAACACAGCGGTTAGAGCTGGGCAACTAAGTTATAGTGGTGTTTGTCTTTGCTCGCCAAATAACTTTGCAGCTGAGGAAGAGCACCACGGAAAATACCCACCTCAACAAGCGAGCGCGTTGGTTACTCTTGCTCTTAATGCAAGGAGCTGTTTTTTTCTCGTATTAATCATTATTAACCAGAAACAGCAGCACTACTGGTCGCATTTGTGATTATGTCACTTATCTGCTTCAGCAAAGTCGATAAAAGACTCTCTGAAAGTAGTAAAGCAAAACTGAATTAAAAAATCATTTTAGGAATTCTGAGCAATTCAATAAGAACGTTGAAATATTTGAATAGTATCGTTGTTATTTGGACAAATCAATGAACTTGTGATTTTACAGTGGTGTGAAAAAGTGTTTGCCCCCTTCCTGATTTCTTATGTTTTTGCATGTTTGTCACACTGAAATGTTTCAGATCATCAAACAAATTGAAATATTAGACAAAGATAACACAAGTAAACACAAAATGCAGTTTTTAAATGAAGGTTTTTATTATTAAGGGAAAAAAAAATCCAAACCTACATGGCCCTGTGTGAAAAAGTGATTGCCCCCTAAACCTAATAACTGGTTAGGCCACCCTTAGCAGCAACAACTGCAATCAAGCGTTTGCGATAACTGGCAATGAGTCTTTTACAATGCTGTCGAGGAATTTTGGCCCACTCATCTTTGCAGAATTGTTGTAATTGTTGTAATTCAGCCACATTGGAGGGTTTTCGAGCCTTAACCGCTTTTTTAAGGTCATGCCACAACATCTCAATCGGATTCAGGTCAGGACTTTGACTAGGCCACTCCAAAGTCTTCATTTTGTTTTTCTTAAGCCATTCATGCTGGTGTGTTTTGGATCATTGTCCTGCTGCAGAACCCAAGTGCGCTTCAGCTTGAGGTCACGAACAGATTGCCGGACATTTTCCTTCAGGATTGTTTGTTAGACAGCAGAATTCATGGTTCCATTTACCACAGCAAGTCTTCCAGGTCCTGAAGCAGCAAAACAGCCCCAGACCATCACACTACCACCACCATATTTTACTGTTGGTATGATGTTCCTTTTCTCAAATGTTACTTTTACGCCAGATGTAATGGGACACACACCTTCCAAAAAGTTCAACTTTTGTCTCGTCAGTCCACAGAGTATTTTCCCAAAAGTCTTGGGGATCATCAAGATGTTTTCTGGCAAAAATGAGACGAGCCTTTATGTTCTTTTTGCTCAGCAGTGGTTTTCGTCTTGGAACTCTGCCATGCAGGCCATTTTTGCCCAGTCTCTTTCTTATGGTGGAGTCATGAACACTGACCTTAACTGCGGCAAGTGAAGCCTGCAGTTCTTTGGATGTTGTTGTGGGGTTTTTTGTAACCTCTTGGATGAGTCGTCGCTGCGCTCTTGGGGTAATTTTGGTCGGCCGGCCACTCCTGGGAAGGTTCACCACTGTTCCATGTTTTCGCCATTTGTGGATAATGGCTCTCACTGTGGTTCGCTGGAGTCCCAAAGCTTTAGAAATGGCTTTATAACCTTTTCCAGACTTATAAATCTCAATTACTCTGTTTCTCATTTGTTCCTGAATTTGTTTGGATCGCGGCACGATGTCTAGCTTTTGAATATCTTTTGGTCTACTTCACTTTGTCAGGCAGGTCTATTTAAGTGATTTCTTGATTGAGAACAGGTGTGGCAGTAATCAGGCCTGGGTGTGGCTAGAGAAATTGAACTCAGCTTTCCAAAGATGTGATAAACCACAGTTGATTTATGTTTTAACAGGGGGGGGGGCAATCACTTTTTCACACCACTGTATATGCATTAAAAGACAGCCATAGAAAAAATGTTGTTATTTGAAGAAATCTGTAAACTCGTGATCTTATATGTTTTAAAAGACAGCACAGGAAAAAACGACAGTGCTGATTATTTTCTGGAGACGGAGCACTGATGACCTATCCGAGCTGATTGAGAAAGCCCACCCAGTGGATACTCTGGCAGAACGTGGAAGAACGTTCACCATTGTAACCAAGGCAACCACAGGAACAACATCAAGAAGCACAATCAATTCACCATTTAAATCTTTCGTGTAAGGTATGCTTTGTGAAAGCATGAAGTAAATCCCCTGATCTCTTTTGAACATGGACAAAGTATTTCTGATGGAGCGCTATGTGCAAATATTTAATAAGCTCCACCCCTGCCAATGATTCGGCGTGAAGACGTAAAAGTTTCACAGACAAAAGCAGCTCGCCACCACAGCCAATAGTAATTGTACTTGCCAGCACACTACCATGTGCACTGGCTCAAAAGTGATCTTGGCAGACGTTGTTCCCTATGTGAAGCTGAAAGTGCCAAAAAGCATTTCTGTTGAGAAAACAAAACTGTTTGTTCTGCCTTGATGTTAAGCTAACAGCCTCTTTTTGAAAGTCCATCTCTAAATTCCTTATGGAGCCTCTTGAAGGAAAGCAGGGGTTTGAACCAAAGACCCCGGAGAGACTAGAGCCTAAAACCCAGCTCCTTAGACTGCTCAGCCACACTACCATTCACCTTCTTGATCTTCCTCACATTTCTGCCATGCCAGGGGGGGCTTCAGCTCTTGTCTTTAGTTCTAGTGGTCTCATGAGGCGTGGAAGTGACCGCACCTGTCAGCACAAACACTACTTTCAACAGCACACCCCAGCACTAACAAAAGGGGTGTGTTTCATTCTTTGTGCTGTTTGTAGGGTGGCACCTTCACGGAAATCCAATTAATTCTTTAGGATTCAAAGATCAAAAATCAAAATCCTCTACTATTAATGTTGCTTATTTAACAGTTCTTCAAATCCTTCATTTGAACGTCGATTTTGAAGGATACTGATGATAATACCACACGACTTGTGGTTTTCTTTTGATCGCCAATTTTATTCAAATAGCGGCCACTTTTACAGCTGTCTTGCATATTTCACATGGTGTCATAGCCCCCCTTGCATCATCAGCCAAAATATTTTAAAATTATAACAAAATTACATTAGATTCTACACCGTTTATGGTTACATTTAAATTAAAATCATGGTAAATATTCCAAAATATCAACATACGTACAGTGCTATCCTAATAATGCTTGTGAAGTTCTCCAACAAATCTGCATTGTAATTTTAAAATATTTCAGCTGAGGGTGCATTGGGAGTAAAAATGATTTCTCCCGTCAGCCATTCAAAGACCAAATTCAATGGACATGATTTTCTCAGACACACCAGTTATGTTCAATAACTAAAAACACAAAACCAACCTCTTGGGGCAAAAGTAAAGGTCAGGACCCGGAGTATTTAATGTAAACAAGAAAATTCAGTTTTCTGTGGAGTCACTAGTATGAGACTCTTGTTTTCTAAAAAAGCCTTATGATGAAACCTTTCCCCATGCTACTTTTTTGTACGCGATCAAAAATCACACCGGAAAAATTTCGGAAAGAAATGGCCTTTCTTTAATTAAGGAAATTCATGAAGTGAGGAGTGACATCATAACAAAGGTGTTGATCACTTTTTCATGTTACGCCCTGTGTAGGTCGAGATATACTCTATTAATAGTCCTTTCGTTTTTAGCATTTTTTCATTTCTTCTCCCACCAGCCTTTACAAGACAGCCAGTTTTCTCCAGCAATGTGAGGAATGAAGCAGTTGAGAGTAAAGCGACCGAGCACTCTAAGGAGCTAGATTCAAGCTCCAGTCACTTGGGGGGTGTGAGCTGGAATCCCACCACTGCCTAATATCTCCTTAAGAATCACTTTTTGTTGTTGCCTCTTTGCAATTTCAACCAATTTCAAAACAATTAATTTTAGCAACAGTAATAGTCAAATGTGAGGAGTGTCCCTGCAAAGAGTGATCCCATTAAGACAGACACATGTCCCACTTTAATTTATCAAAGCTAGATTTCTCATGCAACTTTATTTCAATAGACATTTGATTTCTCGAACACTCATTTTGTAAAATAAAGAGAAAACGAAAATATATGGGTGACAATCTTTCAAAGCGTTTGTTTAAGAACTTTGATTCTGGCATCATTTTCAACCCTCTAACCCCCCACCGGCGTCAGACTAGCTCAGGTTTGTGTGTTACACTAAAATTCCACTTCATTTCAAATGCAAATAAAAACCATCTATGCCTATAAAACCTATCTTTGATGTATAATAGATCTCTATCCATATGTGTATAATAGTCCTCCACAGTTAATTGTATAATAGAACTCCAACCATTTATGTATAATGGACATATAATCATAGATGTGTAATTGACGTATAATGATATATGTATATTAGAATTTCATTCTAGACAAATTACGGACCACATTTATACCTCTAAGGTATGCGTTTAATAGACATATATTCTACATCTTTTGCCCACTGGGAGGGTTTTACACACAGTCTGGGGTATTTTCCCCTTTTATATTTTTGCCACTTCATATCGAACCTGTTATACTAGCAAAAATGCACAGTAGATTGTACTTCATAAAAATATACAATTCGCCGCTGGTATAAACAGATGTGTGCCTTGTTTGCCTTTGTAAGCATTTGTTTAAAAAATAAGTTCACAATATAAAGCACAAACTTAATAATACAACGATACAAAATCAAAACCAAAACCAAATCATAAAGCCAATTAAGTACCTATCCTTTTAAAACAGAGAACACTTTTATATCTACAAAAAAACGTGACATTTGTATCTACTTTTGAATTACAAAGCAGACAAATTAGCCCCTGAATTCAAAGATCAGATCTTGGCTAAAACAAGACAATTAAACGGGAGCTGAATTCGGAACAAGAGCATCTGCTTTGTCGTTTATTGAGCTTTTGATCAACGTCTGATTGAAAAAGATTTGCTATTTTAACTCTTTAATTAAAGAACACAAAAAGGACCTTCCTTCGAGCCAGCAACCAAAGGATTTGCAGCTTCCACTACAGTCCTCCACTCTACCAACTGAGCTATCAAAGGGCTGTCACCAGCCTCTCTCTGGCACATACAGATGCAGCCATTCAAAATGCGTGCGTTATTTTGCGGCATACCCCGGTGGGCGTGTCGCGGTATCACGCAGTGTCACACGGTGTCACGCAGTGTCACGTGGTTAATCGCGCGTCATTTGACGCTCTGCCAGAAACTATCCGGCGTCACCTTGTAAAACCGCCAGGGGGAGCTTAACCTCTCATGTACAGCATTTGAGCCTTTAATTTTGAACAGTGTATTACAGCATGTTAATCTTCAGTCATTAAAATGTTGGTATATTTAATGAAAGCAAGATTGCTCAGTTGGACAAAAGTACACAACCTACCTTTATCAGAAATATTTATGCATCAAAGCCTTTACCGAAGATATTACTAATAGTATTAATAATGCATGGCTTTGGACAAGCTGTATACTCAAAGTATAATTTCTTTAGCACATTTGTACAAGCACTTGGAATCTGTCCAAGCCATACTTTGTCAGGCATTTTGTTTTACTTCAACGGGCATAAAAACTCCCTTGCTTTTAACAGGGCGTTTCATAATTTCTAACTACGAAAATGATTTAAAATCCGACACTTATCATTCAACTAGAGCTCAAAATACCACAAGGATCCTCAAGAGCACAGCAAAGACTATATTAAAAGATACTTGTATGAGATACATGAGAATCCAGGCTTTTTTTTATCAATGCTTTCTTTTCCGTATACCAGATTTCGTTACCACTTCAGAAGGGTGTCAGGGCTGTAGGGCTGTTTCGCCTCCCTGTTCATGCGAGTTGTCTTGTAGCCTACTGGTCTACGTGCCTGGCTAACAACTCGCGGGTTGTGTGTTCAAATCCCGCTGGTGCTGGACTTTTCTTTTAACAAACATTTCTTCGAAAAAATAGAATAGCGATATCATGGACAATCAATTGACTTTTATATTTCAAAATATCGCAACATGATCGATTCTAAGTCATTTTTTATAACAATGAATAGTCACCTTCTTCCCTTCTGACAACGGTCCCTGCTTCTGCTTCCTTCTTCTATTGTGTGTGTGTGTGCGTAACAGAGTAAATTTTTATAGAAGAAATGGAGGCTGGACAGGATGCGTTACAATATAAACATTTATATTGATTTAAATCGTGTTCTGATTTAAATCGCAAACGCGTGTTTAATTATATGTGTTTTTTTAGTCATAATCAGGCTAATGCAACATAAGTTGATACAGTATCTTTGTCTTCTAAGTATCTTAATAAACATTCAGCATAGCTTTCTACTAGTTTAGATTTATATTTCTTGGGATTTAGGGATCAAACGTGGAAGGATTAGATTGTAATACGTTTTAGAAAAGTGTAATCTATACCTGCCCAGACTGTACGCCTTCCTAAACTAGTGTCCTGCCCTTCCCCGCGCACCCCGGCCGGGCGCTCTTCGACCTGTGCCCGGGACGAATGTATATTTTGATATTTACACCCGGCGCGGCACCGAGGGAGCGTCTGCATTTATAACCTAGTTTTTAAAATTAGTCAAGCAATATGAAGCATCTCCTTTAACTTTTAAGTCCCTTAAATACATTGAGCACAGCTTTCTCACCACTTAAGATTACTTTTTTGGTATCATCCTTACACAAAGCAGAAACTTTCCGATGACATACGGTACAAGTGGAAAGATTACAGATTTTAATCGTCTTTAATTTTGTTACGTTATACGTTTTAGGAACGTTTCATCTAAACAAACACCACAAAACTATTCTCGATTGTATTTCTGAATGTTATATTACACCTACAGTAGTTCACTGCTTTAAATATATCGAATTAAGAATGTTAGGTGTAGCACTTTAGATCTTTTTTTCTGAACCAGTGAAAATCTGATCATGTTCCTCTATAACAATAATAAAAAACTTTATTTTACATATCACCTTTAAAAGTGGCATCTCAAAGCAATACAGTAGATCGAAAAACAGTTAAAAGGGACCAAAGTAAATACCAGACAAACGCAAACGCGTTTTTAATAAAATGCTTTTATTCATTCAGCAGGGAGTGAGAGGGACATCCAGCAGAGAGAGACACACACACCGGTTTCCATTGACAAAATTGTTTTTTTTTCAATTCCTCTTGTCTAACAGGAATGTTTTGTTTGTGGACAGACTGTTAGACTAGAGGAAAAGAGCGCCTCCTTGTACGAAGCATTTTGTTGATCCGATCACGAATTCTTTTCCAGTCGCACGAAGTAAGAGTTGAGAATCTCCGATTCACCATGCGACTAATGGTTTCCCGGAGATTGCAAGGCAAGGCACTTTTGCCTCTGGACCCATCGAAATTTACAGACGTTGTCCACCCCCAGTAAATTTCAAAAGTCACAAGATTTCGAAACACGAGGGCGGCGTAGCGGTCGGCTCTTGCTTTCCCGTCTATGCCAATGCACTGCAAGTACAACCCCCCCTCCATCTCCTGAGTGATGGGTAGCAGTTGGATATCTGGGAGAATTATTCGTCCCACTGGCGTCTGTGAATTCCGCTCTGTGAACGGTGCTTCCTGGGGGGAGATAGACAGCGGGGACAGCATCAACAAATTCCTGCGCGGTGGTGAGTGGAGAGGCCGGGATGGAGTGTCCTGAGGCGGTGTGTGCTCTGTGGGGGGCAGAGCTTCTGCCAGGCATTGCAACCTGCGCGGCGGGGAGAGGCACTTATCAGGAGACAGCTGCTCAACTGTTTGACTGCCGGAACATACTGTCTCCTTCCTCTGCATTTTCAGGAGTGCCTCTAGCCTCCCAATCCTCCCCAGTAATGCATCGTACTGCTCCCGCTGCTGCCGAAATGTCTCCACACAGATGCTGCTTCTACATGTTGGCACCCTGGCCAGTGGCCGAGAGCAGAGACCCACGGCCTGTGGCAAAATAAAATTAATGTAAGAAATAGTCACACAGTAGTATTCATCAGTCGCGGAACAGACGTCAAAACAAACTTTTCTTTTTTTCCGTCTTACCGCTTTCTTTTTTACTGTCCTGGTGGTAGATTTCGAAGATCGTTTCGCCCGTGCGGTGTTTTCTTGAAGAACAGGCTACGAAGAAATAATTATAATTGAATTTAAAATTCAAAACGGCAATAATACCTTGTAATATGCGCTGTAATCGCGTATTTCAGATGAAGTCTGCTGTATTTGCTTACCCTTCGCTCTTTGGAAGCTGGGGCGGCAGAAGCACCCCGTCTCTTCCCGTAAAAGGTCTTGGTCTCCATACTGTACTGTGGTCGCTGTAGTGCAGGATCGCAGTTTTTTTTGTGATGGGAGCTCACCCAATCCCTTGGTGTATTTATGCTATATTCACGTGTACGGCTAGAATGTTCATTGTCTTCCAATGAAAGGCGGGTGCCTTTTGCCGAAGTCGGGAGACATTAGAGGCTTGCCACACCCGGACTGTTAAACCAACGCATTAGCACGTCAAAGCCCATCGAGGACCCGGGCGCAATAATTGTTTTGTCCCTTGATTTACTGATCTGCATTAATTATGGAAATCGAGTTCCTGCTCTTTGCAGACGACCTGGTCCTGCTGTCGCCCACAGAACAGAGGCTGCGCCAGAACCTGGCACTGCTGGAGCAGCACTGTCAGACCTGGGCGCCGACAGTCAAACAACAAAACCAGAGTTATGGTTTTCCAGAAAAAAAGCCAGACCTCAGGGAAACAGGTACAAATTTACACTTAACAACACATTAACACCTAACAACGGGAGCAGGGACGAATTAGGCCAGTACCCACTATTGTTAAACATACAGAAAAGGATATTAAAGTATTGAATATTAGTATTGGCTTTAGTATTGGCCATACAGAACATTAAAGTGCCCCTTTTCCATTCAGCGGGTGCCTGAGCCGCTGTGTCCTATCTTCTGACAGTCGCCGTTGTGAATGTCTGTAGAGTGTATCTTATTTTTAGTACTATATTTTTGTATTATATTCCCTATTAATCAAACTCTAAGAGTATGTATCGGCTTGTCCCCTCCTCCTCCCCTCTCAAGTAATAACTTAACTATATGTGCAAACGTTTCATATGTTGCTGTTGTGAATGGCTGTGGAGGAAGCATTCATAAGAATGCTTCAAGAACATTCCATAAGAATCAGCGCTTTTACAGTATATATCGCCTTTAAAGGTGGCTTCTCAAAACGCTTTACAGGATAAAGACAACAAGAACAGCAACAACAACAATATTGTATTTCATTGCACTTTGAAAACCAAGTAATAACTTAACTATATGTGCAAACGTTTCATACAGTATGTTGCTGTTGTGAATGGCTGTGGAGTGAACCGTATCTTATTTGCCTTGCGTCCTGGTTATCTCGCGCGCCCCCCCTCAATTCAATTCAATTCAAGGTGTTTTATTAGCATGACAGATGGGTTCGATCAGTGTCGGGTATTTACTTCGCTTTGAGATTCCACCTTTAAAGGTGATATATAAATTTTTGACTAAAATAAATTGATATCTTTGTCTTCTAAGCTCTCTGTGTACAGTAGAGCCTCCTGTCCAGCCAGCACATGTCCACAGACATACACAACAGCGACATATCATAAAACGTTTGCACATATAGTTAAATTATTAGTTGTTTTTCAGGAAGTCAAAAAAAACACTTGAACAACTTATCCAGTCTCTCGAAATAAAAAAAACTAATAATAATGTAACATGCCACTGTTTGTTCATGAACAAAGTTACAGTATACTGAGATTTCCTTAGATACGCGATTAAAAAATAAATAAAACTTTGAATCCCCGGCGGAACACATTCCATAAGAATCAGCGCTTAAATATATCGAATTAAGAATGTTAGGTGTAGCACTTTAGATCTTTTTTTCTGAACCAGGGAAAATCTGATCATGTTTCTCTATAACAATAATAAAAAACTTTATTTTACATATCACCTTTAAAAGTGGTAGTACCTTTTTTAGTACTATATTTTTGTATTATATTCCCTATTAATCAAACTCTAAGAGTATGTATCGGCTTGTCTGTCAGGTCTTTTTTCTCTATTTGAATTGTCGTTTACACCTCGCACGACTTTAAAAGCTAGCAAGACAGGTTTCGATTCACATTAGCTGGCGAGCCTTGTTAACAAAAAAACTAATAACAATGTAACATGCCACTGTTTGTTCATGAACAAAGTTATACTGAGATTTCCTTAGATACGCGATTAAAAAATAAACGTTTCATATGTAGCTGTTGTGAATGCCTGTGGAGTGTCTCCTATTAAGCTCTAAATTGCATTTTGAGCGCGGTTTTTGACTTTTTTTAAATTGCTTTTTGGGCGCGGACAGCACATCCAAGGGTTAATGAACTGCGCCAAGAAATTTAAAATAGTCTTCTTTAGGTGTGAGGGTAGGAGTGGACCGCAGCAGGCATAATCAGAACACCAGGAAAACAAAGAACAGGACAGGTGAGATGTGTATCCAGAAAGCGAGTGATCAGAAAAAGGAAATGGTGTTACGCCCAGGTTTTCGACCCAATTGTTTTAACTTGCTAATGCATCAGACACATTTCCTGGCGTATTGTGTTTTAAATAAAATAGGAGTGTCTTTCCCTGGCATTAGCTCATCGGTATGGTGTAAGGTTTATCTGTACCATACCATACAGTATATAGGTACAGAATTCAAGCTGCACCACTGTATCGCTTTGGTAGGGGGACGGACAATGGCCAAAATCACGAAGACTCTCTCACACCAAATAATGAAGATGAAAAGAAACGGGAAGTCAACACGGGACATTGTACAGCAGTTGGCTTCGATGGACATCTTCGTTTCTGAAAGCACAGTGAGACGGCATTATAAAGGGGAGAGGAGGCAAAGAGAATCTAAACCAAGGACGATTCAAAGGTAAATAAATTTCTAAAAATACCTTTCTTGCATGTAAATACAACTACGCACATTGTTTTTAAAACTAACTGCTTATCTCTTTTTTTTCAAGTCCTATTGTGCGAGCTATCGACAACCTGACCGATGAAAATGATGAGCTACCGGCGATGCAAGTCCAAAGACGGCTATGGGCTGACCTCGGTGCGAATATTAGCCCGACATCGATAAGAAGAGTACGCAGGAGGCTTGGATGGAGATACAGAAAAACCAACACATGCCCGATGATAAGGCTAAAAAACAAAGAGGAAAGACTCAAGCAAGCGCTCCAATGGATTGAACAGGGGGAGGCATTTCAGGATGTACTTTTTACCGACGAAACAACAGTGGCTCTGGAACAGTTTTCCACAATGGCATTTTGCAAAAAGGGGAGATATGTGGACAAGCCAAAGCCCAAACATCCACTGAAGGTTCACGTCTGGGGGGGTATTTCTAGAAGAGGCCCGGGACCACTTCTTATTTTTGAAGGAATTATGGACCGTGTATTTTTTGAGGACGTCGTGGTCACACAGCATGCTGCCCCATATATCAGGGAGCAGTTTGGATCAAGGCACCGTCTCTTTCAAGACAACGATCCGAAACACACAGCAGCAAGGGCGAGGCTTATAGCAGAAGGAGTGAACTGGGTGAAAACTCCAGCCGAATCCCCAGATCTAAATCCGATAGAGATGGTTTGGCATTCGTTGAAAGACTACGTTCGGAAAACCGCTAAGCCCGCCACAAAGCAGGAACTGATCGATGCGATCTATAAATTCTGGGAGGAAGAACTGACCGAAAAAAAATTGTAACAATTTTATTAACAGGCTGTTTCGTGTTCTTCCTAGGATTGTTGACCGGGGCGGGGGACATTCGGGAATGTAAGTCTGGGAAAGACAGTCTGTCCACAAACAAAACATGTAAAAAAAACAATTACTTTTTGTCAATGGAAACCGGTGTGTGTGTCTCTCTCTGCTGGATGTCCCTCTCACTCCCTGCTGAATGAATAAAAGCATTTTATTAAAAACGCGTTTGCGTTTGTCTGGTATTTACTTTGGTCCCTTTTAACTGTTTTTCGATCTACTGTATTGCTTTGAGATGCCACTTTTAAAGGTGATATGTAAAATAAAGTTTTTTATTATTGTTATAGAGGAACATGATCAGATTTTCACTGGTTCAGAAAAAAAGATCTAAAGTGCTACACCTAACATTCTTAATTCGATATATTTAAAGCAGTGAACTACTGTAGGTGTAACATAACATTCAGAAATACAATCGAGAATAGTTTTGTGGTGTTTGTTTAGATGAAACGTTCCTAAAACGTATAACGTAACAAAATTAAAGACGATTAAAATCTGTAATCTTTCCACTTGTACCGTATGTCATCGGAAAGTTTCTGCTTTGTGTAAGGATGATACCAAAAAAGTAATCTTAAGTGGTGAGAAAGCTGTGCTCAATGTATTTAAGGGACTTAAAAGTTAAAGGAGATGCTTCATATTGCTTGACTAATTTTAAAAACTAGGTTATAAATGCAGACGCTCCCTCGGTGCCGCGCCGGGTGTAAATATCAAAATATACATTCGTCCCGGGCACAGGTCGAAGAGCGCCCGGCTGGGGTGCGCGGGGAAGGGCAGGACACTAGTTTAGGAAGGCGTACAGTCTGGGCAGGTATACTGTAGATTACACTTTTCTAAAACGTATTACAATCTAATCCTTCCACATTTGATCCCTAAATCCCAAGAAATATAAATCTAAACTAGTAGAAAGCTATGCTGAATGTTTATTAAGATACTTAGAAGACAAAGATACTGTATCAACTTATGTTGCATTAGCCTGATTATGACTAAAAAAACACATATAATTAAACACGCGTTTGCGATTTAAATCAGAACACGATTTAAATCAATATAAATGTTTATATTGTAACGCATCCTGTCCAGCCTCCATTTCTTCTATAAAAATTTACTCTGTTACGCACACACACACACAATAGAAGAAGGAAGCAGAAGCAGGGACCGTTGTCAGAAGGGAAGAAGGTGACTATTCATTGTTATAAAAAATGACTTAGAATCGATCATGTTGCGATATTTTGAAATATAAAAGTCAATTGATTGTCCATGATATCGCTATTCTATTTTTTCGAAGAAATGTTTGTTAAAAGAAAAGTCCAGCACCAGCGGGATTTGAACACACAACCCGCGAGTTGTTAACCAGGCACGTAGACCAGTAGGCTACAGGACAACTCGCATGAACAGGGAGGCGAAACAGCCCAACACAGCCCTGTCGCAGTACACGAATATAATCATATCGTTATTAAATTCTTTACTGTGGATACGCGATTCCATATTATATTAGCAGAAAAGCTTAAAACTACCACTTTTTCACACGCTATTTTACATGCTAGTTAAATTTAATTTATTTATATATTATATATTTATAGCTCTGATCAAGGGAAACGTCTCATTTTTTCAAAGAAATGTTTGTTTGTTGATTGTTATCAAAAATGACTTAGAATCGATCATGTTGCGATATTTTGAAATATAAAAGTCAATTGATTGTCTATAATATCGCTATTCTATTTTTTCGAAGAAATGTTTGTTAAAGGAGAAGTCCAGCACCAGCGGGATTTGAACACACAACCTACAAGTTGTCCTGCAAGTTGTTAGCCAGGCACGTAGACCAGTAGGCTACAAGACAGCTCGCATGAACAGGCAGGCGAAACAGCCCTACACAGCCCTGCCGCACTACACGAATACAGTTATTAAATTCTTTAGATACGCGATTCCATATTATATTCCCTTTTAATCAAATTCTAAAAGTATGCTTGTTGACTCCGATATCGCGTTAGTTAAAGACTTCGATGCTTAAAATGTTTAGGGAGAAATGGAATACTGGTGTGTATTTTTTTCTTTAAAGTACCAAGACCAGCTATATACTGTATGTTTATGTTCCAGAATTAATATCGTTTTTGGCCTTCACACGCGTTACAGTATGCTCCTATTCTTTTTATGCTCAGCTACTAAGATTTCCCTTCAGTGGTAAAATTCAATATCTACAACGGGCACAGCAAAGACGTTTACCGTAAGTCTTTCTACGACAGACCAACGGACCACGAGTGCCCCTGTCGGTCAACCAATCACGTACTGCGGTGCCGCGCGTCATCTTGCGTCACACTGCGCGACGCCACCCGCGGTACGTGTGTGTAACGCGCACTTTGAATGGCTGCATCTGTACTGCTCAATGTAGTGAAATGTTCCGGGTGATTTAAATCCCAGCTCGAGATCATTTTTCCAACTCATTTCCTTAGTCTTGTTTACCTTGAATTTAAGCCACGAACCAGACTTCTACTGTATAAACTTTCGGGGATATTACAAAATGTTTGATGGGGCATCAATCATTCCAGGCGGAAATTGACTCCTTTTTTTTCTCGAGGGATCATGTTAAACATTTCAATTTGATCGAGAAGAGGATCACCATGAGAAACAGAACAAACTGTTTAATTCTGTCTTTTTTAGGAGCTGTATCACAGCTAATGTATGTAAAGCCTTCAGTATGCGATAATGAGAGTTCAGTTATCCCAGAGAGTGAAGAGAACTGAAATTTAGTAAATTCCTTTTAATACAGCATAAATCTTCATACTGATCTGTCACTTCAAGATATTTACAAGAGCCTACCAGGAGTGGGGTTTGAACCCACATGGATATTTGTCTATTAGAGTTTAAGTCCAAACTCTTAACCACTGGGCCTCCCTGGTGCACAGCAATATTTGACAGCCCCCTGTCACAGAAACGTACCCCGGTCTCCCACACAACAAGCGGGGGTACTCAACACTATACTAATGAGGAGTGCTTGTCCGCAGCTGAGCGTGAGCTCTGTTCACTGTCAGCAGTCATTTCCTCTTTTCCAAATACGTTTTTGCCTGCTCTCATCTTTTTAAAGACGGTCATAAATGCTCAAGAAGTAATTCATTTGAGTTTGAAGTCTGTTTCTGTTGTCTCGGCTCTTGATGAAGAGCAGCCGTACTGTACTTCTACATTGTAAATTATTTGAAGACCTAGAAACAGGAACGTTAGTTGATATAAGCACTGAATGGGTTAAAACCTGGGCTCTTTTAATTGCAAAAGCGATGCCTTGAGGAGAATAAATCAACATATTCGCACAGGTCACTTGGCCACTGACAAGAACAATCAGCTACCACTGTGGTTATTATTATTATTATTATTATTATTATTATTATTATTATTATTATTATTTAACCAGCTGGGGAACGATACAGTTGAACAATCCCACTGCTCTTATGGCAAGAAAAATAACATGAGACCACTGTAAGAGGAAGAGTGTTGTAATTGTTTGCACAATTGATTTCATTTTTCCCTCTTATGGGCAACCCTGTGATATTTATTTTTATCTTTGGTGTCATTCACGGGCAAGTTCTGCAGCAATATTTGCCGCAGAAAGTTCTCCGCAGCTCCGTATTAAATCCGTTCTCAACTGCAACGGACAGAAGACGACTCCAGTAGATAGCTCTGTAGTTGTGTAGGACCACACATGCCACAGTGAAGGTGCGGCTCTTAATGGACTGGTACACAGACCACATGAGAGGCAAGCAAAACGCTGTTTTAAAATTCGAAAGGCTCACCAAGTCAGAGGAACAGCAATGAACTGAAAAGATCTGTTACAGACATCTATGTTAACCTCTTTAGAGCTATAAATGCCATGTGTTTCTTTTAATTGTAGATTAACACTCCCAAGTAACAGCACCTTACAGTATATTGTAACGCTACAGTGTTCACGTGCTGCCACATCAGGTCAGCCCCCCACCATTGGGGACTCAAACCTGGGCCTTTGGCATCACTCAACAGGGAGCCAGCCTGTTGAGCTAAAGAGAGACCTCCCGCCAGCCCACTGGCTGCAGCCCCTGCTATCACAGGGAAGGGCGGTGACGTCACCGCTCTGGTAAGCCGGCTCTTACACACTCACTGGTGGCAGTATGCATTACAATATTGGTGGTGGACATTAGCTGGTGTTTTTTGTAATGATTTGCTAACTCTGCTGTAAGGTATATCAAGAATATAAAACATGCGAACTTAAATGTTCAAAGTTTTCAGGCTCTTTAGCATTTCCTTCACATATGGGAAAACTTCGATGTGTTCTTGTCGCTCTTCTCCACGTAGATTACACGAGAGCACGTGTAACTATGGAAGCCAGTTTCCGCCAGGGAGTAAAAAAAAAACGTGCTATGGTATCTCAGAATTGCAACTTAGTAACTCAGAATTGCGACTTATTATCTCAGAATTCTGACTTAGTAACTCAGGATTACTTTATATCTCGTAATTGCGACTTTATATCTCACATTTGCGATTTTGAAATAGCCCATATTTCATTGGCTGCCCTTTTGTTATTATAATGGATTCTGGTTCTAGGGCTTGTACCCCTCACTGCATTGGCTTGAACCCAGGTCTTGCCAGCTGAGCTTAAGAAGACCTTATTTTTTAAGTAAAAAAGGACATACAATGGAAATGTGTAAAAAGTATAAGTTTCAGCTTTTATAATTGTGAATTCTTCTGGATGTGAAGTGTCTATTTCTGTATCTTATTTCATATTCTGTCTCTGTTTTTGTATTTCTGGTGTTTAAATATTTTTTTTGTTTTAAAAGCCCACCGTCCACTATTCCATCCGGGTACTATGGAAGCCTCACTGGCAGAAATGGGATTCCATAAAAATTAGTGTAATTAATTTGATTTTTATCAGGGCACTGTACAAGACAAGTCTTCAGGCCTATAGATCCTATGATCCTGTACGATTCATGAATATAGTTTAACGGAACGGCCGACATACAGGTTGTATGATCTGGTTGCAGTGTGGTGACAGCACCGCCCTCCCCTGCACATAACAGGGATACTGGCCACTGGGGCTAAAGAAAGTGTTCTTTAGCTCAGCTGGCAAGACCTGGGTTCGAGCCAATACAGCGAGGCACGAAGTAGGGTAGGAGTGGCGAGGGCACAAGCCCTAGAACCTGAATCCGTTACAATAACAAAAGGACAGACAATGAAATATGGGCTATTTCGAAGTCACAAATGTGAGATATAAAGTCGAAATTCTGAGTTGCTAAGTCAAAATTCTGAGATACCATAGCGAGTTTTTTTTAACTCCCTGGCGGAAACGGGCTTCCATATGTAACAGTACAGGACACGCAGTGAGGAACTCACACAACTTTTGCATAGTGATAGTATTTCTTACCTTTTAAATACTTCAGTCAAAAATGTAGAGAAAGTGCTCCTGTTTTCACCATTATCAGAACTGTGATGCAACAGAAATATTTACTCTCATAAAAGTATTGTAATTACCAGAAGTTCTGTTCTGTTACAGTCTTAAATGACACAAACCTTCTGTCTTACTGCTTTGCACTTCTGCAGGAGCCAGTTCATTGAAAATGAAAGGTGTAATCATCTTAACGAAGTCTTCATGAAGGCATGCATCGGCTAGCTCTCCACTGGCAATTGACTGGGCTTGTGAAGAAATCAATCTCATTCAATGACCAAACAAATTGCACAGCTTAAAGCACATGAAGAGAAATGCGTGTGCTGATTGACACAAAACAATATTGCTTCACATTATCCACAAAGCTATTTTGCTTGTCCGACCTCCTCTTCCTACTTTTAATTATTTCAGTTTCTTTTCTTGTGTTTTCCTTACTATTTTACTGTTCCTTACCCCCATGTGGAGATGTATCCACATCCGAAACCCCATGTTTCACCCTGCGTTTGTGCCAGTTTTACAATCTGTGTAGGAGCCTGACTTACAGAGGTCAAGAGGTGCAATCGGTCAGTGTGTGGTACTTGCACAGCTGTGTACAGTGGAGTTATACTGAGGTTGTATGTTCAAGCCTTCCCTGGAGCCATTAAGTCTTTTGAATGTTTTCCACCAATAAAAAGTTCATTTGCCGTAGCAGTTTCACTGTGACTTTGCAGGTATTCATAATGAGAACAATGTGTTATATGTGATAAATTTCCACACTGGAAAATATTGGAGAGAAATGGCTTGTCACACTATTTGCAGCAGGCACTCAGACACAGAAACGTCATGTCACTAAAGAAAATTCATGAAGAAGAGGAGTGACATCATTGCAAATGCGATATTTTCTGATGGCTGTTTCGGTTAATAATGATTCACGTGGGAATATCTGCTGTCATTACCACTAATAGTGATAAAAACAGAAGACTCACAGCTCTCTGGATGTTGGTCTGGACTTTAGAAAGTGTTTCTATTCGCAAGCAGCTCTGGACCTCAGCACCTGTTGATGGGTCACTTCTGTCAGACACACCAGTGGAGCCCAAGCCCACCTACACACACATTCACACACACTGACAGATATACACTTACACACTCACAGACACTACACACAATCACAGACACAACACACATTTATATACAAAATCAGACACTCACCCACACACATAGACACTATATACACACAAAGATACCGCACACACTCTTAGGTACAGATGCACTATAACACTAATGCAGATACTGCTAATAATGCAACAGTAACACTATCACCATAAAATACACTATCATTGTTACTAACTTGTTCATCATTATCACTATCATTGTTACTGACACAAACTACTACTAGACTAATAATACTTATACTAACAGTAATACTGTCATGAAAACGAACATGACGATAAGTCTTAATATTCTGACATTAACAGCATAGTTATCACTAATATTAACATGAATACTAAACCTATCAGTAACACTATCGTCATTAATACTCACATAGGCACTACACACACACTGACAGACATACCCACACATAAACTTACAAATATACAACTAGACACTGACAGACACCAGAAACTCACAGACACCATACACACTCATTCACAGGCATGCATTCACATAAACAAATAGACACCATGCAGACACTCACAGACACACACTTACAGACACCACACACTCAGAGACACCACATGCTCACACACTAACAGACACAACAAGCTCACAGACACACACCCACACACACTTATCTACAGATACACGATAACTAACACAAATACTACAGCAGTAACACTATCACTAAGACTTACACTATCATTATCACTAACACTGACAGAAACTACTTATGATAACAGTAATGCTATTACTAAAACTAACACTACTACTCTTAATTCTCTAACAGAAACACTATAATTATAATTAATATTAACATTAGTATGAACATTAAAACTAAAATTGTCAGTAGCGCTTTGTTATTAATACTCACATGAACACAAGCACTAAAACTACTAGCTGTACTCTCACTAATATTAACATGAATCCTGTAACGCATACGGCCGACAGGCACTGTGTAAGAGCCGGCTTACCAGAACGATGACATCACCGCCCTTCCCTGTAATAGGAGGACCACAGCCGGTAGGCTGGGGAGAGGTCTGTCTTTAGCTCACCAAGCTGGGTCTCTGTCGAGGGATGCTAGAAGCCTGGGTTCGTGTCCCTGATGGTGTGGGGCCGACCGTAAGTGGTAACGACAAGGGTGCCTGCTGGAACCCCAAAGTGTTATAATACACCAGTATTAGTATTACTTATCTATAAAAGATCGTTAGAACGTCAGAGTAAGTCCCGTGTAAACAGTAATTTCTTTCCCGTTTTATTCTAGCTTCACTTCCACACCATCAATGAAAGCCTTTCCACCCACGAAGTAGGCTCTGCGCCCTCTCTCCCTGGCGCTGGACGCGGTGCTGCTGTGGCCCCGGGTGAGAGACACCAGAGACTAGTTGCTAAATTTAACATGAAGACACTTATATTAGTTGCTACCCATGACATCACATCGCACTTTGTGACGAAGGCGAGACACATAAACGCCCACAGTGACGTGACGGCCTGCCGCCGTGGTTACCATGCTTATGATTTATAAACACTGGAAGAAATGCATTTAAACTGTTACTTTCATACATTTATCAATTGGAATATAATTTTCTAGCTCTAGGATACAGTTACCTAAATAATAATATGAATAATCATTGTTTACTTTCGGATTGAACATTATTAACACTAAACGCACTATTGTAATTGATCGATAGAGTCTTTACTGACTTTTTTCTAGATATTGAAAACCGGGTCAAGAACAGGAAAAGAATCAGTTTTCACCAATCAGTGAAGTTAATCGATTTTTCAACTGTTCTTCAGTTGAATTAATTGGTTGTCGATAGATAAGAGATCAATAACTCTCCTCCGTGCGCTCAGCCCGCCTCGCTCTTTGATCCCGACGCTCTGGCTGGTGTCTGTGACATCACAGCGATCTTTCTGACAGAGCAGATCGCGTCTCCGCTGGAGGAGACTCCTGTCCGGAGCCCGGGAAGCTTTTCTTACAGATATAACGTCTCCAAAAAAAATAACAACAAACCGGGCTGTGAAGAGAAGCGAATCATAACAGTTGGAGAAGGAGAGCGACAAACCTAGGAATTAAATTCATTAAACAGGAAAAAAAATAGTTTACTTCACAGATGAATGTGTTACAAAGCGTACCCGTGTGGAGCAGTAGAGAACGAGCACAAGTCCCCGAAATAAGCACTTTTAAGGGTTTTACACAAATCTTCAGAGTATAGAAGCCAGGAGGATCAGACTCCTGATCCTAGAGGTTAAAATATGTATCCTGGTTTTATTTCCACCCAGCTCTCAGTTCTATAGGTAGTCTGATGATTTAAATGAACTGTATAACTGTTACAAGACTTTATCTAATAGTAAATTTAAAAGACTGTGAGACACGTATGAGAGCAGCTGAATCCCAGGGCTGTATATTTATTATAAGACTCTCTGTGAGAGACATGTGGGAGACACTGAATTCCAGGGCTGGTGTGGATCACACACAGACAGGTCTTCTGTGTGATCTGAGTCCCACTGCTCAAAGCTACAGACTGGTCAACTAGTCACTATCTAGACATGACCATCACCCATCGGCTACTAATAATCAATATAATGATCAAAGTGTCACTATTGGTGTTTATTACATAAATACTAAGATAATTCCACACTCACTTGTGTTATAAAACATTTATAAAAACATCTTTGGAGGCTGACATACAGTAAAGAAAGTAACACTGAAGGGCTGGAGGTCCTGGAAAGGGTTAATAGAAGCTTCTTGCTTCTGCCCTGGAACAGAGCCCACAGCTGCCAGATCAGTGACCCCTGAGCCCAGTTCACAGAGAGGAGAACCAGGAGCTCTTCTCTGTCTCTTAAGAGGGCTGGGAGGAAGGAGAAAAGGGGGAGATGTGACCTGAGTCCAGGCTGTTCTGTCTAATATTATTCATGTAGCAGCACTGATTGTCTGAATGTCCTCTGGTTCTGAATTGTGAGGATAGAGAACAGTATGGAGATGAGTTTCTGTCCGAGTGTGAGTCTGAGCTGCGAATCTGACTGAGAAGAGAATATTGATTTTTTATTCTGCCTCTGAGAATTTTTCTTCTTTGCCAAGTGGTGTTACATCCCCTTCGGATGCTCTACACAGACTGCCAGAGTGAGAGAAGAGGAGAGAGAGATGGACAGATAAGAGCACACGCAGCGAGAAAGACATACCGTACGTCTTGATTTACTTTGAAGCAAGTGTTAATTTCCTTTCTGGAACAAGCTATTTCTGAACTTCAAGAAATTCATACAACTTCTGAAAGATAAAATACAAATCTTGCTTATCAGGACAGAAGAAATACTGCAAAAAAATGCCAGTGATTTTTTCTCCTTTTAACGAAAAGTGCAGAAAAACAAAGGCAGTGCATTTCCGTCGGCTTGATTTTGCTTAATACAAGTATTCACTTCCTTTTCTGTAGATTACAGCCTGCGAAAGATGAAATGAAGTTCTTAATTACTCTTGGTCAGAAGAAATACTGCCAGCTGGCAGGAAAATGACAGTATTTTATTTTCTTTAACTACAAACATGTGAGTTGTGACAAGCAACGGGAATGTGTCCCTGTGCAGCTGTTAAACAAAGGGTTGGTGGGTCAAACACACTGCTTTTTTGTCATAAATACACAAGCTTGTTATGTCTTGTGTCAGAAATAAACTGCATGAAATTCGCTAAAGCAACAAAAAGTAAGAGTAATGTTATCTCGTGTCTTTAAAATGACTTTAAAAACAATTTGTTTTTCTCTGTGGATCTAAGGCTTTGTCATTAAGGTGTGCTGTTTTTTTACATGTTGTAAAAAAGTTGCTAAATCATTCGAAACATAAAAACTCCAATTGTAAACAATTGACCAATACTTTTTTGTATTATATGTATTTTTGTTGTTCAAATAAAAAAATATTTTAAAAAAACTTTCAGGATGCGTGCTGCTGTAAAAATAAAATGACATCAAGAATGCTGTATGCAGCGGTCTGAAGCCTGCTCCACAGAAGAACTTTATCCAGAGGTGTTAAAGAAGTCGAGATCTCGCCACGAGAGGGGAAGCATCTCAAAAAAAGCAGGTGCAGTCGGTTCCACGGTCATAATGCCATGAGGTTGGACAACGAGTGAAGCCACTCGGCTTTCTCCGAACAAGTAATGAGATAAGGAGATCACTACAGAGGGTAGTGTGGCTGAGCGGTCTATGGTGCCTAGGTTAAAGCTCCATTGTCTTCAGTGGCGTGGGTTCAATTCCCACTGCTGCCAGATGCTTCTGTGACCCTTTTTCTTCTGACTTGGAAAGCAATCAGTGGAATTGTGTTTTGACAGTCCCTTGAGAACCTAAGCAAAGTTTTTAGAGATACTTTGTCAGCTTGACATCAAGGCAGGAAACAAAAGCTTTACTGCGTCCTCTCAAGCCGAATGCGCTTTGCCACCTTTAGCGTTATGCAGGGAACAACGTCTGCTGAGATCACTTTCGAGTCAGTGCAAATCGTACTGTGTTTTAATATCGATTGTGCTGGCGAACTGCTTCTATCTGTGAAACTTTAATGTTCTGCTAAGAGTTAAGAGGAGTGCTTAATGTTAAGAGGAGTGTATGAAGATCATAACAGAGGGAGGACACACACATTCTTCATGGGGAGTGCAGAGTAATGAGCCGCGCCTGCAGCTCGCTGAGTCTTTTCTTATATAACCTCTGAGCCCGGACACAGCGTCTCCAGCCCGTGTTGGAGATTTACAGCTCAGAAAACAGCTGTCTCGAGCAGAAACTGATCTTCCTGCTTTAGTTAAGGTTATCGGAATCGGTGGCTGCTGTGGGGGTATAGCGCTTGTATATCTCTTCTCTGGCTAAACACTATCTACTGTAAAGTATAGAAATAGACAGAAGATGAAATACAGCTACAAATACTTCAGTAAAGCCGAGCAGATAGGAAAGTTTAAATCAAATGTTCTATAAATCAATTTTCATATATTTTCGAACTCTCTGTTCAAGCTCTGATATAATCCTCTGTGCTCCTGCCGCTGTCACTCTGCCTTCTGTAGGGATACAGGTTGATTTCACAATGCCACATTTAATTAAATACAGAAGAAACCGCAAGGAAAACAATATGTTTTAATAAATCTTCTTCTGGATTTATATTTCGGTCTTTCACCTTTGAATGCATACAGTACCTTGGCCGTAAATCTTTACTCGATTACAGGCACCCCAAACAGTTCTTAAGGCAGAAATCGAAGCCTATTTGACTTTTTGCTAATAACGTGTAAGTGTTCATGAAGCACTTCACTGCCCATCATGTGCCCGCAAACTGGTTTCTCCGTTTTCCTCTTCCTGTCGTTGTCAGCGAGCACAACAAGACGGGAAAAATGCAAGACAGGGAAAAGGTATTAGCTGTCAGGAGTAGAATTTGATCCCACGCCTCTGTTCAGAGACCAGAATACCCAAGCAATGGAAAGACGTGAATCTGGCACCTTAGACCCCTCAACCATCCTGACAAGCTAAATATACTGGTGTGTTAAAAGCACCAGTAGTTCACAAAAGTGAGAAATGCTTTGCTGGAGAAGCGCCACATTGCCTGTTGTTGCCTAAACGGATTGCGGAAATCAAATATTCGGATCGATTCAGAGTGTGCTTTACAGTCTTTGTGTAATAGTTTTAATTGTTTTTAAAAAAGTGTGTACTGTATACTATGTTTAGGACTAGTTAGTGCGGTAGAATATGGAGATCATCTCCAGCTCTGAGCTCAACTGCAACAAGAAGTCGTGCTGAACAAAGTCAGAGCCCAGCTGATCGTGTGCTCAGTGTGGTGCTCAGGACTCAGGAGTATTGTTGTGGTTTTAATTAGCACGAACTGCAGGGGCTCTGAATCAGAACATTTCAATTTATCTGTTCAGTAAGTTAAAATGCAGGACACATTAAAATAGGATTATTACTTTGTCTCTGTCCCGTTTGTATATAACTGAACGTCCCTTACATTTTTAAGGACACATACCTACTAATGTGATACTCATTGCAAATAGTCCCAAAACAAGCACGTCCGGCAGCTGCGGGGTTGAAGGTGAACATGTATCGTGTTCTAAACACTTCTATTTCCATTGATGAATGAGACAGATTTACAAGGAGATCCTACACACGATTAAGCAAACACATTGCCTTTTTTGTCTGATGTAGAGGCTACATTTGTGTCAGCAGTACTATACAGGTAAGTCAAATACACTTTCTGGGGCTGCATCTGTAGCGCCTCTTCTAAGAGGATTGTTAGAGCACAGTTACATTCACCCACCCAACTTATTCTTTGATCATCTAAGAGGATTTGTTTACTTTCGCACATGGTTACATTCGCCCACACAACATATAATATCTGAATGTCCAATGGCTCAATAACCCTGTTTTCCCCTGGGAACCACCAATGTACAGTCCCATCCCATTCAAAAATATAACAGATATACTCAATTGATATATTCAAATAACAAATATAAAAAGATATTATGAACAAGAGAACTCTTATTCTTCATCTAGATCCAAGATCACACAATTAATTTCATGCATACTCGAAGTGCCTGAAGTCTTGCTCTGCTGTTTTAAATATACGTCCAAAGCATTTAGTTGTGTTAACTACCAAATTATTTGAACTAATTTAACGTCATATTCAGGAAATTCAGAGAAAGTCTTCAAACTTGTCGTGGCTGTTGAAGAAGCCACCTGTTGAATCTCACCTGGGATTTCTTGAGAGATCATTCAGCGAGCGAGTCCTTCCTCTGGACTCCACACTGAGCTGAAAGCTGCACGAACTCCTCACTGCGTGTCCTGTACTCTTACAAGTGCTCTCGTGTAGATGTGGAGCACAACGACAAGAACACCTTGAACTTTTTCCATACGTGAAGGAAAATTCAAAAGAGCATGAAAAGTATGGATTGTATAAAATATCCATGGTACAACTTGAGAAAAAACTGAAGGACTAAACAACGACTTTTGATGATTACAAGAGATTGAAGAAACACAACCGTCCGCACACGGGCTTGGATCCTGAACACTTAAGTTAAAAGACAAAGCGAAGGATATGAACTGTAAACTTACTGCTGATAGACGATTTATTGCATTTTAACAAAATCACCATTACAAACATTTTGGGTTTAACTGTTATTCACATACTCTAACGGAGAGAAACGTTTGTGTCTTCAGGTGTGTGAGCCCACCAGTGGAGCCCAAGCCCACCTCCACAAACATTCACACACACTGACAGATATACACCTACACACTCACATACATTTATACTCACACACACTCACAGACACAACACACATTTATACAAACAATCAGACACTCACACACTCACAAACATGCACAGACACACACATAGACACTATATACACACATAGACCCCGCATACACTCTTAGGTACAGATACACTATAACTAACACTAATGCAGATACTGCTAATATTGCAACAGTAACACTATCACCAAAACATACACAATCATTGTTACTAACACTGACACAAACTACTACTAGACTAATAATACTTATAATAACAGTAATACTGTCATGAAAACTAACATGATGATGAGTGTTAATACTCTGACACGAACAGTATAATTATCACTAATATTAACATGAATACTAGCATTAATGCTAAAACTCAGTATCACTATCATCATTAATACTCACATAGACACTACACACACTGACAGACATACCCACACATACACTTACAAATATAGAACTACACACTGATAGACACCAAACACTCACAGACACACACCATACACACACTTTGACAGGCATGCATTCACAGAAACAAAAAGACACTACACATACTCACAGACACACTTATAGACACCACACACTCAGAGACCCCACATGCTTACACACTAACAAACACCACATGCTTATAGACACACATGCACAGACACCACATACACAGGTATCTACAGATACACGATAACTAACATTAACACAAATAACTCCTCATATTACAACAGTAACACTATCACTAAGACACACACTATCATTATCAATAACATTGACACAAACTACTTATAATAACAGTAAAGCTATCATTAAAACAAACACTACTACTACTGTTAATACTCTAACAGTAACACTGTTGTAAGGTATTATATTATATATAATTACATTATGGAATAGGATGGGGACAGGCCCTCAGAACTGGGCAAAATAATTTTTGAACACTTTCGCTTACTTTACTTAATTTAACTTTGCTTTACTTAACTTAGTAACTCTATAATTATAATTAATATGAACATTAAAACTAAAACTATCAGTATCGCTATCATCATTAATACTCACATGAACACTAGCATGAAAACTACCAGTTGTACTCTCTAATATTAACATGAATACACTTGTATTACACTTGTAATACAAACATTGTATTAGTATTTGTTGCTACCCATGATGTCACATCGCTCTTTGTGACGAAGGCGAGACACCTAGACACGCACAGTGACATGCCGCCTGTCGCCGTGGTTACCATACTTATGATTTATAAACACTGGAAAAAATGCATTTAAACTGTTACTTACATACATTTATCAACTTGGAATATAATTTTCTAAGCTCTAGGATACAGTAACCTAAATAATAATATGAATAATCATTGTTTAATTTCAGATTGAACATTATTAACATTAAATGCACTATGGTAACTGAATGATACAGTTTTTATTGACTGTTTTCAAGATATTTAAAACAGGGTCAAGAACGGGAAAAGAATCAGTACTCACCAATCGGTGAAGTTAATCGTTTATTCTACGGTTCTTCAGTTGAATTAATTGGTTGTCGATAGATAAGTGATCAATAACTCTTCTCCGTACGCTCTGCACGCCTCCAGCGGTTTCGCGCACTGATTCCGGGGCTCTGGCTGGTGTCTGTGATGTCACAGCGCTCTTTCTGACAGAGCAGAGCGCATCTCCGTTGGAGGAGACTCCTGTCCAGAGCCCGGGGGGCTTTTCTTACACATATAACACCCCCCCCCCCCAAAAAAAAAAGAATGCACCGGGTTGTGAAGAGAAGCGAATCATAACAGTTGCAAAAGGAGAGCGACAAACAAAGGAATGAAATTCATTAAACAGGAAAAAAAATAGTTTACTTCGCAGATTAATGTGTTACAAAGCGTACCCGTGTGGAGCAGTAGAGAACGAGCACAAGTCCCTGTAATAATTTTTTAATGTTTTAAACGAATCATTAGAGTATAGGAGCCAGGAGGAACAGACTCCTGTTCCTGGAGGTTAAAATGTGTATCCTGGCTTCATTTCCAGCCTGCTCTCAGTTCCACAGGTAGTCTGATGGTTTACATTAACTGTGTAACTGTTACAATAATTAATCTAATTGTAAATTTAGAAGACTGTTAGACACTTGTGAGAGCAGCTGAATCCCAGGGCTGGTGTGGAATCTTCTGTGTGATCTGAGTTCCACTGCTCAGAGCTACAGACTGGTCAACTAGTCACTATTGTAGACATGACCATCGGATCATCAACTACTAATAATCAATATACTGACCAGAGTGTCACTACTGGTGTTTATTACATAAAAACTAAGGTACTTCCACACTCACGTGTGTTATAAAACATTTGTAAAACGTGTTTGGAGGCTGATATACAGTAAAGAAAGTACAGTAATACTGAATGCCTTGAGGTCCTGGAAAGGGTTAATAGAATCTTCTTGCTTCTGACCTGGAACAGAGCCCACAGCTACCAGATCAGTGACCCCTGAGCCCAGAGATTAGACCTGAGTCTAGGCTGTTCTGTCTGATATTATTCATGTAGCAGCACTGATTGCCTGAATATACTCTGGTTCTGGGTTGTCAGGATAGAGAACAGTATGGAGATGAACTTCTGTCCAAGTGTGAGTCTGAGCTGTGAATCTGACTGAGAAGAGAATAATATTTTTTATTCTGCCTCTGAGAATTTTTCTTCATTGCCAAGTGGTGTTACATCCCCTTCAGATACTCTGCACAGATTGCCAGAGAGAAGAGGAGAGAGATGGACAGATAAGGGTTAGACAGATAAGAGCACACGCAACGAGAGAGATATAAGTCTTGATTTACTTTGAAACAAGTGTTCATTTCCTTTCTGGAACAAGCTGTTTCCGAACTTCAGGAAATTCATAAAATTTCTACAAGATAAAATACAAATCTTCCTTAGCAGGACAGAAGAAATACTGCAAGTAAATGCCAGTGATTTTTTTTATCCTTTTAACGAAAAGTGGAGAAAAACAACGGCAGTGCATCTCTGTTGGCTTAATTTAGCTTAATACAAGTATTCACTTCCTTTTCTGTAGATTACAGCCTGCGAAAGATGAAATGAAGTTCTTGGTTACACTTGGTCAGTGCAGAAGAAATACTGCCTGCTGGAAGGAAAATGCCAGTATTTTATTTTAACTACAAACATATGAATGGTGAAAAGCAATGGGAGTGTGTCTCTGTGCAGCTGTTAAACAAAGGGCTGGTGGTTCAAGCACACTCAGGAATGTGCTTCAGATTATCTCCGCAAAAAATTGATGGGATTTCTACGCAAAACCTTAACCCTCTTGAACTTTGTTGGAAATGTGCGTGGTTTACTCGTGTGGAACTACAACAAGTAAACGATTAAGTACTTAAGTCAATGTCCAAGAAAACCATTTTCACGTGTGGAATTGTATCTTCAATTGGCACTCCGGAGAATTCATTTATACACCCATTGTATGCACAGCAAAAATATTTTAAAATAAGAACACAGATTTGTTGGAGAACTTGACAATCCTTGACAATACTTATTAAATGAGCATTATACAAATGTGCATTTATATTTTTAATATGTACCTTAATTGTAATATATATAAACATAATTGCTTTGATATGGATGTTCATTTGAAGGATTTGAGGAAACTATCAAGGATCTCAGAACAACCAAAGATACATTTGGGCATCTGCTATTGGTAAAGATTAAAGAGTACCGCAAGTGTGACATCAAGAAATCACACACACGAGAGGAAAAAAACAGTTTAATTATCAATCGTGCGTAAAAATGCACATAGTAGAGGATGGTTTCAATCCATCGACCTCTGGGTTATGGGCCCAGCATGCTTCCGCTGCACCACTCTACTCACAGCTACTGCAGAATGATTCAACACAACTGCTCCATCTTTGCTTTCTAAAAGTGCGCCTGAGATGAAAACTGTAAACGGTAAACGTCACTTTGAGCACTTGGTCTTTTATAGTACAAATCATCACATGCTGCTCTACATGGGCGTGTCTTCAAGATCATTGAGATCCAGAAAGCAATACCTGCTATCCCTTCAATAGCTCAGATGGTAGAGCGGAGGACTGCAGTGGAAATGGGGGAATCCTTAGGTCGTTGGTTTGACTCCGGCTCGAAGGAAGGTGCTTTTTGTGTACTTCAATCAAAGAGTTAAAATAGCCAATCTTTTTCACACAGACTTTGATCAAAAGCTCAATAAACGACGAAGCAGAGGCTCTTGGTCCGAATTCAGCTCATGTCTGATTGTCTTGTTTTGGCCATGATCTGATCTTTGAATTCAGGGACTATTCTGTCTACTTTGTATAGTAATTCAAAAGTAGATACAAATGTCACATTTTTATTGTATATAAAGGTGTTCTCTGTTTTCAAAGGATAGGTACTTAATTGGCTTTATGATTTGGTTTTGATTTTGTATCGTTGTATTATTAAGTTTGTGCTTTTTGTGTTTTTAACGTATTGTGAACTTATTTTATAAACAAATGCTTACAAAGGCAAACAAGGCACACATCTGTTTATAGCAGCGGTGAATTGTACATTTTTTTAAGTACAAGCTACTGTTCAATTTTGGGAAAATAACAGGTTCGATATGAAGTGGCAAAAATATAAAAGGGGAAAATACCCCAGGCTGCGTGTAAAGGCCTCGTTGTGACTGTTGTTTTCTTGTTAAATATGGCGTATTGTGCACGAAATGTTACAGAAACACAATCTGATATTTTAATAATTTGATAAGTTTGGGGCTCCAGATCCAAATATTAAGTTCTGATTTTTTCTAAGGTGATATCTTCCCTTCCTCTAGTAGAAATCACACGATGTGAGCAGTTGTTTTTGTTCTTTTGTTCACGTTGGAATCCAAAGAGCCTTAGACGCATAGTCTGACAGTAAACAAACCAGAATGGATTCTGTTGGGAGCTGGATTGAGCTCATTATCACTCCCACTGACCCTCACGTACATCCTGCTGGAGTCGCACCACACAGCCACTCCTCGGGTGCCCCCGATGGCCTGGTGAGCCGGCTGCCGCCCTCGCTGGGGAGGGAACAGGACGCTCTTGACGTAGGCGGGTAAGGGCCGGCTGCCGGCTTCGGGGTTCATCTTCTCCTTGTTGAAGAAGGCGAGTGCGCGTCTCTGGACACGGGAAGGCAGCGGTGGTCGGGAGCCGAGGACTGCGAGTTGTTCTCGCTTGCAGACAGGTCTTCGGAGGGCGCATCTGCCAGGCTCAAGTCCTCCGACTGGGCTGCGTCTTCGAGAGCCGGGAAGTTGGCCTGGAGCGCTAATTCCCGAGAGTCCCAGCCAGCCGGCCCGGCAGAGATCAGTGCGGGCACAGCACAAAGAAAATGAGCGCATCGCCAAATTGACGTCCCGGCAAACTGCTACAGGAGTAAGACAAGTAAACCACCAAACTGTGTTGAAGCAAGAGAGCATAAAGTATGAAAGCGGTGACTAGGTTTTTACACTGGCAGGACCTGCTACCATAAACCTGGTCACACTACCGCTCAATCAACACAATCAATTACACACAGAGACCCGGATTGTTCTCAGCGTCTAATTAGAACCTGCTTCCAGTATGAGGCAGGTCTCCGTGAAGCCGCCTGAACACCGTGTGTATCTGACCTCAGTGGAGGAGTTCCACGCAATTTAGACAGAATAAAATCACCCACACAAGTAGATTTGGCTCAGATTAATTTACTGTTCGTTTCTAATTTCCGAGGACAGTGTGTTAAACTCGCTGTCAGATAGAGTACGGAAAATGTGACACATCCGTCCACACTTTCCTTTATCGAGGGGGCTGTTCTATCAACATGTAACGCAATTAAAATAATTTTACTATTTTTCATTTTTGCATGTCATATTAAAATGTGTAATACAAGCATTTCTTTGCTTCCCAGTAAAGAAATACTGATCAGCTTTTGACATGATCTGATAATAATTTGTCTGATTTTTCAGATTGCTTTTGCTTCGCAGCACTGAGAACCTATGGAAGCCCGTTTCCACCAGGGAGTAAAAAAAAAAAACTATGGTATCTCAGAATTGCAACTTAGAAACTTAGAATTCCGAATTTATATCTCGTAATTGCGACTTAAACACTCAGAATTCTGACTTTATATCTCACATTTGCGACTTCGAAATAGCCCATATTTCATTGTCTGTTCTTTTGTTATTGTAATGAATTCAGGTTCATGTGCCCTCGCCGCTTCTGTATCTTATTTCATATTCTGTGTCCGTTTTTGTATTTTTGGTGTTTAAATATTTTTTTTAAAAGCCGCTATTCCATCCGGGTACTATGGAAGCCTCACGGCAGAAATGGGATTCCATAACAATTAGTGTAATTAATTTGATTTTTATCAAGTCTTCAGGCCTATAGATCCTATGATCGTTGTGTTTTCTTTCTTTTTTTTCAGCATGGAATAAACCTATTACTTGTTCCTTTGCAACATACAATTTGTACGATTCATGAATATAGTTTAACGGAACGGCCGACATACAGGTTGTATGATCTGGTTGCAGTGTGGTGATGGCACCGCCCTCCCCTGCGCATAACAGGGATGCTGGCCACCGGGGCTAAAGAAAGTGTTCTTAAGCTCAGCTGGCAAGACCCGGGTTCGAGCTAATGCAGTAAGGCACGAACGAGGGTGGGAGTGGTGAGGGCACAAGCCCTTAGAACCCGAATCCGTTACAAAAGGACAGACAATGAAATATGGGCTATTTCGAAATCGCGAATGTGAGATATAAAGTCAAAATTACGAGATATAAAGTCGCAATTCTGAGTTTTTAATTTGCAATTCTGAGATATAAAGTCGGAATCCTGAGATACCATAGCGCGTTTTTTTTTACTCCCTGGCGGAAACGGGCATCCATACATTTCAATTAGTCTGATCAGTGTAGGACAAGTTAATGTAGAATTATTACTTTGTCTCTTGTTCGTATATAAATGAATGTCTCTGACAACTTAATGTTAGTTTTTAATTTAGTTTTAGTTTTACGATGTAGGTCAAACGTTGACATATGCACGAGTATAGGAAATGTCTCCCTCCTGATTCAGCTCATGCTCCATAGGAGAGAAGTGATTCCTCCTGCTTCTCGTACAACTATATCAGAACAGAAGCCCGTGTCACCCAGCTCTGATTCAAGAGCGACTCATATCTTTAGCCCCTTTTTTTATTCCTGATCCTAATTTTCTTTAGTTATGATCAATATTGAACTTTTTCTAAATAAAACGACAAAATCAAACATGCAGGCAGACTTTTTAAAAAGTATTAGGAGTTGACAGGGTGCCCCTTTGGAATAGTTGTCAGAAAATGTGAGAAAAGGAAAGTTACATTACAAGCTCTCACACACAGCATTAGAGATTGGAATCTGATTGTAAAAAAAAACAAAAAACTACCCGTCTCCCCAGCATTTATCGGTGCTGTTGTTTTTATTTTACATATTGTTAGCATTTTAATGAATTGTTAAAAGATTGATACACAAATCGCTAAATACGAAACATAAAAAACCCAACTGTAAGCAATTGACCATTCATATTCCTGAATTTTAAATCCCTGTGTTTATCTGTGTCCAAGTGCCTGGTGCAGCTATTTTGAAAGAAGAGTCTATGATTTATTGTGGAAGCGTATTGTTGCCACCAAGGAGTTTCTAATTAAGAGTTCTCTTAATTAAGAAATACCAAATTATCTCCTAATTACGAGATAGAAATGATATCATATGTGTGTATGAACAACCTGTTACATTTGCAATGGCAGTACCTACAGGCTATCGATAGGTTTGCTGTCACTGTGGGTTTAGTGTTCCTGACACTGCGCATGCTGAGAAATACACACAGACTGACTTTCTTCTCGGAATGAAAAGGTTACCATTTGTACCTCATGTAAACACAGTTTTAACCATTAGCACACTCATATATATCCTGAATAAAGAACTAATGTGCCCTGGAATCCATTGTACCACTTCAAACTGAATGTCCGATATTTAGAGTCTCAAAACTACATAACTCAGGATTTTTTTCCTTGATGGCAGCATTGGCTTCCGTAATTTAGATACTCAAACACGGAAAGACATTTGCTTTTAGGTAATGTTCAGATGGACCTTGATTATCGATTTGTGGTAGGTACCAATAAAATGTAAATTGGTCAAGGATGAAGGGGAGCTTTCTTTCACTCAGAAAATACACCTTGCCCAAGGTCAAGCTCCAACCCACGACCCTGAGATTTTTTATCTGGACTAGATACCATCTCCAGATTTATCAGTGCTGCCAGCGGAGCTGCCAGCACACTTACAAGTACCCTTGTGAAGCAGTCAGTGAATATGAGTCTGGTGTTAGCGTACAGGGCCAACTCCTCACTTAACACTCAGTTCAGCAGTCACTGGTGATTAACCTGCTAGCACAACTGGTCTATACTTATATTGTTAATAATATAATCTTAATAATATTATTAACCTTAGCTTCCTTAGGGGTGCCTGTCTGAACTCAGAGGGAATCTTGCTGGCACAATATCGTCGCTTAGCTCACCTTGTTCCGTTTAGGGACTTTGCTTCACCCCAGGGGGAAAGCTCCCTGGTTTAGAGACCCGCTCAGAGGAGCCACGTCTTGTCTTGGTTTCAAAACCAAGCTCAGAGGAATTGTCTTGTCTCGGTTAAGGGATTTTTACCCTGAATCTCAGAGGCGTGTCCTTACTCTTTTCCCTATTAATGATTCTTTATATTCTCTGTATGTTTCCGGCCCTTCCTTTTCGGTAACCTAATTGTGTGGTAACATAAAAAATATACTCACCCTGTGTGCTGTCTGGGAATTACCGAAGACTTGGAGAATCCGGTCAACTATGCCAACTGTTGTGGGAAATTCTTCATCAGAGGAGCAGGACACGGTCTTGTGCAGATTCAGTTTTATTGAGCTCAATAAGTCTGACAACTTAAGGGTTTCCCAGTTCTTATATACAGTCAGAAGAAAGTTTGTTTCACAATCTGAGTGCTTGTCCTGTTATTTGATATGTAATTACTTCTTGTACTACTCTGTCCTACTCTGTCTTGCTTTAGGTTCTGTCCTTTGATATGCAGCAGACATTGGTCTGGTTTATCCTGTTTGTGGGTGTTGTTCCTGTTTTTTATTATGTAGCATTAAGCCACTGGGGCTGCTAAAGCAGGTCAGCTTTATGGCATCTTAGTTTAACTTTTGTTTGAGGCTAGATTAACAGACCCCATCAACACCTCTCACAGTGTGCTTAAGTGGTGATACTGTGATGCTGGATAAGTGAGATATATACACGTCCCACTTCAGTTACAATGGACTTCACGGGGCTCCTAGGAAGATTCAAAGCTTTGCCAATCTTTTTATAACCTTCTCCAGCTTTTCTCCTCCTAACAACTTTATCTCAAAGCTCCACAGGCAGCTCCTTGGTCCTCATGACAGCAGGACTGATCTGATCTGCTGTTTTAGTTGTGAGACCTCACAGTCAGTGATATTTATTAATTTATCGAGCAAGTGAACACCGGTGAACTTGAAAGGAACACAGGTGTACCTTGTTAACATAATTTAGTGTGACCTCTCAAGATAATTGACGCAAATTAGGTTGTTAAAACAAAGGGAATGAATACTTATCAATTAAGTAATTTTCCATTTTTATTTAAAAGATGACTTCAGAACTATAAATATTTAATTTCATTTTAACATTATAAACAATGGGGCATGAATACTTTCTGAAGGCACTGTATATATTGCTTGTCTTGTTAAAACAATAGTTGCATTGAAAAAAATGACTATTATAGAATTATTGCTAATTCATACGATATCTTGTTCTTTATTATTTACCCTTTATTGTATAAATATTTCTTGTATTTGATATATATCCTCTCTGGGGAAAATACACTTTAGATTGTGCAACAAAGACTTTGAGCTTTTGTTTGTAGAATTTAATCAGATATGTGACTTTTTTTCCTTAAGAGTGACAGTTAAGGATCTTAATCTGTTTTATACACATTCTGTGTATAACATGGTAAGTTAAAAGCTGTAACACAATTACAAGCTTATCCAATGAGAACAGTCTTAATTGGAAAATTAAACAGGACTAAAATTAACATTCCAAGACTATAAGGAATTCAATTCAATTGACAATGAAATTTATTCAATTTAGACCTCATTCATTTTAAAATTGAATAACACTAAAAACATTTTATTATACACATAAATTAAACTCTGTGACAAGAGCTATTTCTATTTTAGTCAATCGTAAATAAGAGTATAGTCATAATTTAATTGACCAGATGAACTCAAAAGTGGGTGAGTACAAAGTGACTGTGACTAATAGATATTTTAGTAAAGTAAAGGTTTGTTCCATGCTGAAAAGAGAAGAAAATAAATGTTTCGGCTGTGGAGCCTTCTTCGGATGTCACATGCCTACTTGCACTGAAAGACATTTTAGTTTACTTGGCTGATAACTGACCTGGTGACTAGATTGGTGTTTTTAAGTCACCCGACTGGAAAAAAAACCCACTCTTAACTGCAGCGGAATGGTCTCTCTCCTGTGTGAATGCGCTGGTGCATTTTTAAGTCATGTGATTGAATAAAACTCTTCCCACACTGACTGCACCTGAATGGTTACTCTCCTATGTGAATGTGCTGGTGAGATTGCAAGTGGCTTATCTGACTAAAACTCTTCCCTCGCTGACTTCAGCTGAATGGTCTCTCTCCTGTGTGAATGCTCTGGTGGGTTTTTAACTGACCTGACCGAATAAAACTCTTCCCACACTGACTGCAGCTGAATGGTCTCTCTCCTGTGTGAATGCGCTGGTGGGCTATTAAGCTACTTGACCGACTAAAACTCTTCCCACACTGACTGCAGCTGAATGGTCTCTCTCCTGTGTGAATGCGCTGGTGGGTTTTTAAGTCACCTGACCGAATAAAACTCTTCCCACACTGACTGCAGCTGAATGGTCTCTCTCCTGTGTGAATGCGCTGGTGGGCTATTAAGCTACTTGACCGACTAAAACTCTTCCCACACTGACTGCAGCTGAAAGGTCTCTCTCCTGTGTGAATGCGCTGATGTCGTTTTAAGTTGTGCAAGTGACTAAAACTCTTCCCACACTGACTGCAGCTGAACGGTCTCTCTCCCGTGTGAATGCGCTGGTGGTTTATTAAGTTACGTGACCGACTAAAACTCTTCCCACACTGACTGCAGCTGAAAGGTCTCTCTCCTGTGTGAAGGTGCTGGTAGGGTTTTGAAATGCTAGACTGACAGAAACGCTGCTCCTCCCTGTGCCATAATGGCAGTTTGTCCACTCCATCTGAGCAAGGCCTTGAGTGATTCTTCCTCATCCTTTGATCGTGCTGTGGTCTCTTATTCTGAAAATGCTCCATGGAATGATCTTGCTCTGTGTGCTGAAACTGAGATTTGTTTTCTCCACCTTGTCCCTCAGTGTGCTGCTCAGCAGTGTGAATCATCTGGGGCTCCTTCTCCAGCTCTCTGAGACTAAAACCATCCAGTTCATTCAGTTGTTCCTCTCTTTGCCGAAGAACAGACATACTCTCCAGTTCATTAAAACTTTCAACAATTTTCTCAGTAACCAGATCATTAAACCTGTGTGTAAAGTCATCAGATACTAAGGGATCATATGGTTGTTTGAGACTCTGCAATGACAGTCTCTCCACTTGAACAGAACAAGGCCTAATTATTATCAAGCCCTGTAGGAGCTGCTGTTGCTCCTCCCTGTACTGACTCTTCTCAGTGTGCTGTGACTCAGTATTGTTCTCTTCACCAGGTACATCAGTCTGCTGCTCTGCAGGGTCAATCAACTGGGGATCCATGTCCTGCTCTGTAAGATTAAACTCACCCAGTTCTTCTTTGTGCTCTTGTACAGAGAAACAGCCTAGTTCATTACAAACTTGCGTAATATTGTTTGAGTACAGATTATTCATCTTCTCTGTAAACTCATCACATACTAAGAGTCCAGGTGTCCCACTCTCAGACTCCATCTTCATCATGGGCACAGAGTCCAGAACCTCAACAATCTGTCTGCTCTCTGTGTGCTGCTCACTGAGAGTCTTTTTCCCTTCTGGAGCAACGAGCTCTGTCTCCTGCATCAGACTGGAGCCCCACTCCTCCCCACTATGCTTCTGTTCAAGAGGAGCCCTTTCCCCAGCCTCAGAGAGAGCACTGGCCTCTGAGCCTGTAAACACAGAACAAGATAAAATCTTTATAATAATAATAAAAAACGTTATTTTATATAGCACCTTTAAAGGTGGCTTCTCAAAGCATTTTACAGAATGCCAACAACAAAAAATACACAAAATAAGCACGATGAGAACACACAGTTAGAGGAGACAGTAGATGGTGGTACTAAATACAGTAGGAGCAGAGGGGTAAAGAACAGTTCAATGAAGGGTCTTCTAAAGAAGAAGGTTTTGAATCTGGATTTGAAGGAGTTTAGAGAAGGTGACTCTCTGATATCCTTGGGGAGAGAGTTCCAGAGCTAACAGGAGAAGGCCATGTCACCCATTGATTATAGACGGACTGGGGGACAGATAGGAGAACACAATTAGAAGAGTGAAGGTTGTGACGTGGGGAGTAGGGTGATAAACCAGACAGGTACTGAGGTGCCAAGCCATGGAGAGCCTTATAGGTGAGCAGGAGGATTGTTAAGTCGACATGCAACTTGACAGGAAGCCAGTGCAAGGACTCCAGGATAGGAATAATGTGAACACTTCTTCTAGACCTGGTCAGGATTCTGGCTGCCGAATTATGGACATACTGGAGTTTTTTCAATGTGGATTTAGAATCCCCAGAGAGTACAGCATTACAGTAGTCAATTCAAGATTAGACAACACTTTTCAGCCACAGTTAGTGATAACATAGGACGTAGTGGAGCAATATTTTTGCTGCACATATGGGTCAAACGTCAAATAGCATCCCTAAGTTTTTCAATATAGACTGAAGCTCAAGTATAAGATTATCTACAGATAGAGTTACAGCATTGGTTTTACAAAGTTGATGGGTGGTGCCAATAAGCATGACTTCAGTCTTGTCACAGTTAAGATGAAGGACATTTTGAGTCATCCAAGATTTTATATGGGAGATGCAACTAAATAGAATAGAGACAGACACATCAGTGTCAGGTTTGGTATGGATGTATATTTGAGTATCATCAGCAAAGTAGTGATAGCTGAGGCCATGTGATCTAAAAAGCTTTAAACTACACACATGCGTACTAGTACACTGACAATCAATTTGGGTTGTTTAAACATAGCGGAATAAGGGGGTGTTCTGATTTAGCTTTGTCAAAACCCTAACTACCATGTAAAAAGTAAGTCTACTGTAATAATATCACAATCACGTTACATTTACTTTAACAGTGCACTGAGAGAGAGAGGGGTTAATACAGACACATTGACTGGACACGACAGTACATTAACACTGCACTGAGAGAGAAAGGGGTTAATACAGACACACTGAATAACTGGACACTACAGTGCATTAACATTATACTGAGAGAGAGGGGTTAATACAGACACTGACTGGACACTACAGCACATTAACAATGCACTGAGAGAGAGAGGTAAATACAGACAATGATTGGACATAACAGTACATTAACACTGCACTGACAGAGAGGTGTTAATAGATACATACTGACTGGACACTGCAGCATATTAGCACTGCACTGCACTGAAAGGGGTTTATACAGACATGCTGACTGGACACTACAGTACATTAACACTACACTGAGACAGAGGCATTTATACAGACCGTACATTAACAGTGCTCAGAGAGAGGGGGGTAAATGCAGACAGACTGACTGGACACTACAGTACATTAACATTGTACTGAGAGAGATAGAGGGATAAATACAAACACACTGACTGGACACTACAGTACATTAACACTGCATTGAGAAAGAGAGGAATTAATACAGACACACTGACCACACATTACAGTAGTTTAAAACTGCACAGAGAGAGGCAGGTTAATACATACATACAGACTTAACACTACAATGCATTAACACTGCACTGAGAGAGGGGTGAACACAGACACATTGACTGGACACGACAGCATATAAACACTGCAATGAGAGAGAGGGGTGAATACAGACACACTGACTGGAAACTACAGCACATAAACACTGCACTAAGTGAGAGTTTAATACGGACACTTTCTGGACACTACAGTACATTAACACTTCACTGAGAGAGAGGGGTTAATACTGACACTGACTGGACACTACAGTAAATTAACTGCACTGAGAGATAGAGGGGTTGATTCACACACACTTACTGCACAGTACATAAACAATGCACTTAGAGAGAGAGAGAGGCTAATACAGACACACCGGATTAATATTCCAGAGGAGTTAATACAGACACAGACCCTGGAGGACGGTAATATCTAAACCAATCAAAATAATGTTTATTTACAAAATCATTTGTTTAAATAAAAACAATCTAGTCCGATACAACGTGAATACAATATTTATAAATGGTGTTTCCTAATGACGTTGGATTACAAATTGATTCAGTGGAACAATTGTTGAATGTGAACGAGGTGTTTTCAGCATCGTAACCGGACAAAACAGTTCAGTTTCAAATAAAGAATCCCGTTGCTACATCACACAAGTCTTTCCCACGTCACTCTGCATCTCTCCACTATACTCTCACCTCTTTCGGAAAGTTTATTTGATGACAGTTTGATACTTTGTTACTTTGTTAGATACTTTGTTAGAATGCGTACTGATAATGAGAATGAGAATGTTCACTATTGTGAGATGTTTTCTTTAAAATAAAGTTTGTTATTTAAAAAATCTCACCAGTGAGTCAGTTATATACACTGGTTTTTAACACATACAAGTTCACCACACTGACCTGACAACATTTCTTCTTTTATTTCTGCAGTGACTTCACAGAGAAGCGTGTGTCCAACACGATCTGTCTGTCCCTGATCTCCTCTTGCTCCCGAATCCTTCTCCCACAGCTGAAATCTCCACTTCAGGCTCTCGTTTTCCTTCTTCAGCTGCGCCATTTCACTCCCGACACTGTCCTCCACACACTGTGTGATTTTAAATACGGCCCGTCTCACCAGAATCTGGGAGACGCTGCGGAGTTTGTCTTGAAACTCGTCCTCAGAGTCAGAAATCCTGTTTCGGAAAACTTCTGAAACTTCATACACGATCGATTTGAGCAAAACCTGCATGAAAGAGTCAAGCTGGATTTGCAGATTTAACAAGCACTCCGCCATCTTTCTTCAGAGTAGGTCAGAAACAAAGGCTCACTTCCGAAGTTTAAACAGAATAGCTTCTTTATTTTTATTCTTCACAGATCCTGTTCTGTTCAAGCATAAACTCAGCCGACGAGACGTTACATATTCAGAACCTGAAGTCTTTAAAAAATAATAATGAATAATGATAAGAAAAAGATTCAGTCACCCACACGTGTGTGAAATACACGCAGTGTCGCGCAGTATGATGACGTCATTCTTTAGCGCGGATGCGGCTTCAAGACAACCGAGAAGCGGAGCTGAGAAAGAGGAGTTTCTGCAGCCGGATATAAACTTCACTGCACCTCCTAGCGCCACCTAGTCAAGAGGAGTGAATCACCTGCGACCTTCGCCGTTCGTAACGGAACAGATACATTTTTTTGCCCTTTCACAACCCTCCTCCCCAATGAAAACGTCTCAATCGGATTTTTGTTCTACATCTCCCTATGCAGGTTTTTGGTTAAAGAAAAAAAATGCTGTCGTTTTCTTGCCAACTGGCAGTATTTCTCCTGCACCGATAAGCAAGATTTCTATTTCATACTTCACAAATTGTTTGAATTTCTTGAAAAACAAGTGGTTCCAAGATAGGAAATAAATACTGTACTTGCATTTAACAAAATCAAGCCCTATGTGATTGTCCTTAATGATACATTCTGTATGACAAGACAGGAAGAAAGTCACCTCAGGATTTTTGACACAGGATCTCATTTACTTTTTAACAGTTTCAATAAGACCGATGAAAATTGTTGCCCTGCTTTTTGTCGTAAATACACAAGCTCTTTACGTCATGGGTCGGAAATAAACTGCATGAAATTAGCTAAAGCAACAAAAAGCAAGCGCCACAAAGAGGACAAACATTTGAGTTTATGGTGCAATATTATCTCGTCTTTAAAATAACTTTAAACGCAGTTTTTTTTTTCCTCTGTGGCTCTAAGGCTTTCTTATTTAGCTGTACTGTTTTATTTTACATATTGTAAAAAAGTCGCTAAATCATACGAACCATAAAAATACCAATTGTAAACAAATTACAAATTTGAAATTATTCATATTCCTGAATTTTAAACCCATGGAGTATTCATACCTTGTCTTAGTATTTGTGAATTTTACAGAGCTCCTTTTCAAAAACTGTCTGCAGTCTTGTTAACGTGTTTTTTTAAACATTTTGTTACATATTATTAGCATTTTAATGTATTTTTAAATTATTTGTAATCTCTAAACCGCCGTCACCCAGGCGAACTGGGTTCGACTTCGGGTATAGGAGCGCGTCTGTTGCCTTTTGGATTTCAAAGGAGCAGCTCAGCGCAGAAGAGAGCCCTGTAAAACAGCATGCGGAGTGCAAAAACGTGTAATAATAGTCATCGCTTTGGTGTGTTAAGAGAGATACATTGCGGGAGGAGGGGAGGAGTGACTGGCAGAGAGTGCTGACCTTCAAAAAAAGGACTCGTCTCGGTAAATATATTTCCACATCCTGAAGAGGAGGTTATCCCCATTTCTCTAGTCGGAACTCCTCTATTGCTAGAGAGCTGTAGAATGTGGAGTCTCCAATCCTGCTCTGGGAGTAGGATGTACTGTCGTTTCCGTAGCGCGGTGGTTATCACGTTCACCTTGTTTCTTTGGCCTTCTGACAGGCATGTTTTTTTTAAAGAAACTACTGTATAAAAAATAAAGAGGAACTAAGCTACCAATAATGGTTGTGATAATGAACAATGTTTTGCTCAAGCAATTTCATACTATAATGTGGCATGTATTAACTGCGTTTATCTGCCCTAGTGTCTGGTGAAAATACATTGAGAGCAGAGTCCTTGATTCATCTACTAAAGCAAGGAAAGAGATTTGCTTCTTGATAATCTTTAGCTGGATCAAATACATGCATTGCTATTTAGTGCTAGGTAACTTAAGGTGATTAAAGATGAGCGGAACCTTGTGTAAGAAAATGACATACACTGTGTCCAACAGGGGCTGGAAACCACAACGCTGGGATTAAGAGTCTCAGGCTCTACCGATTGAGTTAGTCAGACGCCGACGCCTGATTGGTTCTGCTGTCGTCACTTTGAAGAGGTAGCTGTCTTATAATTATGTGGTGATCAGGATTCTAGTGTCTTTCACGGTGTGGTATGTTGACTATTCAAAACAGAGCAAATGTCACTAGTCATTGAAATTAATGGTTGTTATCAAAAGCGCTTAATTCTTTCACACAGTAACAGATACGCATATAACGTGGGAAGGTCCTCATTGTGTTTTCTGTGTCCGATACTGGCAAAATACCAAGAGGCAGCAGGCAATACAAGAAATAAATTTCAAATAATAATAAAGTATTACCCGGGTCACCCTGCTGAAATTGAAGAACACTAACCGCTAGACCATACGGGAGCATGCAGCCTCGTCATTTCGTGCATAACGCAGGCAAAGTGTAATTTCTGTCGCTACAGCACGCTTGTTAGAGAGCTAGGTGGCACCCGGAGCGCTTACTGAGAGTCAGTTGAAGTACAATGTCAGGATTTTCCGGTTTTCTGAGATCACAGCCGTTTCTACGCAGGAATGAGACAGCATGTGTACAGTATGTTGGAAATCTTAGTAACGTGCAAAAATAATAAAACGGTTAATATTTTTGTACAACATACCTTTAAATAGGTGTAACTGAATATCAATGGTGTAGCGAAAGATTTAAAGCACACTTGATAAAAAGTGATATACTAACAGTATGTTAAAAAATCTTAGCATAATTTAATACGGTAAAAAAGTTTAAAATGAATGATCAATTATTAAATTCTTATCATGGGTGTTGTTTGTGTTTTATGCAATTTATATTAAAAACAATCATTTAGAAATACATTCAAAAGACAACAATATTTTTATAAAAATATATATTTTCAAAAGTCAGCAGAATGCACAAAACAATAAAGTGATGTAACAGAAAATGCTCACACAATTTGTTAAAACATTTTTTTAAAAGCTCTAATATTCACAAATACTAATACAAAGTATAAATATTCCGTGGGTTTAAAATTCAGGATTATGAATGCTCAATTGCTTACAATGGGTGTTTGTGTTCTATACCTGAACCGATAGAAACACCTATTTCTCTACAAGACATAGAAATAATGACTTAGTAAAACAGAGCACTTTTGCTGGAACATCATTTAATCATAGGATTTGATTGCTTGAAGATGGGCACACAACTTTTTCCAAGGCTTGTCACACTGTCATTCCATGAACCCATTCCAGCTTCTCATAGCAAAATGTCTACTTTTTACTACTATAAGAACAGTGATGCACAAGAAATATTTAGTTATCTAAAATATTGTAATAACAACAGGGAGCTATTGGCCACTCTGACACAGTATATCCAGGTGGATGCTGCACATTGGTGGTGGTGGAGGGGATCCCCATTACTTGTAAAGCGCTTTGAGTGGAGTGTCCAGAAAAAGCGCTATATAAGTGTAAGCAATTATTATTATTATTATTATTATTATAAACAGTACAAACCTTCTGCCATACAGTATGCACTTCTCCAGGACCAATTTCAGCACACGATGATCCTCGGTCAAATGAAAACTTTAATTTATATCACATTGGCTTCTGGAAAAGCAGTTGATCTGACATCACATTTGCCGCAACACACTTCATCCTCACTTTGAGTGTAATCTTGGGATTTGAGCACAGAAGTGAGACACACCCCACCCCATAAAGGACTTGAGACCCAAATTCCTGTCTTAAAAGACTAATAAACTTCCACTCAGACACACTTTTTATATCTAAGTTCTCTGATTGACTATCTTCACCTGGGTATTGAGCCAATCATCTGGTCCTGAGACTTAATAGGCTGGATTTGAGTGTCTTTCCAAAAGATTATTTAAAAGCCTCACTTATGCAAATAGTGACACTCTATCTTTTCTTCACATATGAGATTTTAAATATTTTAGCACTTTCCTCTTCACCTGCAACACACTCATCTATCTATAGTAAGTGGTATCTTTGCATCATATTTCACCATGGAAAGAAAGATCAAAGGGTTTTGGCAGAAGAGAAGGAGCTCTCCTCGCCCGTATAGGAACAAGCAATCTTGGTGTTATTAGCACCACACTCTAACCAACTGAGCTAACTGGCCATACAGAAGAAAGTGCTCTCTGTGCAGCATAAAAATTTAATTTAGAGATTTTATTTTCCTACTCTGAATTGAAACCCTCCCAATTAAGTGTGTGGGCTCTCTGGAAGTGGACAAAATGGTTTTAGTAATTGATTTTCTATCTATTTTTCTATCCTCCTAGGAAGAGGGCATGATTGCTCACTGTGCGGCATAGAAGGTGTTTTAGAGCTTTTACTAAGAATTGAAACTCTTGCAAATACGTGTCCTTACTTCCTGGAAGCGGATACAAGTGGTCTGAGTTGCTTTATTGTGAAGTGACTGGAACAATAAAAGAAGAAATGGACACAAAACTGGAGATGTCAGGTCAGTGGGGTGACTTGTATGAAGCCAGTCTTTAACTTCCTCACTGGTGAGAATATAGTGGAGAGATGCAGATTGAAGTGGGAAAGACTGAACTGTTATTGTCTGGTTTTGGTGCTAAAAACATCTGTAAATAACAGTAACAGGACTGAAAACACCATTTCAAACACAATTACTGTATCAGTATTATAGAACTCAAATCATTCAATAATATTTTGCATATTTTATTATAGTGTTGATATGTAGAAATACATTCTGTTAATAATTGCTAATTTCATTTAATTTGGAAAATTCCCCAAAACCAGGCAACCTAACATAAAAGGTTTAATACATTGTTAAAGATCCAGAGTGAAAGTATATAGAATATTGTTTTACACAATCTCTTAGTGTTTCACAAATTATATTTATTTTACAGGTGGCACCATGGTTAACATTGCTACCATGCAGTGCTGGAGCTCTGTGTTTCATTCCTGCCCTGTGCGCTATCTGTGTGGAGTTTGTAAGTTGTCCCCCATGTTTGCATAAGTTTCCTCCAGGTGCTCCAGTTTCCTCCTAAACTCCTAAAACATTCTGATATTATTTTAGGAAGTGAGCTTAAAAGGCTCGTTTTTTCATGATCATGAGTTTTGTAATGTCAGTTTGTCACACCTATCAAAGTGTGTATTGTTTGAGCAAACTTTTAAGTCTCCTGTGTTCCTGTCATTTAAATCCAGATGCTTTAGTAGATGTCTGTAGTTATAACATTTCTGAAGTTTTAGATTTTGGGATTCTGTGCCTTCTTGTAGGGAAATTTTAATACCAGGTTGTCTTATGTTGTGTCTGGTTTTGTCTACAGTGTCCTTTGTGTAGATCAATTTATATGACTAAGTTGATAAACATTTACATTTCCTCTTCCTGTGAGGTGGATATTATCATTGTGAGTGGCCAAGGGCTCCTTAATTTTTTATTGATACTTTTAATATCATACATTAGAAATAACACGCAGATAAAAATGGGTTTAAAAAGTTTATTGCAAAACATCTTTTTAATAACATTTATTAAAAAAATGTTACCATCAAAAGTGGTACATTCAGAATTGAACATCAATGAATGGTTTTATTTCTAATTTCTAAAACATCAAAATATAAAAAGAAGAAAGACTGAGCAGAAATGGGATGTTCAAGCCTCCCTTTTCTAAAACACAAGCTGCAGGTGCTGTAGACACAGACACCGAGGACAGTGTGGAAACAGTGGAATGAAGTGGACTCAGGTCACAGTCTGAATGTGGAAACAGTGGAGTGAAGTGAACTCAGGTCACAGACAGTGTCAGTGTGGAAACAGTGGAGTGAAGTGGACTCAGGTCACAGACAGTGTCAGACAGTCTCAGTGCTCAGAGCTGCTGTAAGACTGCGTGACTCTGTTGGTGGAGCTCTTCTGTGTCTAGACCTGCAGGAGGAGCTTCTCCCAGACAGCCCTGTCAGTCTCACAGCACCCATCCTCTCCCTGAGACTCGTCCCCAGCATCATCGTAGTCAGCCCTGTCAGGGGCAGAGACTCCTTCATCAGAGGGCAGTGTGGGCAGGACCCTGTCCACTCCAGGGCCAGTGTGGGGGACACCTGAAACAGAGACACAGAGTAAGAGACAGGCAGTGGACAACTGATGGACAGGTAGGACACTCTAAGCTGATATTTTTGGTTTAGCAAGTCATTAAAATTGGACCCATCAATTTTTAATCACGGGTACAGTATGCAGTTTTTTTAATTGTATATGTGCGATTTTAAAATCTATAGGAATTAATTGCCTATAAACAATGCTAGAAATAGATAGTATCACAAAATTAATACTTGAAATACGGTTTGTCAAATGAATCAGGTATTGAAATAATATTACAAATTACAAATAGGGGTTATGAAAATGGTGAATATCAGAAATGACAGAGTAGATAAATTAATAATTAAAAAAATCATAGCCCCCACCTTGTAAAAATTGTTAAAATTTTGCTAAGAATATACCCAAGCTTTTGGTATAGTTAAAGGCAGATTAGTTCTTTGTTCTTTGGTACAGCTTTGGGAAAACAAGTAATATTTCAGACACAATGAGTTAAATATTTGTTAACAATGACAATACTCACACTAAACAACACACAGAAGAAATGTACAGCACACATGAATTGTACAAATTTAGGCAACTACTTCCTAACCACCCAGAGAAACTACAAAGTGTCACCAAGTATTTAACTTTTACAGAACACCTACACAGGCCAAAAGAAGAGATATACAGTAGCCGCTTTTTTAAAAATCAAACAGAATACGACCTACAGTTAAATCTCTCTCTTTATGAACCTGGATGCTACAAAATCAATATACAGAACAGTTGTTACAATCATTTAGTCAAAAGCCTTGAATAGGACATTTTTTAAATCAAATTGTATTTTTTAGGATGAGTTGATGGTTCAGTGCAGATTTCACTTATGCTTATGAAGTTCCAGTGCTCTAAAACCACAGTGAAGAAATACTTTGACAGTATTTTCTGGACTCATTCTTTTTGCAGTCAGAGAACAGAATTCCTGGTCTTGGGGAATCCAGAGCTTTGCTCTGCCCAGACCTCACTCTCTCATAATAGATCAGCAGCTGATCAACCTCAAACATCTGATTGGCTGGGTATGTCAGTATTTGGGTTTCAATGAGACTCTGATCTATGAAGTCTAACCTTGTACCAGTACAGTCTCTCAGCCTGTACTGGCGAATATTGATCCCAAAATGCCTGATGCCCCCTTATCTTGAATGAAAGTGGCACTGACATGGATTACTGGGAGTCGCCTTCCCCATTACTGAACCACCTTGCCCACACTGAGCCCCCTGGCTGTAGCCCCCTTTACCTGAAGCGGGGTCTCCCTCACTGTCCCCCACATGACTGTACCCAGATTGTGTATCATCAAAGAGGAGTCTCCCTGTGAACAGAAGAGCAGGTCAGTAATGTCTCTGTCATTCTGACACAGACTGGCCTGTCAGAGATCTCTTCTCTTCCAGTTAGTATTTATTTGCAGATGCGAAATTAGGTCAAGACTAATTTCTAACGACAAAGGTTAATGCAGGCTGGTACAGGGTGTACTCAATCTTATTAATAATAATTCACCTGACACAGTGTCTGGACTCTGGAGCACAGTGATGGCATCATCATAGTACTCTGGAGCCTCTTCTTTCACAGAAGACATTAGCTCCCCTAAAGCACACAGAGCACAATGTCACTATCAGTCATCAAAACACTGTTTCATCTAAAGCGCAGGACTGCTGGAGCTCATCATAACACACTGATTAACTAAACATCATGTTATGACTAAAACACCAGACTCTTAAGTACAGGTGATCAGGGAACCTGATTTCCTCTCCTATTCATTTCTGTCATAAATTTAAAATTAATCCTAGATTTTGTTGTATGAATATATTTGGACAGAGAGCAGTAATGTGAGCCCCAAAATCCAGACTCAGTGTGATGTACTGTGCAGTGCACAGTGAGAGGAGAGAGTCAGACTCACTGGGATTGGTACAGGGTTTCTCTATGGGACTGGACTGAAATAACTCACCTGACAAGGCATCTGGGCTCTGAGGTACAGTTACAGCATCATCATAGTACTCTGGGGCCTCTTCTGTCACAGGGGACATCTTCTCTCCTGAACCACAAAGAGCACAGATTCAGTGACACATATCAGAGCACTGAGCCATCTAGAGCACCGGACTGCTGGAGCTCCTCAGAACACACTGATTAACTGAATATCACAAAGGAACTAAAACTCCAGACAAGTACAGGAGATCAGGGAACCTGATTTCTAATCCTATTCACTTCAGTGATATATTTCAAACAATTCCTAAATGTTAAAATAAGATGTTGAAGGACATCAGGGGAGAGAAAGGTTGGTTGTATTTGGAGAGAGTGGTGATGTGGACACTATGAGCAACTGAAGAGGAGCAGACTGAGTGTGCAGGGCTCAGATCACAGAGAGAGAGTCAGACTCATGTGACTGGTGAAGGATAACACAGACTCCATATTCAGAGGCTGAGATCAAAGAGAGAGTCAGACTCACTGAGATTGGTGCAGAGTTTCCCCCATTTGACTGGACTGAAGTAACCCACCTGACAATGCATCTGGGCTCTGAGCTACAGTTACTGCATCATCATAGTACTCTGGGATCTCTTCTTTCAGAGAGGGTATCGAGTCTCCTGAACCACACAGAGAGACAGAGAATTTACACTTCCGGACTCAGACTTACTTTGACCATAGAGCTGCAAAGTTACTGTAGTGTGATTTTAAATGTTTTGTGGAGTATAGTTAAGCCATAACTCTAGGGTCGCTGATTTATCTGATCTGAAAGGCAGTTTTTACAGCATGCTGTTCCCCAGTCTCCTTTTCTATCAAAACCAATTAGAGCAGCACCTTGTTTACTACCCCAGTATTGACCAGCTATAGTTTTGCTCAGCATCTGTGATCTGCCGAGATAAGGCTAGTGTGAGGCAACACTGAAGAGCTGGCTTTATAAGGTATCAAACACATGTGGTTCTATTTGTATAATTCAGTATTTTCTACATAAGTTCTCTAAATGGCATCCTGGTTTGAGGTGAGAGTGAGTACTGGACTGAAGACCACCCACTCCCACACTGAGCCCCCTGACTCCACCTCCCCTCACCTGGTACTGGGTCTCCCTCACTGTCCTCCACATCATCGTATCCAGAGGGCAGCTCATCAGAGAGGAATCTCCCTGTGAACAGGAGAACAGATCAATATTACCTGCAGTCAGACAGCAACCACACTGTCCTCTACTGGAAGAGAAGCCAGGATGTGAGTTTGTGTCTATAAGGCAGATCCAGAATCGTGCTGTGTTGATTTTCTTCACTTAGTTTGACACCAGTTGAGAAAGTAAACTCTACAGGTTTAAAACTAAAAAATACTTTTTTTTATAAGGCAGCCCAGGGATAGTGATGTGATCATTTTCTTTATCTACCTTAACACACCTCTTGAGAAAACCAGTCAGAAACCAGGATGGTTAGATTTTCTACAATTTTTAAGTCCTCAGATCTTCCTCAGAGGGTGGAGATCAATCACACCTGAAGACTCTCTCCACTCACGTCTCCTGGGGGCACTGTAGGTTCCCTCTCTGGCCAGTTTATACTCTATTTTCTCATAGATGGCATCATGATAAGGGGCGAGTGCTCCCTTAGATAGGGCTGTGTGAGGAAACAGACACTCAGGGTTAACATGCAGGGAGCAGAGTACAAGATCAAACATTGACTACTAAACCTTCTTTGGACATTTGAGCACATAAATGTTATGCTTCTGGATTTGCAAATTTCCTGATATCTCCATCTGTAATTGTTGATAATCTTTTTTAAACTTCAAATGGTTTTCTCTACCAGGTTTATTCCTCACGGTAATTATATAAATATCAGTTCCATGTGAGTGACAGAACTGACCACTAGAGGTCACTATGTGGATGGAGAGTTCCCTCCCTACCTTTCCTCAGCTTCCTGTTCTGGATCAGCTGCCCCACTAACAGAGCCAGCACCACGAAGAGCAGAGCCCCCAGCAGCAGGAGGACCAGGGGCGAGGCAGATAGACCTCCCAGCAGCTGTGTCTGGGGTGTTGTCCTGGTTCTGCCTGAGAAAGGGGGAGACAATGGATGAACAGGGATCAGGAGAGGTGCTCTTGGGCTCATGTACGCTTTGACAGATGGAATGTTCTGTCCTCCCCCATTTCCCATATGGGGCTATGATGGTTCAGGATCAGGTGCGTAGAGGAAAGAGAGGCACTAGATCTACAATGGGAATCTGAAAACACTGATCTTCACCCTGAGAGAGGAGAGGAGACATTACAGCTACACTGGGAATCTGAAGAGACAGAAAGACAGGAGTTATCACTGACAAGGAGGATTTCTGTTCACCTGTAGCTGTTGCTGGACTGGATGTTGGCTCTGACAAACCTGTAAAAGAGATACGAGAACTGTCATTATTTTGTCTTTGGTTTTATAGCAAGCTGAATCCAGAGTGGTCTTAATAAAATAAAAATCTTTACATGTGTTCCTTGAGGTCAAATGTAGGATTGCAGGATGAATGGTGTCTTGCTCAGAATTAAAGTCTAGTGCTGTTCACACACACAGGGCTACACAACATCCCGATCTTGTGACTGATGATCTTAAGATATTAAGCAGTGATAGAATATGTGTAACAGTGTATCTTCTCAATCAATCTCCTACTTTGTTCATCTACAGTTCTAAGACTCTCCTCACCTGTACAGGTAACCCCTGCATCCTCCTTGTGTCGACAGTCACTCTGATTCAGTCCAGAGTGACAGCAGTCCCACAGGTGAACCTCACTGCCCCTGCAGTTCACCTCGTCCAGCCAGATGGCGCCACTCCCTGGTCCGAATGAGGCCTCTACTGCTGCACTCACTGCGTCCCCACAGCCCAGCTGTCTGCAGACCACCTGGGCATCCTGCAGGTCCCAGGAGTCGTCACAGACTGTCCCCCAGGGGCCCTCATACCGCAGCTCCACCCGGCCAGAGCAGTTAGTGCCTCCAGCCAGGCGCAGAGCCAGTGGGACTGAAAGTCAACAGAAGGGTTACTGAGTGTCATCAGATCTGTGACTGTAGATGAGAGCAGAGAGGTTACTGAGTGTATTTAGCTCAGTGACTGTAGTAGAGATCAGTGAGGTACTGAGTGGCTCTAGAAGAGAGCTGTATGGTTACTGTTCCTCAGCTCAGGGCTGCGGTGTCTCTGAGTGTTTTACACACTGAACTCACCTGCGCAGTACAGCTGAGGCTGCTCTTCCTGAGGGGCTGGAGTGCTTCTGTCAGCTTCTTTTCTAGGACCTTCAAAGATTAATAATCATATAAAAACATTATTATTATAAAATAAATAACAATGACATTGCTTTCATTTTTATACATGTTTGGATATAAATTAATAAGAATTCAGTTTAAAGCTTTTGTCTGTTCTAAATATGGCAGAACACTAATTTACAGAGCATTACTCTTCCCTCTGTACCTGAGCAGGTGATATTAGCCACTTCTCGGTCTGTGCAGTCATTCTGGCCCCAGGGGGAGGAGGGACACTGCCACAGGGTGGAGTCGTGTTTGCGGCAGGAGACAAAGTCCAGCCATTTGGGATCAGGGCTCAGCCTGGAGTTTGTCTCTCTAGTGGTGCCCTTGTCTCCACAGCCCAGCTGTTTACAGATCACTGCAGCTGTAGTGTCTGTCATGCTGTTGGCACAGATGCTGCCCCAGGTGCCATTGTAGTAAACCTCTGCCTGTCCTGAACAGCCTGCAGATAGCCTCAGGAGAGTATGATCTATCAAGACAGCAAGGAAAGTCAAAGGAAACAAACCCTGACAAGACAGCATTTCATTCTGAACTGGTAAGAAACTACAAGCAAACAATGTGAACAGCAACCAGTCTCATTTCCCGTACTAATCCAGTTATAACTGACTCACGTAATGAAACAAGGACAGCTGTACAATAACACAGTTGATATGAAGGTGACAGGACTGTGTGGTTCTACAGCATTCCCAGCTGTATCATAACTATATCTTAGTCTCTTTTTACAAAGCTTTGCGTGATCTTGGCCCAAAATATTTGAGTGATCTTTTAGTCCCTTATAATCCCTCTCGTACACTTCAATCACAAGGAGCAGGTTACCTAGTTGTTCCTGGAATTAAAAAAGTCACAGCTGGCAACAGAGCATTTTCTCATAGAGCTCCCCAATTCTGGAATAGCCTCCCCGCAGATGTGTGGAATTAAGACGCACTCCCAGCGTTCAAATCTGGGTTAAAAACATATTTGTTCAGTCTAGCCTTTGGATAAATATTAAGGAAAAACAAGCCACGCAACCTACCAATTTCTGTTTTCGTTGTCATTCACTAATACTTTATTTCTTGTCTATTCTGAGGTGGAGTGTTAGGAAGCCAGGCCCAGAATCCAGCTCCTTCTACCTGTCGAACTCAACTTCTCAGAGAAATTTCAACCAAAGGAAACTACTGAACATTCCAGACACTGCTGGACCTCACTACACATTACTGAAATAAAAATACTATCTTTTTCACCATGTCTGTTCATTTTAATTAACAGAGGAGGATAGGCTCCCCCTTTCGAGCCTTGGTTCAGGCCTGGAAATCTGTAAAGCTGCTTTGTGACAATGTCCATTGAAAAAATACAAATAAAACTAAACTGTATTGAACTGAATTTTCCTCAGTAGGATATATTTAAGCACTCCAAATGCAAACCATATCCACGTTGTGGAATTCGAGAATATTTCGTTCGTTTACCTGAACACAGGATTCTCACATCCTCCTTGTGTCCACAGTCATGCTGTCCCCACCCTGCTGAAGGACACTCCCACAGAGACGACTCGTTCCCCATACAGCCCACCTCGTCCAGCCAGATGGGTCCAGTTCCCTGGCTGAAGGAGGCTGGCACTGGGGCACTGAGGGCCGTCCCACACCGGAGCTGCCTGCACACCACCTGAGAGTCTGCCAGGTCCCAGGAGTCATCGCAGACTGTCCCCCAGGAGCCATTGTGATAAACCTCCAGCCTCCCAGCACAATCGCCTCCTGCTCCAACCAGCCTTAAGGAGCGCTGGGCTAGGAGAGAGGCAGGACCAAATGATAAAGACACATTCCTATAAACATAGTAGTTCAGGTGGGTAGCTGCATCAGCATGCGTAGGCTGCAAAGGAACAATAGGCTTATTCCATGCTGAAAAAAAGAAGAAAAAAAACACAACGTTTCGGCCGTGGAGCCTTCTTCAGGTGTGAATTTCTATAAACATTGCTGATACAATTACCTCCTACCTCATCTAGCCTGAGGGAGTGCTGGGCTAGGAAAGAGACATATATATCATTATGGCTGGAGTGGTGTCATTCAAGCTAACGTTGACTCTTAAAAAAAAGTTAGGAGTCTCAAGAATATTAGTTTACATATCTGCAGAACTGGTAAGCACAGAGGAACAAAGTGAATCTTTTGGTTTACTCGAATTACCTCCTTATTAGAGTTGTCATCAGACTAAATTCACAGGATAAAATATAAACAAAGAGAAAGAAGAGAGAGGTAACTGAAGGAAGGAAGAGAGAGGAGGCATGTCAGACAAGAAGAACTGGAGATAAAATTCTAGTTAAATAATGGAACCTTGTTTAAGAGACCTTGCAGTCTTGTAATTTAAGAACATTAAAACATTTTCAGGTTTCCTTTATTGTGCAATCCTCAGGCTAAAGGCATTCTCTCCTAGTTGGAGGTTTAGAATAGAAAGTAGATTTTCATTCACTTTTCGGCATTATATTAGTGAGAACATATTCTGTTCATTTAGGATGCAGGGTAATTCTCTGGTTAGCCTGTTTATGCATCATAGAGGATTTCAGATTATAGAGTTATAAGGGAAAAATGTTTTATATAACAAGGGGTAAACTATGGATTTTTACCCTGTCTTCAAACTAAGTGTCTGTAGAAAACCCGAATAGAAATAGCTATAAGTCAATGAATTCTGACCATTCTGAGGCTTAGAGAGATATCATTGCTGTTTGGGGCAATGCTGAGCAAAAAACAAGTTTTTGTTTAATCTTCATTGCCTGCATGTCAGTCAAGTGCAGATCAATCAGATTCTAGCAATCAGTTTGTAAGAAGTCTTCTTTTTTACTGCTTAAATCCTATACAGATGCAGCCATTCAAAGTGCGCGTCACAGACACGTACCGCAGGTGACGTCGCTCAGTATGACGCAAGATGACGCGTGGCACCGCAGTAAGTGATTGGTTGACCAACAGGGGCACTCGTGGTCCGTTGGTCTGTCGTAGAAAGACTTACAGTAAACGTCTTTGCTGTGCCCGTTGTAGATATTGAATTTTACCACTGAAGGGAAATCTTAGTAGCTGAGCATAAAAAGAATAGGAGCATACTGTAACGCGTGTGAAGGCCATAAACGATATTAATTTTGGAACATAAACATACAGTATATAGCTGGTCTTGGTACTTTAAAGAAAAAAATACACACCAGTATTCCATTTCTCCCTAAACATTTTAAGCTTTGAAGTCTTTAACTAACGTGATACCGGAGTCAACAAGCATACTTTTAGAATTTGATTAAAAGGGAATATAATATGGAATCGCGTATCTAAGGAATTTAATAATGGTATTCGTGTGCTGCGACAGGGCTGTGTAGGGCTGTTTCGCCTACCTGTTCATGCGAGCTGTGTTGTAGCCGACTGGTCTAGGTGCGTGACTAGCAACTGGTAGGTTGTGTGTTCAAATCCAGCTGGTGCTGGACTTTTCTTTTAACAAACATTTCTTCGAAAAAATAGAATAGCGATATTATGGACAATCAATTGACTTTTATATTTCAAAATATCGCAACATGATCGATATTTGCGATATTTTGAACATATCTTCCCTTCTGACAGCGGTTCCTCCTTCTATTGTGTGTGTGTGTGCAACAGAGTAAATTTTTATAGAGAAATGGAGGCTGGACAGTATGCGTTACAATATAAACATTTATATTGATTTAAATCGTGTTCTGATTTAAATCGCAAACGCGTGTTTAATTATGTGTTTTTTAATCATAATCAGGCTAATGCATTTCTACATTTTCTGTATGAACCAGCTTAGAGGTTCATACAGAAAGACAGCTTGTGTTTAAATTGAGTGTAAGGTAATTTATTCTTCTAAAGTCATGGTCAGCATTTATTATCGTACTGTGCTGTAAACTTTTTCTGTGCCTAGTCACATTATTTTATAGCGTTTTTATTGCGTTATTAAATCCGGTGGCGCTGTGTGTTACAGTAGTTTCGTGACTCCCATGTCACATGGTCTGTGATTGAATCCCATAGAACTATGACTTTATTTTTTAACAAACATTTCTTTGAAAAAATGAAACGTTTCCCTTGGTCAGAGATTAAATAAAACCTCACTCGCACCAAACAAATTTATATTTCTAAATATCACAAAATACGTTCATTGTCTTCCAATCGAGTCGAGTTGACATTGGAAGCCTGCCACACCCGGACTCTTAAACCAATGCATTAGCACGTCAAAGCCCATCGAGGGTATTGAGCCAGTATTGGCTTTAGTATTCCCCCCCTCTCCCCTCAATTCAATTCAATTCAAGGTGTTTTATTTGCATGACAGATGGGTACAAGCAGTGTTGGGTATGTATATTGTAACGCTTACGGCAGACAGGCACTGTGTAAGAGCCGGCGCACCAGAGCAGCGCACCGAGGGAGCGTCTGCATTTCTAACTTAGTTTTTAAAATTAGTCAAGCAATATGAAGCATCCCCTTTTACTTTGTGCCTGAGCATAAAAAGAATAGGAGCATACTGCAACGCGTGTGAAGTCCATAAACGATATTAATTTTGGAACTTAAACATACAGTATATGGCTGGTATCGGTACTTTAAAGAAAACATACACACCAGTATTCCATTTCTCCCTAAACATTTTAAGCATCGAAGTCTTTAACTACCGCGATACCGGAGTCAACAAGCATACTTTTAGAATTTGATTAAAAGGGAATATAATATGGAATCGCGTATCTCAAGAAATTAATAACGATATAATTATATTCATGTTGCAAAAGAACTGCAACGGACATAAAAACTCCCTTGCTTTTAATAGAGCGTTCCATAATTTCTAACTACGAAAATGCCAGGTAAAAGGATTTGTAAACATATTTTGTTAAAGCAAGTCAGTTTTTTCCGCAACACATAAAAGACATTTTTCCAAGAAAGTTTAGCCTTTGTCACTAATGAAACCACTAAATAAAGACATAAATATAGAAATCTTAAGATTTGTTTTATTTAATGTTGGTAGCAGGATGAACTGTCAGAGTGTATATTTTGTCGCAGAGTTGCTGCAAGATGTTAACAGTGAAAAAGGTATTTAGAAATGAGTTATTTCAAGATGAAAATTTTCAGAATAATTTCAAATCTAGCAGGATAGAGAAAGCACAGAAAACTGGCAGTTAGATTGATCAGATTAGTATGAAAAGTCATTTAGCAAAGGGAATTAGAAGAGTGACAAACTAGTATACTTTAGATCTTTTTTTTCTGAACCAGGGACAATCTGATCATGTTTCCCTATAACAATAATAAAAAACTTTATTTGATATATCACCATTAAAGGTGGCATCTCAAAGCAATACAGTAGATGTAAAAACAGATAAAAGGACCACAGATTACAAAGTAAATGCATATAAGAAAGACAAGCAGGTAGAGGTGCTACCAAAATTAGAAAATGAAGCAGATACAGACACTAAGTCTTCTGAAAAAAAAGGTTCTGAGGTTAGATTTAAACTGGCCCTGGTGTGTGTGTGTTTGTGTCTGTCCTGTGATGGACTGGCGCTATGTCCAGGGTGTATTCTGCCTTGTGTCCGTCGCTTCATTCATGTGCATCCAACACACAGTTCAACGCTAGCAACTACACAAAATCTAAAATATGAGCTCTACTTGCCACTTACAGTACCAACAGTACCAGCTAACTTTAGTAGTGACATTTTCATGGATCTTTTTAACAATAAAATTTACAACATCAGACTTCAGACACAATTAAACAGGCCTCAAAAAAGTCTGGTACAAACATTTTCAGCATGGAATAAACCGTTACTTTAATGGTATAAACCTTAAATGGATTCATATTCTCAATAAGATTTGGTGCTCAGTAACATGACTTAGAAAATGACAGAAGACATACGTATCATGCTTATCCTTCTATTTTTCATAATCGTAAACTCCTTAAGGCAGTTACATTTTCTCTGTTCTGACCTGGAGTTACAGAGAAATTTAAATTCTAATAAGAGATTTGTAATGAGGAAAGTCATACCAATCACTCATACAGTACCAGGATTTGCAATTACAATACAAATACTTTCTTTCTGTATGTGTTTATTTTGCAGTTTGAGTCTATGGCATTCCTTTGGGGGTCTATACTCCAAGGCATGACTTTTTTATGTATAAACATCAGTATTTACTGCTATTAATTACTGTACGATTTATAGTTGAAATCTGAGCCTAGATATAAAGTTAGATATAAAGTTAAAATCTCGACAAAGCAATGTAGGAAATACAGAGAAAATAAATCCTTTCTGACATCTAAAATCAGTTTCGATCAAGGTCTCTAAAACGAACAAGAAAAAGAAGATTTTCGGAGGGCAATTACGCTGTGTTTATATAGAATAAGTGATTTATGAGCAATCTAATTTCTTGTTCGTTTAAAACAGTGAAATGTCAGCTGTAAAAGATCGCACCAGAAACAGCACTCTCTCTGCCTGTCATAGACGTTCAGGAAAGGCTGAATGAAGTCATGTCAAGTACAATAATTCGGAGATCAATAATACCAGTTGTAGGACAGTATATAAGGAGGATAAGGATTTTGAAGTTGACTCGAAATCTGATAGGTAACCAGTGCAAGGACTTGAAAACAGGTGTAATGCATCCCTGATAGGATTCTTGCTGTCATATTCTGAACATATTGAAGATTGCTCAGTGTGGATTTAATTTCCCCAGTGAACAGGATGTGCATTTATTAATTCTAGAAAAAAAGCCTTTCTTGATTTCTCTAGTTCTTAGTTTCTCTAGTTCCCTTTAAAATAAACTATTATTCCACAATGCAGAGTATTACATGGCCAGTATTTACACATGATATTTGTGATTTAAAGAAATTAACACAAGCAGCTTTTGGAGATTTAAGTGTTGGCTGAGTTATTGCAGGATAAAAGACTAGAGATGTTGGCAAGAAGAAGATAGTTTGGGGAAAGCTGAGGAATACACTTATAACAAGAACACTTCCTAATGGGGTTAGGCATACTTTTGATGAAGATGATGAAGTTAACAGACTATATGTTTACATAGATACTGAAATAAGGATTGTATTTTAGATTATGTGTAGTTGCTGGCATTGAACTGTGTGTTGGATGCACATGAATTGAAGGAATGGGCAAACATAGCTGATGCGGATCCACAGAGCCAGCATATTAAGATGTTTATAATTAGAGGCAATTTGTTTAAATAACTAGGTATGGATACTGATGTGCAAGAGAGGTGGAAAGGCTGTTTCCTTAAGCCAGCAGTATAAAATATTTTATTCTCAGTGAGATGCTGCCATTTCATAGTGGGTTTCTAACACTGTGTATAGTTCCATCCACACAGTGCCTTTACTTCCATCTCTAATCTCTTTATCCAGTACAGAGGATTTGGAGCCTATCCCAGTAAGCAACGGACACAAGGCAGAATACACCCTGGACATAGCGCCAGTCCATCACAGGACAGACAGACACAAACACACACACACCAGGGCCAGTTTTCCCATAAACCAATTAACTTACCAGTATGTTTTGGAGTGCGAGAGGGAGTCATATCACACATATGGAGAAAAACCATGTAACCCAGAGAGAACATGTAAACCCCACACACACAGGATGGCAGGAATTGAACCTAGGACCCCAGTGCTGCAAGATAGCAATGCTAACCACTTTGCCACCATTATAAATAGATGGATATCTTAGTTATCTTTCTAGTTCACAGGTTTGCATGCATAATTTAATTTTGAAAGCCACTGAGACATCAGGTACTACTGTTGTATTTATGAAAAAGAAACAAAACAAAAAACATACTAACAACTGCGCCATCCTACTCCTTAGCTAATACATTTTATTATTCATAAACAGTTAACATTGTTAGCAAAATATTTTGAATTATATTTAACCCTATTTTTTCTTTAGTTTTGTATTTAACTTATTATATGATAGTCAGACTTAATGTATATTTGAACAATGAAAATATATTTTTACAAGATTTCACATTAAGCACTTAAAATTAATATGGTTAATAATAGTAAACTGTAACATGCTGTAACAAGATCGGTTAAACAGCGAAGAAAATGCTTTCAGAGAAAATGTTTCAGGTGTGAAGAACATAGATCTCCAATGCAATTTCAACCAAACCTGTTCCCACACACCCTGCCCCCACTACCATTAGAATATACACAAAGCACTCAAATCTTTCGAGCTAATGATCAGGTGACCCGAGAGAGAGCGAGAGAAACACCAAGGGGTGCGGAACCAGGGAACTATTTACATGGAAAACGGGCGATCTCCCCAGACTGTCCGCCCGTTTCACTGTTACCTGGATACCTCTTTATTTAGAACTCACTAACACTGATTTTTAGTTTAGAAGGATTCAAGTAGGGTTTTAGATGAAAGGCAGCGACCTTAATCAAGCCCAAATCACAATTGAACCCATTCAGAGCCTACATTACATTTTAGCGTTTCATTCTGAGCAGAAGACCCTCACACCTGAAGAAGGGGGAGGTGTTTTTCGCTGGAAATCTCGCCTGCTTCTACTTTACAACCGGAGTGCTGGCTGTGACGAATTAAACCGGTATTACAGGTTCTAATCACAGACCATGTGACATGGGAGTCAGGAAACTAACACCGCGCCACCGGATTTGATAACGCTATAAAAACGCTATAAAATAATGTGACTTGGCACAGAACAAGTTTACAGCACAGTACAAAAATGCTGACCATGACTTTAGAAGCATAAATTGCCTTACACTCAATTAAACACAAGCTGTCTTTAGCCCTCTAAGCTGGTTCATACACAAATGTAGAGATCCAGGCTCAGAACACACAGCTTCATGAGCGAATACATATGCAGGACAACTAGAGAAGATGTTTTACAGAGGATGGATTTTTAGAAACATCCCATCAGTGACATCACTGAAGTCAACTCCTAGGTACTGTAACTGTCGTGTGGATAGTTTCACAAGAATCAGACAAAGGTTTAAGCATCGCTTGTTCTAGATAAAACTGTAAAAAAAAACAACCACCCATAATGTACTTCTTTGCGGCTCTGTTTGCCCAAATCATATATTCACAACGTGAAATCTAGAAAATAATATTACGTAACCAAAATCCGCAATATGGAAACAGAACCTGTGTAATTGTTGATAGATGATGTACTCGTAACATTTTTTCAAGACGAACTACAACATTTAAAAAATGACTTGTATGTACTTGATATCTCTAATCAATCCACGGGTCCCAGCACGAAACGAAACTAAAACGCATACCGTTTCGCGCTTCTTATTAGTTGCTCAAAAGTAATTTGACCGTATAAAATGCATAATATAAACCTAGAAACATATACGTGAGTAGTACTTAAGCACTGTAGTATCTGTGTTAAGACATACCTCTCAAATACTGTAAATCAAGTTAAAAATATCTCAAGACAGATTCTGGTCATAATGAAACCATGTTTCGTGTATGTTTTCTTTAAAGTACCGAGACCAGCCATATACTGTATGTTTATGTTCCAAAATTAATATCGTTTATGGCCTTCACACGCGTTGCAGTATGCTCCTATTCTTTTTATGCTCAGCTACTAAGATTTCCCTTCAGTGGTAAAATTAGATATGAATATTCAATACTTAAACGGGCACAGTTAAGACATTAAATATACATATACATACTGTATACAGTACAGTTTGCATACGGTAATATGTTTATGTTCCTAAATCAATCTCTTTTATGAGCATGTGAAAGGCATGGTGAATCGATTCTAGAAAATTACTGTACTTTGCATGATTGGAAAAAAATGCGTGATTGCGAAATGCTGTGGTGTTACTTTTACAAAGACGGTCAATGAAAAAAAGAATGTGGACCAGGGCAATACTTTGAGTTTACAGCTTGTCCAAGGTCATTTATTATTAATACTATTATTAATATCTTCGTTAAAGACTTTGATGGTTACAGCTCAAACATGAGAGGTTGAGCTTTATTAGCTCCACCTTGCGGAAATTCCGGATACTATTATTTTGCTAGCGGTATTTACCGGTAACTTGCGGTATTTACCGGTAACTTGCGGTAGACTGCGTACAGCATACCGGAAAATAATGCAGTATCGTCCGCGCATTTTGAATGGCTGCATCTGTATATAGCCTCTCTAGCACTGCCTATGTCACTAAGACATATGAGAAATGTGATGATTCAGGTTTAATATCCAAGGGTTTATCTTCAATCCAAGCCCTGGTCCAGGCCTCTACTGTCTATACTTCACAAGATATTGCACCCCAAGATGTTTAAGGGCACTTTCTTCCAGGTGGAAATTTCCCCTGGATTCTGTGACAACCTGAGACTCCATCTCCTATGGATTTGTTAAGATTATGTCACGAACACGGACTGAAATCCATGTCAGATCTTGTAGAAGACCCTATGCGATGCGGTAAGAGCTGGAGAAAACAGGAGGCGTGGTAAAAAGGAACACACAGGGGTTTAATAGTGCACAAAATAATAGTGACAGTCCGTGAGACAGTGTACGAGGAAGACAAAACGGCATCCAAATCCAAACGGGTCCAAAGGCAGGTCAAAGCACAGTCCGAGAGTCCATCAACTAGAAATCCATCCTGGGACGCAACAAAGTTAAAATCCCCGGGAGGGGGGAGCACACGGACAAACAAAACATGGAGGTCCAAGGGTGACGGGGCGAGATCCTCCAGCCCCCGGGCTCAGGAAGCGGGAGGTGTCGGGGATGAGGCCTATGCCCTCAGGAGACGGGCGTAGGGTGTCCTGGTGCTAGGCGGGCCTCGCAACATCTTACCCTAATGATGAGCCCCGAGGACTGGAAGAGCTGGTCTTAAATAATAACACTAAAAGGGTACACCTGGAGAGCTTAATCACACGAACAATAATGGGAGCAGTGAAGCGCCCTCTAGGGAGGGATGTCGGGCGTGACAGATTCTGAATGTTTTAATGTTTATTTTCTTGTTATATCAATGGAAATCCAGCCCATTCAAGATAAAACATTATATATCATTAATAACACTAAAAGATTGTTTTTATGGACCTAATAAACCAGTACTTTTCAATGCTTATGATGTAGTAAGTGCATCTACATCCATATGTTCTGGTAATGCCCACCAATCATTCTTTCAAAAAAATGAATAGATAAAATGTTTGTTTCCTTAGGCTGTAGAGTTTCATTGTTCTTTATTAATGTATTGACTTGTCATGCAAATATTCTCAGTTTTCATCTCTGTTGCTCACAACTGCAAGAAAGGAGATCTTAATGAATTAGAAGCACAGGCCTCACATCTGTGGTCAGCAGTGCATTAACCTGATGACAAAACACTGCATCTCTACAGAAAGGGATGATTGGATCGAACAATATACAGAGCTTCTTCTACAGACATGCTCAAGTTTCAGGAAACATTTATCCCAGCTCTATTATCAGTCTATATTAATGGACAAAAGACTTAAAATAGGAACAAATATACTTCATACAATATTTTAACTCTTAACAGGTCCAGCTGTTATATTTTGTGACAAATCTTTTAGGGTTTGTCTTTTATGATATACATATCAATCTGCATATGATAACAGTCAAAAATACTTTGAATGGCTCCTACCTGAGCAGAGCTGGGCAACATCCTGTCCAGTGTTGCAGCTAACTGTCTGTGGAGAACTGCAGTTCACCAGGTGAGACTCGTCCCCGGAGCACTGAATACCTGTCAGACACACAGTGCTGTCACTGTCCCATACAGAGAGGAGTTATAGACTTGTACTACAGAGCACTGAATACCTGTTAGACACACAGCACTGTCGCCTGTCTCATACAGAGAGGAGTTGTATATTTGCACCACTGAGCCACAGCCCAGCTGTCTGCAGACCACAGAGGCCTCTCTGTAGCCCCAGGAGTGCTGGAGGAGTGTCCCCCAGGTGCTGTTGTAGTGAACCTCCACCCGGCCATCACAGTGACTCTCTCCTCCTGACAGCTGGACTCCACCATCTAGAGCTGACAAGGATGAATCTAAAAAATAAATGAACATCACGTTTTATTGTCAGTCAGATATCAGTACCATAAAACCAGCCCACGGAGATGGAGAATTTGTTTTGTCCAGGTGAAAGGATGGAAAATTTGTTCATACCTGACTGATTTCATCGTTATCTTTTGGTAAAATTAACATGACACATCCATGTGTTCAACCTCAAGAAGCATTGTTTTTAAATAATAATAATATCACTTTATTAACCCTAAACAATTCCTTGCATTAGGAATTATCTTTTCACATATCCCGCTTGCTCTCCATGAGACACACACAGACAGGGAGAGAGCATAGGATCTGCCATTGTACAGCACCCCTGGAGCAGTTGAGGTTAGAGGCCTTGCTCAGGAGCCCAACAGAGTAGGATTCCTCTGCCAGTCACAGGATTTGAACCAGCAACCTTTCAGCCATAAGCACAGATCCTTAGCCGCAGAGCCACCACTCCACCCAATGTTCATTATTAACAGTTTTTCAACAAAATGTTTGGACATCATGTTTCATTTATTGGATGGCATTGTGGTGCAGTAGTTAACATTGCTTGCCTCACAGCACTAATGACCTACATGTTCTTCCCATGTTCACGTGGATTTCCTACCACAGTCCAGAAACATTCTGACAGGTTATTTAGATTTTGGGATAACTGCCCCAGGTATCGGTGTGTGTTTGTGTCTGTGTGTGCACTGTGATGGACTGGTATCACTTTCTCCTGTTGTTTGCTTGGGTAGGCTCCAACTCCAACTCCCCCATGACCCTAAATTGGATGAAGCTGTTAGAAAACGGTTGGAATTTCAATTTAAAAGACAATTTTTCACTAGGATCCAACAGATTGGGGGATGCGATGGGGGATGCCAATACATGTGTTGGTGAACTTCTACCGCTGCACTATCGAGAGCGTCCTCACCAACGGGATCACCGTGTGGTGTGGCAACACCTCTTCGCGAGAAAGAAAGGCACTGCAGAGAATGGTCAATATGGCCCAGAAGATCATCGGCTGCAGTCTCACCGAGATTAAACAGCTCTATGAGGACCGCTGCCGTGGTAGAATTCTGGCCATCACAGAGGACAGTCACCACCCAGGGCATGAGCTCTTCACCCCACTGCCCTCAGGCAAGAGATATAAGAGCATACGGACACTTACCACTAGATTCTTCAATAGCTTCTATCCACAAGCAGTGAGACTGGCGAACACATTTAGCCATCCCCCTCGGACCACACCCACACCATCACCATCTACCTCATTGTAATTTATTTATTGTACGTCTCCAGTCATTGTTTACACGTCTGTATTGTTTACATTCAAACTGCCTGCATGTTTACTTGCACATTGTCTATTGTTTGTTTGTACATTGTCTTGATGCACTGTTTGCACTTTGTTTTGTTTTTTTACACTTGTTTTACAATCGAGAGACTTTCTGTAAGTAAGAATTCCATTGTACCAGTACCGGTTACATATGGCAATAAAGTTCAAGTTCAAGTTCAAGATTGATGGAAGTGGAGCACCAGCAATGTGTCAAAATCACATTTACATTCTGCATGTAATGGCTGCATGTCCCGAGTTCATATATTTTTAGTAGTTAACATGTTTAATTATCAAGATGTAAATTGGTTTGATGGTTGCATTCTCACCAGAGCAGATGACTCCTGCGTCCTGTCCATGAGAGCACACTGCTCTCCCCCATGAGGAGACAGAGCAGTTTGAGAGACGGCTCTCATTCCCCCTGCAATCAAACACATCAGCCCATACTGGTCCACTGCCCTGTCCAAACCAGGCCTGTCCTGGTGTTGCTACAGCCTCCCCACAGCCCAGCTGCTGGCAGAGAACACTGGCATCTGTGAGGTCCCAGCACTGATCACACACTGTCCCCCATTTACTGTCGTACTGCAGCTCCACTCGTCCAGAGCAGGAGTCCGAGCCGTTCGCCAGCCTGAACCCTGTGTATCCTGCAGATAAGAGAGAACTTCATCAGCATGACACCATAACAGGGCACATGAAATACAACAATAAAAAAAAAATCAATAAGATGAAAAAACTGTAACATCCAGCTCTCAGTGACCGAGAGACCAACAGAAAGCTTTGACTAAGAACAAATATTGTGATGCCATGTTAAGGCTTCTTCAAGATGTGTTACTTTTTATTTTTGCCAAGCTTTCCCAGCACCTAAGATAGTGATGTGAAGCTCACAGGAGACAATGTGCTCCCTGCTCCAGGCCTGATGAAACCAGGAAGGACAACCAGGAGAAGAAGACGCAGAACAAATACTGCCCGATCATCAGCCTCCAAGCTGAAGGCTTTCACTTTTATTTTTCATCACTACAACCCCAGCCTTAGACCTGAAGAAGAGCGTTGTGTTATGCTCCCACCTAGCCTTCCCAAAACTTAGAGAGTGTGCAGGTGTGCCCGTTGTGGCTAACAATGAGCCGCAAAAAAACCCAAAAACAAACAGCACTTGTGCCTGTTTTTGAAAAAACAAACCAGAGTACTAGTTTATTTGACAATCTCAGATACAACGTTAGTTAAATAATATCACAGTTATATGCGAGGTCCTATCAGTAAGAAAAATTTAAAAAAGTAACTAGCTGTGAACCTGAAAACACAACAAACACAAAAAGAAAAGTCTTCGGCTAACTCCCTGTCCTAATCTGACTCAAAACAACTAAAATTAACAAATCCAAGACATGAATAAAAATAAAAACAAAAACAAAGTCTCAATCAAATAATTTTCCTGGACACTGGTAATCTATTTTGCTCCTCATGTCTCACTAGATCTCTCATTTACCTATATATAGGCCAACTGGAGGTCCACAGCTGATATTAATTAAGATGTGACCTCCAGGGACACAGGGACTGTCCAACATCAGTGCTACACTAGTCCTACACAAGTCTCATACACTGCCTCTGCAATACCCACAAATACTCACAAATACTACAATACTCACAAATGACAACAACCTTGCCTTTAGTTAAGTGATCTTATCTTACCTGTGCAAGTGAGACCCACAGCTCTGCTCTGGGAGCAGCTCTGCTCTGGCCTGGCTGCAGTGGGGCAGTGCCGTAGCTTGGACTCTTGTCCTGTACACTGGAACTGCTCTGACCCGACTGGACCCTGGCCCTGTCGGAAATGAGCGCCTCTGTGTATCACCGAAGGAGCCCCACAGTCCAGCTCCCGACAGACAACCTCTGCATCCTGCCAGTCAAAGTCAGAGTCGCACACTGAGGTCCAGGTGTTCTTGAGATTCACCTCAACTCTCCCAGAGCAGAGACTGTGTCCGTTCACCAGCCTCACAAAACCTGCAATAGAGAACTACAGGCTGTCAGTCTGAGCAGGTAATCTCTCATAGTGCAGCTCATTGCTCACTGCCACTGAACCTGGTGCCTGTGAGAATTAAACTTACTACCCTATGAAAATAAACCAACTTCATGTGAAAAAATAAATATGATAGATTCTCAATTTAAATCTTGACTTCTTATTGTTCCATTCATAAACAGATTTACACCTACAATTTGGCGTAGAAAATTACATTTTAGAAATACATACACTATTACAATCAATTGTACAATAATGCAGAGTGCTTTCAATAAGAATATAGATAATAGGATAGATATAGATAAAAAAGTAGATAATAGGATATAAATAAAAATGAAATGAAAGAGAGGAGAGTCAGAAGACAATCTGAAAGGTCAACATCAGATAGTTAAACCAAAAAATCTTTTAGGGCTGAATGTTTTTACTGAATGTAAAATTGATTGTTTTCCTCCAGAAATAATGTAGATACATGTACATCTAATAATTGTAGATGAATGTTAAACTCTATTAAGATCAAAGACTCTAAATCATCAATCTCCACCTCTGTGCTCTAACATGTGCCTCCAAAGAAGGTGTTCAGTGCATCATTACCTTTACGCTGGGGCAAATATAAGATATGAAAATCAGAGACACTAAATTAATCAGTTTGTGTAATACTACAAATCAAACTATCACCCTCATTCCAGCTGTTCCACATGTTCATAGCAATAACCACAGTGCTGAAGATGCCACCTGTGGAACACATTTGACTGTAGAATAACTAAAAATAGAAACTGATCACAAATCCATCCATCCATTTTCGAACTGCTTCTTACAATTCATGATTCCCAGTGTAGCTAGGGATGTAGACTTAATAAATACAGAAGAAAAAAAAACTGATCCATATCACCAAATTCACAGAAGCAGAATGGCATGTCATATACTCAAAGAAAAGATTCCCCATTGCCTGGCACTGCTGAAACAGGACTGTCTGACCTGGGCACTGACACACACTCTGGACAAGACCAGGACTGTCACAGCCTGGCACTGCTGGAGCAGGACTGTCTGACCTGGGCACTGACAGATACTCTGGACAAGTCCAGGACTGTCATAGCCTGGCACTGCTGGAGCAGGACTGTCTGACCTGGGCACTGACAGATACTCTGGACAAGTCCAGGACTGTCACAGCCTGGCACTGCTGAAACAGGACTGTCTGACCTGGGCACTGACACACACTCTGGACAAGACCAGGACTGTCACAGCCTGGCACTGCTGGAGCAGGACTGTCTGACCTGGGCACTGACACACACTCTGGACAAGTCCAGGACTGTCATAGCCTGGCACTGCTGGAGCAGGACTGTCTGACCTGGGCACTGACAGATACTCTGGACAAGTCCAGGACTGTCACAGCCTGGCACTGCTGAAACAGGACTGTCTGACCTGGGCACTGACACACACTCTGGACAAGACCAGGACTGTCACAGCCTGGCACTGCTGGAGCAGGACTGTCTGACCTGGGCACTGACACACACTCTGGACAAGACCAGGACTGTCACAGCCTGGCACTGCTGGAGCAGGACTGTCTGACCTGGGCACTGACACACACACTGGGCAAGACCAGGACTGTCACAGCCTGGCACTGCTGGAGCAGGACTGTCTGACCTGGGCACTGACACACACTCTGGACAAGACCAGGACTGTCACAGTCTGGCACTGCTGGAGCAGGACTGTCTGACCTGGGCACTGACAGACACTCTGGACAATATGACAACACACAGTAGCTGAGGGTAAGACAGTAAAGAGAAACAGACCCTTAGGAAGTATAGGCTCAATTACCAAAGCTCACTTCTATTAAGGTTAATAGAAACAGTATTATTCTTCATGTATTTATAGTATATATTGGCTACAGACGTGTGCATATGTGACCTTATTTCAGGTACAGTGCCTACATATTATTTTCTAATTTGTAAAGGGATGAGCATGTGGAGACAAGACAAGATTGTGATTTCTGTCAAACCCATGAAGATTGATCTGCCATCCTCAGTCGCCTGTAAGCTGACATTTAAAAGCAGGAAGCAGTTCACCCTGATGAGATGGGAGCAGAAGGAAGGGACTGATCACTTTTGAGAAAGATATTAAAGAGCTGGTAAGCAGCTTAACTGCCTGTTGTATTAGTTCATGTGAAGATGCTCATTCAAATGTTTAGCTTTAGTTTTTTTTTTGTTTTTGGGTTGTTTTTATTGTTCTGTAAATAATGAAACACTACTTTGGAAATGAAGGCTGTATTTGTGTTCATCCAAAGACCTGCCTGTTTACAGCAGCTGGCTTCTGGGTTTGACACTAACTTACAAAGCGTTTTTCTTTTCTGAAACCTGAACCCTGGAAGACATGGAACAGAGGGAGAAGGACATTTTCTGAGATGTTACATCAGATTTTTTAGTTAGTTTCTAAGAATGTGATTGTATTCATTATGTATTTAAAAAGGTTACATATGTACACTAAGAACTGAGGGCACCTTTGCTAAAGGATTGTAGGAATATGGAACAGGTTACCCAGATATCCCAGCTTTCTTGAAGAAACAGTGGATGAGATCCTTGGATCAATACTGACTACCAAATGGACCAGGAAGCTGAGAGATCTCCTCTACTTTGTAATAGATTAAATTTTGAGAATACATATCAGTCATACTGTTTTTATTCTATAGTTTTTATTTCTATAGTTTTTAGATATTGTTGTAACTAATTTGTTTCACCCAATCTCAGAGAATGTTGTAGTTGTTGTAATGTTTGTAAATATGTCAGAGAAAAGCAACTGATGTTCAATGTCAATGCTGTAATTCTTTGATCAATACAGCTCTTTGAATCTGAATTAGAGACACAATTAGAGACACAGCAGAACTGTAAGTGAAAATGATGCTGGTGAATTACAAGGAAGACAAACAGTAGTTTTCAAATCAAGACCAAGAATAAATTTGTTTATACTGATCTATCGGTCACATACTGTAAATTTATTTGTAGATTTACAGCCTTATGATCAAACACTGTCCTTTGGCCTCTTTATTGGTCAATTGTAAAACCTAACAGTAATCATACAGGTGGGGTTGGGGGTTTCAGACAGTTTTCAATATCTTTTCAACACACTGCAGGAAATACAATCCTGAAGGAGAAAAGACACACAGTGACAGGGATGAGTGCTGTTACAGCTCTCAGCAGGACAGGAGCAGCAGCAATGGGAGGATGGACAAACGATGAAGGACTCTAGATTGGTGCAGGAGTTTTAATTATCCTCAGTGCTTGAGACTGGAGAGAGTCTGTGTCTCTTACCTGAACAGATCACTCCAGCATCACAGTCATGATCCTGATAATAGCTAATCTTTTTCACTTCTTGTTTTCCACAGTCCCTCAGCACAGCCTCTGACCCCTTGCAGTTGACCTGATTCAGCAGGACTGATCCAGACCCTGGTCCAAAGTGAGCTCCTCCTGGTGCTGAAACAGCAGATCCACAGCCCAGCTGTCTGCACACCACTGTAGCATCATTGAGATCCCAACCATAGTGAATTACTGTCCCCCACTCTCCACCATGATACACTTCCACTGTCCCCTCACAGGGACTGGCACCATTCACCAGCCTCACATCAGCACTGCCTGCAGAGAGAGAGAAACAATCCCTATCACCACGTCTACAGGATATTTTTATACTAAGACATTTTAGAAGCACATCTGGAATTTTTATTTTGTTTTACCTGTTTGATTGGTTTGCTAGTCTCTCCCATGGGGAACAAGAGACAGTGGAGTGACAGGAAGTCCACCAGCAGCCATCTTACCTCTCCCTCCACACACCTGTGTCCAGATCCTGTTATATATCTCTCTGTCCATATCACTGTGTGACTGCAGAGGGCTGTTCTGCTGTGGTTACTACAGTGGACAGTGGCTGTAAAGACTGTACTCATGTGTTTCTAAAAGCTGTGGTTAGTACAGTGGACAGTGGCTGTAATGATGGTGTTCCTGTGTTTCTAGAAAATGTGGTCTGTATAGTGGTCAGTTGGCTGTAATGATGGTCTTCCTGTGTTTCAGGAAGCTGTGGTCAGTAGAGTGGACAATGGCTGTAAAGACTATGTTCTTCAGTTTCTAGAAGCTGTGGTCAGTATAGTGGACAGTGGCTGTAATGATGGTGTTCCTGTGTTTCTGGAAGCTGTGGTCAGTATAGTGGTCAGTAGCTGTAATTACGGTGTTCCTGTGTTTCTGGAAGCTGTGGTCAGTACAGTGGTCAGTAGCTGTAATTACGGTGTTTCTGTGTTTCTGGAAAATGTGGTCAGGACTGTGGACAGTGCCTGTAATGAGTGTGTTCCTGTGTTTCTGGGAGCTGTGGTCAGTATAGTGGACAGTGACTGTAATGATGGTGTTCTGGGTTTCTGGAAGCTGTGGTCAGTACAGTGGACAGTGGCTGTGGTGTCAGAAGGCTGAATGACTGAAACCAGGTTTGGTGTATCTGGTGTATCTGGGTCTCAGGCCCCACATGTACTTAGCAGTGCACACTGACCACATGTCTGTATCAGACACTGATTTAAACACTGATAAGTCTTTTTAATGGTCTACTTTGAAAATAAGTTATAAAATCCAAAACAGAATCAATAAAAATATTTTCTTAATAGATGGATGCTTCACAACTTGTGCTGAAATATGTGAAGTGTAATGCTGCAGAAAGATGGAAAATCTGCAGCAGGAGATATAATTGAAACCCAGGCACGGGACTTTGAGCTCTTTCAGAGTTTGAATGATCAGGGAGTAACAGATCGAATGCAGGTTGCTGGGCTGAATGAAAAAGGTGAGCAGAAAGAAAAAATAAAGAGGGACACCTGTCTCCCAGCTGAAATAAAGAAAACAAATGCTGGAGAGTCAGAGAGGAAAAGGAAAGAATTAAAACACAGAAAATATTTCAGGATCGAAGAGCAGGAGTAGTGAGAAATTAAAATAACCAAGTGATAAACTTGACTATGAGAGTAATGTGATCGCTAGGTTCACAAGGTTTAGCTCTAATGATGGAGATTCGGTGTTCTGAACAGTTTCAAATAAAGAGGTGATTAGTGTGACTGGGAGCCTGAATGAAAGACTGAAGGTTTAATTGAAAGACGTCCTGACCCAGTCTGAATGACAGGGTGAGCACTCAAGGGAATGTTGCTGTTGAGTCAGTCCCAGCCCAGACTGTACGTGAAGTGTGTATACTTACTGTCCAGGGCACATTTACAGTAACTAGATTTGTTCTTTTTGATTACATTTTCAATCACCTTCAGTTTGGAGTGTGAAATATTTTTTTCCATTACACACTATATGCTACAATTCATTTAAATACTACTTTTTATTCATATATTTTTTGCTATGCTTACATGATAAATATGTGAACAATGTGTTTTAGCTTTTACCTCTTAGTACATAATTCACAGATTGAATTGAATAGTTGCACTTAATAATATATTCTAGAATCACAGTGCACAGGTTGTTTTTATTAATCTTTTTTTTCAAATTCCATAATGTAAGAAAGATTATCCCTATCATTAGTTATCTAAGACTTACAAACAACAATTCATTTAGCTGTGAAGTATCAGTCAAATGCAGAATAAACATGGAAAAAATAATTAAACCTTTCTCTCTTCAAAATGAAGGACTTCCGGGTCAAATACACATTTCTTCCAACATAATAGACACATTTCTCAAATAAAACTCTAGTCTGAACAGATCCCAAACTTTTGTTTAAAGTTGAAAAAACTACAAGATTTGCCTCAGGACTCTGAAACTGGACATTGTTGTCTAAAAGCACCCAGTATGGATTCAGGTCAGAAAACTACAACACACTGTAATACAAATACCTACCACCTGAATGTGACTGTTATAACAAATAAACACAACTATATGTCTTGTCCTCAATCATGTTACAATGTTAGATCCTTCTGTAATATAATTACCATAGTATCTAAAACTACTGTAATCATTCTCAAAAATAACCATGGATCAAAAATATTTTAATACATTTACCTTCAGTACTCCTATTTGTATTAGCACATTCACCTGCAATAGTTACTAATATTATTTGTTAATCGGAAACGGGCCTTAAATATACTTTTATCTCTGATCACCTGTCTGTAATAGTTCTTTGCACTAAAATTGTCACCTTCTCTCAAAATACTCTATTTTTTAATAACATTTCCATAATGTTATAATGTTATTATTATTAGTGTTACTTTAATAATACAGCAAATACAAAATGTGTCAATGGTAATAATACTGGAGTCTCAATAATACTCTAGTATTAAATAACACACTTATCTCATTTAAAATATTAGTCTAAAAATACTCCAGTGTTTAATAACACATTAATTCATCAGTGTGTAAAATTAAATATCAGTCCGATTAATACAACAGTGTTTAAAAACACACTGATCTCTGTTAATACACTAGTGTGTTATTATACCTGTTAGAGAGGGCAGAATTGAGCACAATGAAATAAACAACCCCTGGTAAATATTTTGAAGATGTTGTATTATTGTTAAAACATTTGTATTCCTATTTGTTTGCAAATGGGAAAATTTCCACAAGTCCTAGCACACCAAAATTACAGCTAAAATTTTGTATTTTATTATTGTGGTAATAGATAAGGTAATAGATAAGGGATTGTCAAGTTGTATATCATTTTTGATAAGGTTGCTAAATATCTACAATATTAATAGTTATAATAATTATATGTTAGTACTTAAAAAACACTATCCTTAGTCTGTGTTGTGTGTAATAGTGTATAACTGCATATAAAACTATTAATACAGCATTAATAGAAAATAGTTTAAAAATTCATATAAGCTGAATTAATATTATGATTAATTGTAGAGGTGAAATTCTTGTTATTATTTATAATTATTTTTAATTATATAAGCTCCCTTATTTATAGCATCAATTATAATTTTAAGGGATATCCATAAAGCTGAGTTTTAAATTAAACAGAAAAGCGCTTCTGCATACTGTGGTCACTACGGCGGGCAGTGGCTGTAATGACTATAGAACCTCAGATGGCTGGTCCTGGGTTCCAGGAGACTGTGGTCACTGTACTGGACACTGTACTAACTCTGTGGCTTCCAAGTCCTGGGACCAGTGTTTCTGTGTTAGTGGGACCTGTGGTCACAACAGTGGTCAGAGGCTGACAGGTACTTCACATGTTGTGCTGAAATGTGTGTGAGGTGTATATTCCCATTGTCTGTATGTGAATTGTTGACAATGATTTTCTAGCCTTTACCTGCCAACATCTAAACTTAACACATGATCATCAGATTAAATTATATTAAAGAACAACATTTTTCAAAAATACCAGACAGCCCAGTAAAACTGTACCGGTCGTAATAATATTTAATATTTATTAATTAACCATACTATTTTTAACCATACTATTTTTGCACTTTTCCAAGAATTACCTTGCACTGTTTTTGTCCTGTAATATTTTCTCTGTTTGCGGAATTTTGCACAGTTTTGATTACTTGATTACATGTTATTTATGTTATGTTATTACATGTTACTGTTTTTGCTATTGTGTTACTGTCTATTGTCTTATCTTCTGTCCTATTTATATAATGCACCTGAGTGACTAATGAGAAACACTTTTCATTATACCTTGCACCTGTGTAAGTTTAATGACAATACAGTTGAATTTAATTGAATTCAACAGGTTTAACATATAGGCACAGATACATTTATTGTGATGTTGTCCTGAGCAACTGCTCAAAAATCTAAACTTGAGTCCTGTGATTACGAATTAATTTTTAAATATTTAATTTGTATGATAACATGTAATTAAATATTTAATTTGTATTACTTATACTTATATAATTGGATTTGATAATAATTTCAGATTCCGAATGTAGTCAAAAACAATAAAGCATTCTTATTAAAACTTCACAATTTACAAAAAAAAACTGTCATTAGATAACTAACCTAAAAACACAAATTAAATTATTTAGCTGTTTTTAGCTAAATTTACTTTTAGCTAAATTTACTTTCAGCTAATTCTAACGACCCAGACAGCATATATTGTTTTGGTACTTTGTCTTCTAAAGTAACCTAAACAGTGTACTTTGTTGACGCACTGTTTTCTAAAATTCTGCACGTACTGTAGCACAGCAATTACATCCTTGAAATATATTTTCTAAAAGCACCAATATATTTTTTTCTAAACTCTCTACATTTTAAGAATCAATTTACTTATTAGATTTCCACTTCAAACGCTTGCAGAAAATGCCAGCAATTCAAAGCGTGTAGGCAGCATGAACAGACCAATTCTGCAATTTCATTTATCGCGGGCGGTACTTTCCGAGTCGATGGCTCTGCATTAGAAATGAGAAGTGCTGAACTCTAAACACGTTCTTGCCATTACTGCTACTCCTGCTGCTACTCCTTCGTCCTCGAAAAAAGAAAAGACAGGCATGTTTTGAGTCTCAAAATGATCTTCTGGATCCACAAGAAACATGTACATTTGATTGATTCCGCAGTATTTTGGATGTACTGTACTTATAACTTCCATCGAAGAGAGATTTCATCAGTTGCATGAAATTGAAAGTTTCCACTTTTTGTCTGGTATTGAAAATATGTTTAAAAAAAACCATAAACAATTTTCTAACAAACAACTCATGAATTATTGCCAGGATCTATATTTAGCGTTCGGTAGTGATAACACTGCTGATATTGATTGAGTAGAAATCTATGATGTATTGACAGCTTTATCTGAAGCGAGAAGTCCTAGAACGCCATCTATGAAGTTTAAGGATTCATACCAAGAAATGCCTTTTGTTTCCCACCCCAACTGCTGCTTTTGCATTACACATTATGTGAACATTACCAGTTTTGGTAGCTTCTGGGCACGATTTTCCTAAACTGAAACTTATTACAAAATTCTTTAAGATGAACCATGTCCAAAAATTGTAAATCAGGACTAATTTTAATATCAAATGAAATTACTACAGAGGAAAAGGCTTAACTGAAATATGAATAAGACTATGCAAGCCTGAAAAATAGAACAATTCAATTTATAGAACTTATTTTTTTATTTTTTGAGAGATGGGCTCACACACCGGAAGACACTAACGTTTCTCTTTGTTAGAGTATGTGAATAACAGTTTAACCCCATTTTTTTGTAATTGTGATTCTGTTAAAATTAAAAAAAGCATCTATCAATAGTAAGAAATTATCAAGAAAGTAAGAAATTGTCATATTTCATAAACTGTAAGACATGAAGACATTTACAGGTTATATCCTTTGCTTTGTCTTTTAACGCAAGCGGTCAGGATCCAAGCCCATGTTCGGACGGTTGTGTTTCTCTTGCAATCATCAAATGTCATTGTTTTGTCCTTCAGTTCTTTCTCCAGTTGTACCATGGATATTTTATACCATCAATACTTTTCATGCTCTTTTGCATTTTCCTTCACATACGGAAAAAAACTCAAGGCGTTCTTGTCACTGTGCTACACAGTACAGGACACGCAGTGAGTAATTCGCGCAGCTTTCAGAGGAATCCAGAGGTAGGACTCTTAATGCAAGGAGCTGTTTTTTTTTTCGCATTAATCATTATTAACCAGAAACAGCTTCACAACTGGTTGCATTTGTGATTATGTCACTTCTCTGCTTCAGCAAGGTCAATAAAAGACTCTGAAAGTAGTAGAGAAAAACTGAATTAAAATCATATTAGCAATTCTGAGCGATATCTGCATACAGGCAATCCAATAAGAACGTTGAAATCTTTGAATGTCATCTCTCTATATATTGCGCTGCTTTTTACTTGGAGTAAAACTATTGGATTGAAGGGTTAAAATGTATTGTTGTTATTTGGAGAAATCAATGAACTCGTGATTTGATATGTTTTAAAAGACGGTCATGCGCACAGAAAAAAGACAGTGCTGATTATTTTTCTGGAGACGGAGCACTGATGACCTATCCGAGCCAATTGATAAAGCCCACCCAGTGGATACTCTAGCAGAACGTGGAAGAACGTTCACCATTGTAACCAAGGCAACCACAGGAACAACTTCAAGAAGCACAATCAATTCCCCATTTAAATCTTTCGTGTAAGGTATGCCATGTGAAAGCATGAAGTAAATCCCCTGATCTCTTTTGAACATGGACAAGGTATTTCTGATGGAGCGCAATGAGCAACGATTTAATAAGCTACTCCTGCCGATGATTCAGCTTAAAGAAGTAAAAGCTTCACAAACAAAAGCAGCTCGCTACCACAGCCAATATTAAATGTACTTGGTGGCACATTACCATTTGCACTGGCTCAAAAGTGGTCTCGGCAGACGTTCTTCCCTACATAAAGCTGAAAGCGCCAAAGAGCATTTCCATTGAGAAAAAAAAATCTTTCTTGATGTTAAACATAGAGAGCCTGCCTTTTAGAAGTTCTCCCTCTAAACACCTTGTGCAGCCTCCCGACAGACTAACAAAAAGCGCCTTTTCACCAACTCAATTTATAATACGCCCCTCAAAACTCACAACCGAATAACAATCCATCCGTATATTTGATTTCCAAGATCCATTCAAGGCAACTTGGGTCTTCGCAAGCAAATAATTTCAGGGAAGAAACTCAGTTTAGTCAACTACTGGTGCATTCAGCACACCACTTGCTTTTGCTTGTCAGGGTGGCCGAGTGGTCTAAGGCGCCAGACTCAAGGAGATGTTTCTTTCCAGCTGGCTTGGGTGTTCTGGTCTCCAACTGGAGGCGTGGGATCAAATCCCACCCCTGACAGCTTCCGTTTTTACCTCTCTTGAATTGTTCCAGTGCTAGCTGACAGTGAATGACTGAAATATAAAAGCAGCAGAAGAAAGCAAGCAACTCAGTGCAATTTGTGAGTATTCTGCACTGTTAAAATGCACAGGTTTTCATACTTTTTGGAATTCGTAGCTCAAGAAGTGACTCCTGTTTCATTTTCTATTCACCAACTCGATTTGCAGTCCGCCCCTCACACCTCACAACAGAATAACAAACGGCTTCATGTGCCACAGCATTCCCCTGTAGATTCGGTTTGCACTATGAATTAGGCGACCCCGAATGAAATATTTTAGTGTTGGCTCAAATGTGAGGAATTTCATGAACCCTCAAAAAGGAACGCTTGCAGAAAATGCCAGCAATTCAAAGCGTGTAGGCACCATGAACAGACCAATTCTCCAATTTCTTTTATCACTGGCGGTGCTTTTCGATGGCTCTGCATTAGAAATGAGAAGTGCTGAACTCTAAACACGTTCTTGCCATAATTTCTACTACTGCTGCTACTTCTTCGTCCTCGAAAAAAGAAAAGACAGGCATGTTTTGAGTCTCAAAATGATCTTCTGGATCCACAAGAAACATGTAAATCTGATTGATTCCACAGTATTTTGGATGTACTGTACTTATAACTTCCATCGAAGAGAGATTTCATCAGTTGCATGAAATTGAAACTTTCGACTTTTTGTCTGGTATTGAAAATTTGTTAAAAGAAAAACCATAAACAATTTTCTAACGAACAACTCATGAATTATTGCCTGGATCTATATTTAGCGTTCGGTAGTGATAACACTGCAGATATTGATTGAGTAGAAATCTATGATGTATTAACAGCTTTATCTGAAGCGAGAAGTCCTAGAACGCCATCTATGAAGTTTTAGGATTCATACCAAGAAATGCCTTTTGTTTCCCACCCCAACTGCTGCTTTGGCATTACACATTATGTGAACATTACCAGTTTTGGTAGCTTTTGGGCACGATTTTCCTAAATTGAAACTTATTACAAAATTCTTGTAAATCAGGACTAATTTTAATATCAAATGAAATTACTACAGAAGAAAAGGCTTAACTGAAATATGAATAAGACTATGCAAGCCTAAAAAGTAGAACAATTTAATTTCTATAACTTATTTTTTAATTTTTTTAGAAATTGTCTCACACACTGGAAGACACTAACATTTCTCTTTGTTGGAGTATGTGAATAACAGTTGAACCCCAAATGTTTGTAGTTGTGATTCTGTTAAAAGTCAATAAATCGTCTATCAACAGTAAGAAATTATAAAGAACGAAAAACATTGTTTTATTACATAAACTATAAGACAATGAAGAGAGTTTACTTCGCTTTTGTTCTTTTGACTTATGCGTTCAGATTCCGAACCCATCTGTGGACGGTTGTGTTTCTTGAATCTCTTGTAATCATCAAAAGTCGTTGTTTTGTGCTTCAGTTTTTTCTCGAGTTGTACCATGGATATTTTATGTGATCAATACTTTACATGCTCTTTTGCATTTTCCTTCACATACAGAAAAAGTTCAAGGTGTTCATGTCACTGTGCTGCACATTAACTCTGGACCACCTGTAACAGTAGAGGACGCGCAGTGAGGAATTCGTGCAGCTTTCAGCTCAGTCCCGTGTCCAGAGGGAGGACTCGCTCGCTGAATGATCTCTCAGGAAATCCCGGGTGAGATTCAAAAGGTAAACCTGGCTCTCTATGAATACGAGCAAAGAGTTCTCACTCAACAGAAGATTGCGATGTGAGTACAGTAATATAAAACACCTGAAGATGCCAGGGATTGAACCCCGGACCTGTGGAGCAGTAAGTGACTTGTAGCGCTGACATAAGAGATACTTACATAAAGTGCTTTTACTGACCATATTACAAATCTCAGGAAGTAAGGTCTTAAAACATTAGGCAGTAGTGGGATTTAAACCCACGCCCCTGAGAGAGTGGAGCCTACAATCCAGCATATTAGACAATTCAGCCACACTACCTCTGGCCCCTTCTCCTTTCCTCTCGTTGCTGAGTATAGGTGCCTTCATGCAATTGAGCCAGGTTTGAATCCCAGCCAATACATCTCCAAATCTTTTCAAATGAATCTGTGATCTTGTAGCACATCCTCTGAAACCAGCAATCGAAATTGGAAACGTCTTCTTCAACACTGAAAAGCTCAATTAGGACGAAGCAGTTGTACACAGGACAGCAGTACCGTATATGTTCTTGATTGATTCAGACTCGTTCTCAGTGGTTCTTGCTTACCAAATAACTTAAAAGCTGAGGAAGAACGCTACGAAAAATACTAATCAAAATACAAAATAATAATCATTATTAACCAGAAACAGCAGAAAAACTGGTCACATTTGTGATTATGTTGCTTCTTTGCTTCAGCAAGGTCAATAAAGGACTCTCTGAAAGTAGTAAAACACTAAAGAACTGCAAAACTGAATTCAAAATCATATTAGGAATTCTGAGTGATGCCTGCTGACATGCAATCCAATACGGATGTTGTCTTTAAATAAGAATTCTCTATGTTTCCCTGCCTTTTCCCTGGAGTGAAACTATTGGATTGAAGGAATTCTTATCACAGGTTTACAAGGTGCCGTTGATATTTGGATAAATCTATGAACTCGTGATTTTTATATACTTTAAATATCGGCCATATGCACAGAATAAAATGACAGTACTAATGATTTTTCCTGAGACGAAGCACAGCTTATCTTTCCAAGACAGCTGATAAAGGCAAGCCAGTGGATACTCTAGCAGAACATGGAAAAACGTTCAGCTTTGTAACCAACAAATTCCCCATTTAGATCTGACATGTGAGGTATGCTTTGTGATTGCTTGAAGTGAAACCCACAATCTCTTTGGAACTTAGACAAGTTATTTCTGATGGAGCGCTATGCGGAAAGACTTAATCAACTCTACCCCTGAGGATGACTCGACTTGAAAATGCAGAACATTAACGTTTCACAGATAATAGGAGCACAACCGACATTAAAATTGAGGGCGCATTGTGATTTGCACTGACTCAAAAGTGATCTTGGTAGACAAACTTCCCTGCTGAAGGTGGAAACAAGAATTTGTGTTGAGAAGAAGAAACACTTTTTTCTCCCTGCTTTGATGTTAAGCTGATAAAGTAGCTTTTAACACATTGCTCCACTTGGTGGTTGTAACACAAAAACTTCTAGCAGCGGTGGGATTCAAACCCACACCTCCAACGAGACTGGAGCCTTAATCCAGCACCTTAGACCACTCAGCCACACAACCCACTATGCCCTGTCTCTTTGTCTCATTACTTTCCCGGAGGAAGCCGGGTGGCTTTTGCTCTTGTCCGACAGTGGCGCTATGACTATGGAACCGACTGCACCTGCTTTTCCTGAGATGCTTCCCCTCTCATGGTGAGATCTCGACTTCTTTAACACCTCTGGATACAGTTCTTCTGTGGATCGGTTATGTTGGAGACGGCACTTCGATACTAAGATCGAAAGTGATCTGAAACTACCCAGCTTTCAATCTCTGAGGTAGTTGTCACTAAACTCGGACGTGATGTGCCGTGTGCCATTACTTTTGTTGCGTTCAAGAGTATTCGTTGCGTGAGCTCCTCACTGCATGTCCTGTACTGTACTGTGATTTCATTTAGAGTACAGCGACTAGAATGCCTTGAATGTCTATGTAACGAACAGTTCTTTCCGGACCCTATGCGGAGGACAGTCCGACGGAGTGGGGAGACACTAGGGAAACGTCATGCAGGAAAACGGGGCTGAAGACAAGGGGGCGTGTCCAAGGTGCGCTGGTGCACGGGGGAGGTGTGGCCGAGGCGAACAATCCGAGAGTACTCCTTAGGGAAAATCCAAAACACAAGGGTAAGTCCAAAACCAGGAGATCCATCAGAAGAAGGATTAAAAACCACGAAGGCCGGGTCGGAACCGGCGGACGGGGAACAGGAACGGGAACAGAGGTTAAAACCTTAACGGGACCAGGCGCTTCCTGGTCCCGGACTCGCACGATATGGAAATCAGAGCAGAGCCCGGATGAGCGTCAGCACCTGGCTTTTAAGGTGGGCTGGGGATAGGGAGCAGGTGCACAGAATAAAGACAAGTGAAAGGGCTGGAGCACCCTTAAGGAGGGGGGACTATAATCGTGACAGTCTATCAGTATGTATATATATAAACGCTAAAGAACATGTAAAGTGATTAACATTTCCTTGATATAGATTTTCTGATTATGTCTTGGCTTCATTTAATGAATTTCCTTAGTGACAGATCATTTCTTTCCGGTATTTTTTTCTGGTGCTGTTATTGATCGCATACAAAACATTATTCTCATAAAGAACATGTCACCTACAAAGTCACTATGAAACTGGTATCAGAAAAAGTTTCTTAATATTTCTTTTGATTAGGATGCAAGTGAATTTGATCATTAACTATGGAACTTCCCACAGTTGAGAAGTGTCCAAGTGGCTGTCAAAGGACAGCACTTTGCTGGCACTGTGAATAGTTGGCTAAAGTGCCTATCTAGTAAACAAGAGATCCTGGGTCCGATTCCCAGCGGTGCCTTTCTTCCTGTCTTACTGTACAGAATTTATCCTTACGGGCAAATCCCATGCCTTTTAATTCAGGTGAATGCAAGTGTTCGTTTCCTTTCTGGAACAACTTGTTTTGAAAGAAATCTATACAGCTTGCGAAAGATGAAACACAAATCGTGCTTATCAGTGAAGAAGAGGTACTCCCAGCAGGCCAGCTAATACCAGCAAAGTTTTTTTTTCACCCTTACCCAGAGAATGGAGAAAAGCGAGGCGCCTGTGGCTCTGCAGTGTAATCAGTTCGCGAGTTCGGTGGTTAGCTGAAAGAGTGGTAAATGGAGCTCGCCCCAGCCCGTCCTTATTCTTTTAAAGAGGATAAAAAATGAACTTCGCCGCCATTACTACAGATGCAGCCATTCAAAATGGGTGAGGTATTTCACGGCATACCCCGGTGGGTGTGTCACGGCATCACGCGGTATCACGCATTTCACGTGTGTCACGTGACTAACTATCCGGCGTCGCCTTGTAAAACCGCCAGGGGGAGCTTAACCTCTCATGTACAGCATTTGAGCCTTTAATTTTGAACTGTGTATTACAGCATGTTAATCATCAGTCATTAAAATGTTGGTATATTTTATGAAAGCAAGATTGCTCAGTTGGACAAAAGTACACAACCTACCTTTATCAGAAATATTTATGCATCAAAGCCTTTACTGAAGATATTACTAATAGTATTAATAATGGATGACTTTGGACAAGCTGTATACTCAAAGTATAATTTCTTTAGCACATTTGTACAAGCACTTGGAATCTGTCCAAGCCATACTTTGTCAGGCATTTTGTTTTACTTCAACGGGCATAAAAACTTCCTTGCTTTTAACAGGGCGTTTCATAATTTCTAGCTACGAAAATGATTTAAAATGCGACACCTATCATTCAACTAGAGCTTAAAATATCACAAGGAAAAATACACACTGGTATTCCATTTCTCCCTAAACATTGTAAGCTTCGAAGTCTTTAACTAACGTGATACCGGAGTCAACAAGCATACTTTTAGAATTTGATTAAAAGGGAATATAATATGGAATCGCGTATCTAAAGAATTTAATAACGGTATGATTATATCCGTGTACTGCGGCAGGGCTGTGTAGGGCTGTTTCACCTGCCTGATCACGTGAGCTGTCTTGTAGCCTACTGGTCTAGGTGTGTGACTACCACCTGGCAGGTTGTGTGTTCGATTCCAGCTGGTGCTGGACTTTTCATTTTTATTTATTTATTTTTTAATCGCGTAACATAAACATATTACCGTATGCAAACTGTACTGTATACAGTATGTATATGTATATTTAATGTCTTAACTGTGCCCGTTTAATTGAATTAAAAAAATTATTTAACACGAACATTAAGCTGTTTACATCTTCCGCCTGAGAACAGTCACCCGTTGCTACCCAACGCAGAATGGTGATTGGCTGACACTATCTGACACCCCTCTGATTGGAGAAAAAAGACGTGCTGGTCTGCTATACACACTGTGCCAGGAAGAGGATTTCTTTCTATTCAAAACGTGTATTTTAAAAGTTTAAGAAGTAAAAACCTTACAGCGTACACAGATTTCTAAACTGATCAGGATCGTTATCTTTGTCTTATGCATAATAATGTTCACCACTCTGTCCAGCAAATTAATAATAAACTTTATTTTATATAGCGTTTTAAACGAATAAGTAATTAGATTGCTCATAAACCTAATCACTTACTTTTTCTTTTTATTTAGGCTCAGATTTCAACTATAGATCGTATTATTAATAACCATAATAACAACCAACCAACAAAAACAACCATATAAACATAATGGTGGTGCTGGACCTTCCAGTTTTATTTATTTATTTTTTAATCGCGTAACATAAACATATTACCGTATGCAAACTGTACTGTATACAATATGTATATGTATATTTAATGTCTTAACTGTGCCCGTTTAAGTATTGAATATTCATATCTAATTTTACCACTGAAGGGAAATCTTAACATAAACATACGGTATATGGCTGGTCTCGGTACTTTAAAGAAAAAAATACACACCGGTATTCCATTTCTCCCTAAACATTGTAAGCTTCGAAGTCTTTAACTAACGTGATACCGGAGTCAACAAGCATACTTTTAGAATTTGATTAAAAGGGAATATAATATGGAATCGCGTATCTCAAGAAATTAATAACGATATAATTATATTCATGTTGCAAAAGAACTGCAACGGACATAAAAACTCCCTTGCATGGTTTCATTACAACCAGAATCGGTCTTGAGATATTTTTAACTTGATTTACAGTATTTGAGAGGTATGTCTTAACACCGATACTACAGTGCTTAAGTACTGCTCACGTATATGTTTCTAGGTTTATATTATGCATTTCATACGGTCAAATTACTTTTGAGCAACTAATAAGAAGCGCGAAACGGTATGCGTTTTACTTTTGTTTTGTGCTGGGACCCGTGGATTGATTAGAGATATCAAGTACATACAAGTCATTTTTTAAATGTTGTAGTTCGTCTTGAAAAAATGTTACGAGTACATCATCTATCAACAATTACACAGGTTTCCAAATTGCGGATTTTGGTTACGTAATATTATTTTCTAGATTTCACGTTGTGAATATGATGGGATGTCTGATGGGATGTTTCTAAAAATCCATCCTCTGTAAAACGTCTTCTCTAGTTGTCCTGCATATGTATTCGCTAATGAAGCTGTGTGTTCTGAGCCTGGATCTCTACATTTCTGTATGAACCAGCTTAGAGGGCTAAAGACAGCTTGTGTTTAAATTGACTTGATGTGACTTGTTCTGTGCCAAGTCACATTATTTTATAGCGTTTTTAAAGCGTTATCAAATACGGTGTTACTGTAGTTTACTGAGTCCCATGTCACATGGTCTGTGATTGAAACCTGTAAAACCGGTTTAATTCGTCACAGCCAGCACTCTTCAGGTGTGAGGGTCTTCTGCTCAGAATGAAACGCTAAAATGTTTGTGTATATTCTAATGGTAGTGGGGGCGGGGTGTGTGGGAACAGGTTTGGTTGAAATTGCATTGATCTATGTTCTTCACACCTGAAACATTTTCTCTGAAAGCATTTTCTTCGCAGTTTAACTGATCTTGTTACAGCATGTTACAGTTTACTATTATTAACCATATTAATTTTAAGTGCTTAATGTAAAATCTTGTAAAAATATATTTTCATTGTTCAAATATACATTAAGTCTGACTATCATAAAATAAGTTAAATACAAAACTAAAGAAAAAATAGGGTTAAATATAATTCAAAATATTTTGCTAACAATGTTAACTGTTTATGAATAATAAAATGTATTAACTAAGGAGTAGGATGGCACTGTTGTTAGTATGTTTTTTGTTTTGTTTCTTTTTCATAAATACAACAGTAGTACCTGATGTCTCAGTGGCTTTCAAAATTAAATTATGCATGCAAACCTGTGAACTAGAAAGATAACTAAGATATCCATCCATTATATTCCATAATATCCATGAAATATATGGCGCTGAAATACAGTATGTGTGACGCATAAAAGACACCAAGGGATTGGGTGAGCTCCCATCACAAAAAAAAAACTGCAAACCTGCACTACAGCGACCATAGTACAGTATGGAGACCTAGGCGTTTTACGGGAAGAGACAGGGTGCTTCTGCCGCCCCAGCTTCCAAAGAGCGAAGGGTAAGCAAATACAGCAGACTTCATCTGAAATACGCGATTACAGCGCATATTACAAGGTATTATTGCCGTTTTGAATTTTAAATTAAATTATAATTATTTCTTTGTAGCCTGTTCTTCAAGAAAACACCGCACGGGCGAAACGATCTACCACCAGGACAGTAAAAAAGAAAGCGGTAAGACGGAAAAAAAGAAAAGTTTATTTTGACTTCTGTTCCGCGACTGATGAATACTACTGTGTGACTTTATTTCTTACATGAATTATGTTATTTTGCCACAAGCCGTGGGTCTCTGCTCTCGGCCACTGGCCAGGGTGCCAACCTGTAGAAGCAGCACCTGTATGGAGACATTTCGGCAGCAGCGGGAGCATTAAGATGCATTACTGGGGAGGATTGGGAGGCTAGAGTTCCAGCAGTCAAACAGTTGAGCAGCTGTCTCCCGAAAAGTGCCTCTCCCCGCCGCACAGGCTGCAATGCCTGGCGGAAGCTCTGCCCCCCGCAGAGCACACACCGCCTCAGGACACTCCAATCCGGCCTCTCAGTTCACCACCGCGCAGGAATCTGTTGATGCTGTCCCCGCCGGCTATCTCCCCCCAGGAAGCACAGCGGAATTCACAGATGCCAGTGGGACGAATAATTCTCCCAGATGTCCAACTGCTACCCATCACCCAGGAGATGGAGGGGGGGTTGTACTTGCAGTGCATCGGCATAGACGGGAAAGCAAGAGCCGACCGCTACGCCGCCCTCGTGTTTCGAAATCTTGTGACTTTTGAAATTTACTGGGGGTGGACCACGTCTGTAAATTTCGATGGGTCCAGAGGCAAAAGTGCCTTGCCTTGCAGTCTCCGGGAAACCATTAGTACGATGCTGAATCGGAGATTCTCAACCCTTGCTGCGTACGACTGGAAAAGAATTCGTGATCGGATCAACGAAATGCTTCGTAGGAGGAGGCGGTCTTTTCCTCTTGTCTAACAGTCTGTCCACAAACAAAACATTCCTGTTAGACAAGAGGAATTGAAAAAAAAACAATTTTGTCAATGAAAACCGGTGTGTGTGTCTCTCCCTGCTGGATGTCCCTCTCACAAACTGCTGAATGAATAAAATAATTTTATTGAAAACGAGTTTGCGATTGTCTGGTCTTTAAATTCTTGAGATACGCGATTCCATATTATATTCCCTTTTAATCAAATTCTAAAAGTATGCTTGTTGACTCCGGTATCACGTTAGTTAAAGACTTCGAAGCTTACAATGTTTAGGGAGAAATGGAATACCGGTGTGTATTTTTTTCTTTAAAGTACCGAGACCAGCCATATACCGTATGTTTATGTTAAGATTTCCCTTCAGTGGTAAAATTAGATATGAATATTCAATACTTAAACGGGCACAGTTAAGACATTAAATATACATATACATATTGTATACAGTACAGTTTGCATACGGTAATATGTTTATGTTACGCGATTAAAAAATAAATAAATAAAACTGGAAGGTCCAGCACCACCATTATGTTTATATGGTTGTTTTTGTTGGTTGGTTGTTATTATGGTTATTAATAATACGATCTATAGTTGAAATCTGAGCCTAAATAAAAAGAAAAAGCAAGTGATTAGGTTTATGAGCAATCTAATTACTTATTCGTCTAAAACGCTATATAAAATAAAGTTTATTATTAATTTGCTGGACAGAGCGGTGAACATTATTATGCATAAGACAAAGATAACGATCCTGATCAGTTTAGAAATCTGTGTATGCTGTAAGGTTTTTACTTCTTAAACTTTTAAAATACACGTTTTGAATAGAAAGAAATCCTCTTCCTGGCACAGTGTGTATAGCAGACCAGCACGTCTTTTTTCTCCAATCAGAGGGGTGTCAGATAGTGTCAGCCAATCACCATTCTGCGTTGGGTAGCAACGGGTGACTGTTCTCAGGCGGAAGATGTAAACAGCTTAATGTTCGTGCTAAATATTTTTTTTAATTCAATTAAACGGGCACAGTTAAGACATTAAATATACATATACATACTGTATACAGTACAGTTTGCATACGGTAATATGTTTATGTTACGCGATTAAAAAATAAATAAATAAAAATGAAAAGTCCAGCACCAGCTGGATTCAAACACACAACCTGCCAGTTGGTAGTCACGGACCTAGACCAGTAGGCTACAAGACAGCTCGCGTGACCAGGCAGGCGAAACAGCCCTACACAGCCCTGCCGCAGTACACGGATATAATCATACCGTTATTAAATTCTTTAGATACGCGATTCCATATTATATTCCCTTTTAATCAAATTCTAAAAGTATGCTTGTTGACTCCGGTATCACGTTAGTTAAAGACTTCGAAGCTTACAATGTTTAGGGAGAAATGGAATACCGGTGTGTATTTTTTTCTTTAAAGTACCAAGACCAGCTATATACTGTATGTTTACGTTCCAAAATTAATATCGTTTATGGCCTTCACACGCGTTACAGTATGCTCCTATTCTTTTTATGCTCAGCTACTAAGATTTCCCTTCAGTGGTAAAATTCAATATCTACAACGGGCACACTAAAGACGTTTACAGTAAGTCTTTCTACGACAGACCAACGGACCAAGAGTGCCCCTGTCGGTCAACCAATCACGCACCGCGGTACCCCGTGTCATCATACCTGCGGTATCTGTACCGCGGTGTCTGTACCGCGCACTTTGAATGGCTGCATCTGTACCAGCTTTAAAAGACTGGCATGGGCACGGAAAAAAACACACTACAGATGACTTTTCTGGAACCGAAGCAGAGATTCCTTTATGAACCAACTGATAAAGCTCAGCCAGTGAATACTGTTAACAGAATGTGAAAGCACGATCAACTTTGTAACTGCAACCACAGGAAAAACAGCAAGAAGCAGGCTCCATTCCCCATTTAAATCTGTCGTGCGAGGCATGCTTTTTGCACGCATGAAGTAAATCCCACGATCGCTTTTGAACTTGGACAAAGTACTTCCAAAAGAGCGCTATGCACAAAGATTTAACAAACTCAACCCCCGCCGACGATTCGGTGTGAAGAAGCAGAACATTCAAGTTTCACAGACAGAAGCAGCACGCCAGCACAGCCAACATTAAAACGGAGGGCACACTACGATTTGCATTGACACAAAAGTGATCTGGGCAGACGTCGTTCCCTGCATAACGCAAAAAGTGGCAAAGCGCTTTTGGGTTGAGAGGACGCAAGAAGGTTTTTGTTTTGTGCCTTGATGTCAAGCTGAGAAAGTATCTTTAAACACTTTGCTTAGTTTCTCGAGAGACTGCCAAAAAGTAGTTCCCTCCCTTTCGTCTGAAGCCAGCTGAAAGGGGGTCTCGACAGAAGCACCTGGCAGTGGTGGGATTCGAACCCACGCCCCCAAAGAGACTGGAGCCTTAATCCAGCGCCTTAGACCGCTCGGCCACGCTACCCGCTGTGTGCTGTCTCTTTGTCTCATTACTTGCCCGAAGGAAGCCGGGTGGGTTTTGCTCGTCACCCGGCTTAGTGGCGTTATGACCGTGGAACCGACTGCACCTGCTTTTTCTGAGATGCTTCCGCTCTCATGGCGAGTTCTCGACTTCTTTAACACCTCTGGATAAAGGTCTTCTGTGGAGCAGGTTTCAGACCTCTGCGTACAGCACCCTTGATGTCATTTTATTTTTACAGCAGCCGCATCCGGAAAGTTGTGTCTTTTACGTTTTATTTGAACAACAAAACTACATACAATACAAATAAGAGCACATATAAGGTATCAAGAAAATCGTCAGGGGCACATGCTATAATACAATTACACTTTATGAAAAACGATTACACAAGGTAAATAAAGATAAGGTCCGCACAGCTTGTTCTTACATTTCGAAAGAGTCCGTAAATACCCCTTTACGTCTATTTTGAACTGTTCAAACGTAGGACTCTTCCCAGACCATTTCACTTTATACCACCTTCCTAAACGAGGATGCATCTCCTGTTTTAGAACTATTTTGGGCGGAATGGCTTATACAACACACCCACAGTATTCTAATGGTGGACTGCAGATCTGTGCTATAGTTCAGTCAAATTCGAGGGATCCAGCAATCGTACTGGATTTGACTGGGATTCTGAAATGTCTCTTGCAAAGGTATTCGGGTTTGCTTGAACCTTTAAAAAAAAGTGATCTGAAACTACCCATCTTACAATCTCTGAAGTAGTTGTCACTAAACTCGGACGTGATGTGCCACACATGTGCCGTGTGCCTTTACTTTTGTAAAAAACTGGTATCGGGAAAATTAAAGTCGAAATCCAAAACAGTAACATATTTAAGAGTAAATGCCTCCTAATAGCTAGCAAGTGCTCCTAGTAAGTAAAGTTGTTTGTGTCCCTGCCTGTCACGCGGGAAACCGGGGTTTGATTACCAACGGGGAGACAGCTAGTTTTTTTATGATCAGATTCCAGTCTTTAATGCTGTGTGTGAGAGTTTACGTAACTTTCCTTTTCTCACATTTTCTGACGACTATTCCAAAGGAGGGCCCTGTCAACTCCTAATACTTTTCAAAAATCTGCCTGCATGTTTGATTAGTTTTGTTTTATTTAGAAAAAGTTCAATATTGATCATAACTAAAGAAAATTATGATCAGAAACAAAAAGAAAATGTTGAAGATGCAACTCGATCTTGAATCAGAGCTGGGTGACATGGGCTTCTGTTCTGATATGGTTGTACGAGAAACAGGAGGAATCTCTTCTCTCCTATGGAGCATGAGCTGAATCAGGAATGAGACATGTCATATATCAACGCATGACTTACATCGTAAAACTAAAACTAAATTAAAAACTAACATTAAGTTGTCAGAGACATTCATTTATATACAAACAAGAGACAGACAAAGCAATAATTCTACATTGACTTGTCCTGCACTGATCAGACTAATTGAAATGGTCTGATTCAGAGCCTGTGCAGCTCGTGCTAATACAACAACGCCAGTATTGAACCCTCAGCACCATACTGACTACTGAGCACAAGTTCAGCTGCTCTCCAGCTTTGTTACGCACGTTTTTTTTATTGCAAATGGAGCTGATCTCCAGACAGTACAGTGTTAATTAGTCAGCAGCCTCTACTAGTAATACATCGCCCCTGTCCAAAATCTCTAGGTAAAAAAAAACACATTTTATACATTTGTCTGTTTAAAGATATAATCTCTTTAAAAAAGACAAAGGGTTTGTGTGTCAACTGTTTCACTTAATTTCGAACGCAAAGAAAAGTAGTTTTCTTCCAAGAAATCACACATTTGTCGCATCCTCCATACTATACTTCTCTCTTGTAGTAGTAAAGCATTTTGATTTAAACTGATCAATATATTAAATGTTTCATCTATACACTTACGATTAACATAGGCAGCCTTGAACGGTTTGCGTAAATCAAATACACAGATGGATTCAGAGTGTGCTTTCCAACTTTTGTGTAACATTTTCCTTTGATAGGACGGAGTCGTTTTTAAAATCTGGATTAAATAAAAAGGAGTGACGTCAGTGTAAAACAGCTTTCCTTCATGGGGAACAACAGTTGTGTTCCATATTTCTAATTATTTTGGTTTCAAGATAGCAATTTAGTATGAAACATAAAAGCCAGCTGGATAAATCTGTTACACGTCATTTACAATGGTCTTTCAACTAATAGCCCGTGCAGGGATCAAACCCCAACTGTTGGTACGAGTTGTGTAAGGCTCTGCAACATGCAGATGAGAAACTAACCTTCGCTTCTTCATTATATACACAGTGAGCTATATATGCGGGCCTACTGCCCCCTACGGGCTCTGTATTTGATTGCGGTACAAGACCGGCCATGGAGAAATGAAGTGAAGAGGGTGTGTTCATTAAAAGGCTCATAGTGTCCCTGGGAGGTCTCAAACCACCACCCTTTTGGTTAACAACCAAACCACAAAGACTCACGTACAGCTTAACACTTCTCGGTCTCAGTGAAAGTGATACACTCGGTAAAATTTCTGGAGAATCATTTGTCAATTTCCCTACGGGATTAATAAAGTATTATCTATCTATCTTAAAGGAAAATCGCCAACAGTGGCCGATATCTATTGGAGTTTTTTTCATTCTATACTGCAATTTCTGAAAGGTACCCTGTGAAAATACGAATTTTGACGAGAAGGGATGGACATATAAGGTCAGCAGGCTTGAGGAATTGGACCTTATGGTGAAGGCTGCGGGCTCAGCATCAGCAGAACCTGATCAGTATCGGTTGACTCCGATATACTTTGACAACTTAATTCTGGATTTAGAGACATTCACCTTAGTGTCGGTATACTAAGATGTTTTGGTAACGAGGAAGGAGGGACAAAGCAAATTGGCAGAATGTGTGCTATTTTGTTGACTACAAGTCCTCACATGCCAGAGGGTCAATATAAAAAAAATGTAACAGTATAATCTCTTGTACTTCACAATTTAATAGTGTCTGTTACATTGTGTCTCACACCTCAGTGTCAGAATTGTGAGACGAGTTTGTAATCAGGAGGGTGGGCCATAGCAATTCAGCAGAAATTGCATTCACCTTTTCCCAATGCATTCTCACATGCCATTTTCTCACATGCCATGCTCAGAGGGTCGTATTTAAAAAACGGTACAGTACAATGTCCTGAAGTTCAGGATTTTGATAGTCTTTTCCATTGTCTCTCACACATCTGTGTCAGAATTTTTAGACATTTTTATAACCAGGAGGTAGGTTCGATCACCCTCTGCTCATCCTCAGTTAATCATATAGTCTCATATGCCATGTTCTAAATGTTCCATTTAAAACTGCTATATTAAAATTTCTTGTAAAATGCAAGAGTTTGAGACTTTTTATGATCAGAAGGCAAGGTCGTGGAAAAAATGCAGAAAGTGAATTTACGTTTTGCCTTTGTCTTATTTACTCGTGGTATAACATGCCAGTTTGTTTTATTGTGAGTTGTGTTTCTGAAATGTGTTTCATACAAAAATGCAATTTGGACAGTCTCTACTTACATATTCCCCTTTACCGAGGAAATGTCCAGTAATACATCCGGATAAGTATTTTTAAAAATGACTGTAGAGAGCCATCTACAGGCGAAAGACGACATAACATCACAGCAGCAGCATTTAAGATGGAACGAAAAACGCAAAGCAGCAGCTGGCGAATAAGAAGCCAACTTCAGCCTCGTTAATGCAATAGCATTAGGTGAGGTGGAAAAATATTTCTTGCTCTGAATCTTAACATTTTTAGGAGGTGTTCTAGGACTTCTTGCCTCAGAAAAAAAAACTGCCAGTACATCAGTTATTTCTACTCCATCAATAGCAGCAGTGTTATCAGTACTGAGCCCTAAATGTAGGTCCTATCATCATATAAAAAGTTGAAAGTATCGACTGCATTCAACTGATAAAATGTATCTTCTATGAGAGTTATATCTTTATCCAAAATACATCGGAAACAAATTTGCACGTTTTTTGGGGGGGATCCTGAAGACTGAGACTCAAAACTTTTTTTTTTCCTTCTTTCCAGGAGGAAGGATTATTCAGATGCAAACATTGTCCCAAAATCAATGTACTCTCCATTGATATTCAAATCCTCAAATTCTTCATCTGAACGTCGATATTGAAATATGATATCGTACAAATTGTGGTTTTCTTTTTAAAGCAAATTTTATGCTTTAAATTAAATAAATTGTATTTATTATGAATGTGCCGGAAATTTTTCAGTACTTTAGAGGGTTCTGCCATTTTAGATGTTATGCTGTTCCTGTCTGATTTATCAAATGTGTCATTTAAATCTACAGTCATTTCTATAACAGTCTGAAGGCCTTGCAGTACAGATTGCAATTCATCCAAAAATGCCAAGCTTACCACTGGTGATACATACAAGGAAATGAATGTATATTTTCCCCCCAAATCAACAAATTTAAAATCAAATACCTCCCTCATCTGCAGGTGGAGAGAATAATGTCAGAATAAATACAGGTTTAAAAGTCAGGAGCATTGATAGTCCTATTTTAAAATGACACTAAAATGCTCACAATATATTAAAAAGCTCTGTAAAATGCAAAAATAATAAAAGAAATATTAAAACAAGGTAAAAAGAAATAATACACAGTTATAAAGCTCAGGAATTATCAATGTGAAGTTACAATGGGTTGATTGTGTTTCATATGATTTAAAAAATAAAATGTTTGCAAAAAATCCACTTACAATATGCTAAAAATGGCAAGAATACTTAAAACAGGAGTGTAATTGTTTTTAAAAAATAATTAAAACAAGTTAAAAATAAGTACTTAATGGGTTTAACATTCAGGAATGTGATTGGTCAGATGCTTACGATGAGTGTTGCTGGTGTTTGGTGTGATTTACCGAAATGAAAAAAATATTCAATTTAAAAACGGCAAGAGCTCGTATGAAAAAAAAGTTCGTAAGTATCTTTGTTGTAACAGCTGCGCCAGAACTAGTGTATTCATATACTGTACATCAGAAAAGTACCTGAACTTGACTGGTTTATATTCAGTTATATGCATTGGGAACAAAAGGGAGACTTACATGGATTTTATGAGGTTTTAGGAATCAGAAAATGTATTTTTACACGTTTATGCCTACGAGCAGAAATAACTTCCTGCTTTCAGCGCTTTTATTGTTTCTGCTTGTAACAGAGAACAGAGAAACCCAGTACTGACTCACAGAAACACCCCAGAGTTTCTGTGTTTCTGGGATTTAAGAGGGATGTACAGATGCAGCCATTCAAAGTGCGCAGTACAGACACGTACCAGAGGTAATTGGCTACAGCGTCGCGCATCGTGACGCAGGATGACGCGGGGTACCGCGGTACGTGATTGGTTGACCGACAGGGGCACTCGTGGTCCGTTGGTCTGTTGTAGAAAGACTTACAGTAAACGCCTTTACTGTGCCCGTTGTAGATATTGAATTTTACCACTGAAGGGAAATCTTAGTAGCTGAGCATAAAAAGAATAGGAGCATACTGTAACACGTGTGAAGGCCATAAACGATATTAATTTTGGAACATAAATATAGAGTATATGGCTGGTCTTGGTAATTTAAAGAAAAAATACACACCAGTATTCCATTTCTCCCTAAACATTTTAAGCATCGAAGTCTTTAACTAATGTGATACCGGAGTCAACAAGCATACTTTTAGAATTTGATTAAAAGGGAATATAATATGGAATCGCGTATCTAAAGAAATCAATAAAGATTTATATTAATGTACCGTAACACAAGAATAGTACACACTGTACATTGTCTGTCGATAATGTTGAGAGGGTTGAGAATCTCCGATTCCTCTAGTTTAACAGTCTGTCCACAAACAAAACATTCCTGTTAGACAAGAAGAATTGAAAAAAAAAACAATTTTGTCAATGGAAACCGGTGTGTGTGTCTCTCTCTGCTGGATGTCCCTCTCACTCTCTGCTGAATGAATAAAAGCATTTTATTAAAAACGCGTTTGTGTTTGTCTGGTATTTACTTTGGTCCCTTTTAACTGTTTTTCGATCTACTGTATTGCTTTGAGATGCCACTTTTATGCTGAAAGTTTATTAAGATACTTAGAAGACAAAGATACTGTATCAATTTATGTTGCATTAGCCTGATTATGATTAAAAAACACATATAATTAAACACGCGTTTACGATTTAAATCAATATAAATGTTTATATTGTAACGCATACTGTCCAGCCTCCATTTCTCTATAAAAATGTATTCTATTGCACACACACACACAATAGAAGAAGGAAGCAGAAGCAGGGACCGTTGTCAGAAGGGAAGAAGGTGACTATTCATTGTTATCAAAAATGACTTAAAATCAATCATGTTGTGATATTTTGAAATATAAAAGTCAATTGATTGTCCATAATATCGCTATTCTATTTTTTCGAAGAAATGTTTTTTAAAAGAAAAGTCCAGCACCAGCTGGATTTGAACACCCAATCTGTGAGTTGTTGGTCAGGCACGTAGACCAGTAGGCTACAGGGGAAGTCGCATGAACAGGGAGGCAAAACAGCCCTACACAGCCCTGTCGCAGTACACGAATATAATCATACCGTTATTAAATTCTTTAGATACGCGATTCCATATTATATTCCCTATTAATCAAATTCTAAAAGTATGCTTGTTGACTCCGGTATCTCTTTAGTTAAAGACTTCGATGCTTAAAATGTTTAGGGAGAAATGGAATACTGGTGTGTATTTTTTACTTTAAAGTACCAAGACCAGCCATATACAGTACTGTATGTTTATGTTCCAAAATTAATATCGTTTATGGTCTTCACACGCGTTACAGTATGCTCCTGTTCTTTTTATGCTCAGCTACTAAGATTTCCCTTCAGTGGTAAAATTCAATATCTACAACGGGCACAGTAAAGACGTTTACTGTACTGTAAATCTTTCTACGACAGACCAACGGACCACAAGTGCCCCTGTCGGTCAACCAATCACGTACCGCGGTACCCCGCGTCATCTTGCGTCATGATGCGCGACACCGCAGCCAATTACCTCTGGTACGTGTCTGTACCACTCACTTTGAATGGCTGCATCTGTATGTATTTGTTGCATGTAGGCCACAATTCTGAATGGCTATGGAGAAATAGGATTCTCTCACAACGGCAGGGACTCCAGTTAAGAATACTGGGCTTGTTTCTGAACTGATTTGTAGTTTTACAGCTGCTGACAGAAGCAGCTTGAGTAAGGTGTAAATAACACAATAAATAAAGAATTCCAGTAACTCAAGGTAACAACCATGCAGATGCAGATGCCAGACGAGCGCCACAGGGAGAGCGGGAGTCTGAGACCCCTGTGAAACCTCTACTGGGGAAAGGGGAGAATTCAGGTTGAGGGCTTTAATAGATGTTTAATAGTGGTTAGAACAAATGTGTAAAGAATGTGGGGTTGTATAATGATGGGATGTGGGCTGGCACATACCCAAGTGTATGACAAAGATGATCCCGTGGTACGGACTGCCCTGCCCCTTGGATACTGATCTAGGGGCATACTACACTGGGAAGGTGTGCCAGGCTGTAATTGCCTCACTAGGGGTAAGTTAGAAGTCACATTGCTCCCATCACCCACAGTCTGAAAGACCAACTAAGGAAATATCAACTGAAGGAACACCGTGGGTAGATGGTCTACCTGCAGTCCTGTGCGGTTTGCGGGCTGGAGCAAACAGAACTGTGAGACTGAGCCCATTTGAGATCATCACGGGCACCCAAAGAAACTCCCTGGAGGCCAAGTTTGGCTAACGCACTGATGAATTAACTAACTCTCTATTAAAGTATTGTAGGTTTGTTAACTGAAGCGGTGCACAGGGCTCGTGAACAGATGCCGGACGCTTGGGGACCTCCAGTAGAGGGGAGACACGACCGTATACCTGGCGAGTGGGTGTAGGTGAAGAAGAGATACCCTGCCAGACGTTGCAATCCTGCTGGGAGGGACCATATCAAGTGCCACCAACTACTGATTGTGCCATCTGAATGACAGGATGAGATCGCTGGATCCGCGCATCGCACTTGCACCGACCCACGGCACCAGAGACTGAGTGAACAGAAAGAAGGATGTTGTTACCGTTTCTGTGTCTGATGCTTCCTAAGACCAACAGTGTGCTTGTTAGGCCTGAGGAGCATTACTGGGGATATGGTATCAATACATTCCGGGTGTTGGCATATCTGTCAGCCAAAAAATTATAATCGGAGTTGGGTCAATATTGCTGTTCCAAGATCCTGACGATAGATCTCCACATGGCTGAGGTCTGTGTTTGGGTCCTGGAGTAGGACTATTTGTAGGATTAGGGTTGTTTTATATGTATAATTGTAACTATCACTTGTACAAAAACATCAATAACATCTTGTTGTAACCGTGGAACGCACAATGTCATGGTAATGCATGCCTGTACATCTAAAAAGGAAAGATCTGCCCTGACATTGTATGTGTAAAAATAGGCAGTCCTGACGTATGCCATATTTTATAAGGGGGGAATGAAGTAAGAGATAAGATGTAAAAAGGGTTAACTTAAGTCAGTTCTGCCTGAAAATTAGACTTCTAAGCAACAGGGGTTTATGGCAGGAAAGGGGGTTAACTGATAAGGATTCCAGATGCGAACAAGGGCCTCTTAACTGGCCAAATATCATGACCCCCCCCCCTTACCATAACATCGAATGACGTCTGAAGCAGCAAGCAAGGACTATATAACCTAAAAGTTTGTATCGGCACATCAAACAATACTTCGGTTTTGTTGTTTCTTGCGGGAAACAAGACTTCGGCTATATTGTTCCTTGCATGCAATAAACTCATCTGTTTTACTTCATCTTGGGATCAAGAACCTTATTCCTTCTGTTACAACAGTACCAAACGCACGTTTCTTCTGTAACTGGAGCCGATCATTTGCAATTGGGCTGTGCCGACAGACCAGGACGAGCTCTGTCGGCTCAAAAGCAGCGCAGGACCTGCAAGAACAACAGAAATATTAGCATCCAGCGGGGGCTTCTTAGTGAGCCCAAGATCTCATCAAGAATCGGCTCCAGCAACAGGGCTGGGCGCATTGTTCCATTCTCCGACCACTCTCGGTGTAAACAAGTCCCTCCTGGTCTCTGCTTGAATTGCACTTTCCTGTGTTTGCTTTGGTGTAACTGGCTTCCCCTGCATGGGCGAATGTGAAGAAGATCCTTAGTAAGTCATTGAAGAAAAAAGAGAAGAGGTCGGAGTGGCCTCTGTCGTTCATCAACGATCCAGTCAGGCAGTACTCCTCTGTAAAGCGCCGTTCGTTCACATCAATTGGCTTTTTTTTGCCTTCATTCGTGCAAGTAGTAAAAGCAGACGCCCCTAGTCTGCCATGACCCGGATTCAAACCGGGGTTGTTGCGGCCACAACGCAAAGTACTGACCACTATACGATCACGTCGAGTTACTGATACACACAAGACAGGGCGGAAAAGGCTGTGCTCTCTTCGTGTGACAGAATTCGGGAAAGTCCTGACGTTGTATTTCAACTGAGCCCCAGTATACATCTACCCTTCGACACTCTGAGCGACAACTCTCTTGCGTGTGTTCTCATATTTATGTAGTTTGCTTGCATGATGCCCGGAACAGCAGGCTTGCGTGCTCCCATATAGTCTAGCGGTCAGGATTCCTGGTTTTCACCCAGGGGGCCCGGGTTCAACTCCCGGTATGGGAACGTGTCAGTTTTGCCTCCTGCTATCCAAAAGATCAGCACCGTGTACGAAGGAGACGCATTAAAACGTGCGAGAAGAGGGGGCGCTTGTTTCCAGCCGAAACTTCTCGCGTGTGAGACGAGCTGATCATCGCTGCAGGAGGTGGGAGGGTTACTCTGGTAGACAGGGCTGACCTTCGGCAATAGGATTTATAGTCTCCAAGATGATATTTGCACTTTCTGGAGAGGCGATTTTCTCCACTTCAGTAGCCCGATTTCGTCGATTGCGTGGAGAGGGCTGTAGAATGTGGCGCCGCCTTTCCTGCTCCGTCCATGACAGGCGTGCTGGTCTCTGGAGAGAGAGCACGGTCCATCAGCGCACTCCAATAAAGGCACTGGAAGCAGCTGAATCGCATTGGCGAAGCTCAGCACTGGGCCGCTGGGCACATCTTACCACTGTTTCCGTAGTGTTTTGGTTATCACGTTTGCCTCACACGCGAATGGTCCCTGTTCGAAACCGGGCAGAAACAGACTTCTTTTGTCGCCACGCACAAAAGGGGATTGGGGATTCGCCTAGCGCTGTGATCGAACAGACCAACTCACCTCTTAGTGTGGCGGGATCTGCACAGTGCATGTCGCAGTCCTGCTTTCACTTGAATGCGCGTCCTGATGTACCCCGGTCTCCCGCGTGACAGGTGGGGAAAGGTGACACGTCCTATACTAACGAGGAAGACATCACTCTCTCCGACCCCCGGCATCGTGTCCCGACCAACCGTGCTGGAAGCCGACGCGTACTGTGATTCCTTTACGGAGAAGAAATGACAACCGAGGAGCCGAGAGATCATTTCAGCATTTCGTGTCTGAACGGAAAACACAAACGATCAACTCGGAATGACTTGCCTTTGACGCTTATCAAAGCGTTCTTTGTGCATCGAACAGACCCACTCACCTCTTAGTGTGGCGGGATCTGCACAGTGCATGTCGCAGCGCTTCCTGCTTTTACTTCAATGTGCTTCCTGATGTCGAGTCGTGTGCCGTTGCGTAGGGTCTGAAAGCGAGAGCAATGAAAAGGTGCACGACGCTGTAATAAAGAAAACAGAGAAGTGAAAGGCAGTCCTTTCTCTAAGGAGGTGAAAGAAAAGCTACTCCCCGTCTGGGAATCGAACCCAGGGCAACTCAACATTCACTCCTACCCCGAGTGCAGAAAAGACAGCGTCCGCAGCAACAACAGCTTAGGTCTCTGCACAGGAGCTAAGCTGCCCCCATCTCCTCTGCTCTGCGGCTCCTGCGGAGTGGAGTCCTGCCTGGAGCCGTGTTTGCAGGCGGCGGCTCCCCGCGCCCTGTCTGTGCGTTGTGTCCAAGAGCTCCTGGGAGGAAGAGAGAGCCCTCCCACTCGGGGGCTTTTCCACGGTCTGTGTGAGGAGGGGCGGGTTTGTCCAGTAGCTTATCGAGCGGAAGCCTGGGGCGGGGGAGAGCTGTGATCGTGCAGACCTTGAGGTGTCACCTCTTTGTCTGCTTTCCCGCCCCCCCTCCGCCCAAGCTCTGCTTCAAAGTAGCCCGGCAACCCCTCACACCTGTACGTGTCACAACCTAAGGTGTGGTCATGAGACACCCATGGGGTGTCGTTCTGTTCTTGCTAATTGTTTCCTGCCCGTCGCAGGCAGGAGTCCATGCGAGGAAGATGCGCTGGACAGAGCTCAGAGGGCGCAGCTGGGTGGCTTTCGTTCTGAGTGACGTTCCTGCAACACTCTCCCGCTCCTCTTGGTGCGCTCATGCCGCAACACAGGAAGGCTGGAGCAGGTGGCTGTGTGCTCTCTGCACTGCCGAAATAGCTCAGCTGGGAGAGCGTTAGACTGAAGTTCTAAAGATCCCGGGTTTCGGCATTTTGTTTCATCGCGCCCTTTGTTCCTCTCTCCAGCGCCCCCTGCCTAAAGTGACGCTTCCCTTTCTTAGCCCGAAACGCAAGCGAGACACCAGCAGCGGTCCCTGCAGGTTTCCGTAGTGTAGCGGCTATCACGTTCGCCTAACCCGCGAAATGTTCCCGGTTTGAGACCGGGTGGAAACAGCCTCGTTTTGTACGCTCCTGTACTTCACAGAGGCTTGAGCGACCGGTCATTTGTTCCCAATGTGTTTCCGGTGCCTTCATGCACTCTTGTACCAAACGCACGTTCCTTCTGTACGTGGAGCCGATCATTTGCAATTGGGCTGTGCCGACAGACCAGGACGAGCTCTGTCTGCTCAAAAGCAGCGCAGGACCTGCAAGAACAACAGAAAGATTAGCATCCAGCGGGGGCTTCTTAGTGAGCCCAAGATCTCATCAAGAATTGGCTCCAGCAACAGGGCTGGGCGCATTGTTCCATTCTCCGACCACTCTCGGTGTAAACAAGTCCCTCCTGGTCTCTGCTTGAATTGCACTTTCCTGCGTTTGCTTTGGTGTAACTGGCTTCGCCTGCATGGGCGAATGTGAAGAAGATCCTTAGTAAGTCATTGAAGAAAACCAAGAAGAGCTTGGAGTGGCCTCTGTCGTTCATCAACCATCCAGTCAGGCAGTACTCCTCTGTAAAGCGCCGTTCGTTCACATCAATTGGCTTTTTTTTGCCTTCATTCGTGCAAGTAGTAAAAGCAGACGCCCCTTTAGGGAGCCTATCAGCACCCGGAGTTTTCCCCTTCTGTAAGCTCTCCATAGCCTCTCAGCTCTTCTACTGTCAAATCCCCCTCAAGTACTTCCCTATCTTCTTCACTCAAAACGTTTTCTAGCTTTGAGGTAAAAAAATGAATTTCTTCATCCTTTACCTCTGTAGAGCTGTACAGTCTTGAGTAGAAGTGTCACGCCCTCTGCAGCCAGAGGGCGGTCCTTCTCTGTCCTGTCCCTAGTTTCTGGTCTGCTGTCCTTCCTGTCCCTCTCTTTCCCTTGGGCTATATATTTCCGGGTCTTGCACTCTGTCCTCGCTCAGCACTGACGTTCGGATGTCCTGAGACCCGCCTAGCACCAGGGCGCCCCACGTCCGCTCCCTGAGGGCACAGGTATCTATACGGCATTCCTGAACTCTTTGCACTAATGAGCCCGGGCCTTTTTCCCGTCTCGCCGCTACGCATATGGGTCTTTTTCTGCCCTCCTGCTCCCCACGGTTAGTCCCTTTGGACGTCCGTGACAAGAAGGCCTCGATGCAGGAGAGGATAGCACTCAGCCTCCTCATCAACTACACTTTCCATGACAGACTTGGAGCCTACCACTTTCCTGAAAAAGAAGCGAGTACACTTGTCATTTTCTTCCAAGAACCGCACTCTGCTTCTTAACAGCACTCCTCGACTGCTTTCTTCGGCTATGCTCCGGATGTCCTTTTTTAAAAGGGTGATATCCTCAAGCACATCAAAGCCACTGTGCAGCATTGTGTAGAGACGCTGCAGCTGCCTCTGTTTCCTGGCTAGCACTCCTCTCCGTCTGGCAGCAGCCTTCCTTCCCTCAGCCATGAAAAAGGCCTTTGTCCTCACCTTCACCTCCTCCCACCACTCACCTACTGACCCGTACAGACACTGCAAGGACAGCCACTGTGATAGTTTCTCCTTGTAGCGGGATACTACCCCCTCGTTCTCTAGCAGCTTTGTGTTGAGTTTCCAGAGGCCTGGGCCAAAGACAGTCCCGCCCTGGAGTTCCACTCTGCACCCTAAAGCCTGATGATCTGAGAAGAAGACAGGCTGAAGAGTGACCCCAACAACTTTCACTCTCTCTGAGACAAAGCAATAGTCAATTCTGGAGCTGCTATTCCTCCCTGACCATGTATATCCTGCTGTTGTGGGATATATACATCTATATGTGTCTGAGAGTTTAAAGTCTTGAACTAAGTTTTGCAGGGCCAGTGAGCTGGAATCCAATTTTATCGGAGAGCTAGACTGCCTGTCTGTGTGCTCTAAGATACAATTAAAATCCCCTCCCACTATCACGTCTGTGCTACATAACAATAGGGGGGAGAGTGCCTTGAGTAGCTCCACCCTTCCTCCCACGTCAGTAGGGCAATACACATTGATTAGCCGCAGGTTAACGGTCCCCCATTCCACATCCACACACAGCAACCTGCCATCTATGACCCTCTGAATACTTTTCAATTTGAATGCCCATCCTTTGAAAAGAATGGCCACACCAGAGGCTCTGTTGTTATTGTCCCCTGACCAAACAGAAGGCCCTTTATCCCACCTATCTTCAAAGCTTTTATACCTCTCTTGATAGGCTAAAGCACACTCCTGCAACATCAACACATCTCCCTCTCTCTGCTGGAGGTAATCAAAGACAGACTGGCATTTAACTCTGTCATTGATACCTCTGGTGTTAAGAGAAATTATGTTTAGAACCATATTACATAAGAAAGTGTAACCAGTCTTTACAAAACACATTTCTCTTCTGTCTCACCTGTTACCTTGTTCTTTTTCTTTTTCTTCTTACCAATTTCCTGCCAGCCATCCTCTGAATGAGCCTTCATCAGGGTGGCAGCAGTAAAAGCGTTCACGGAGTCCATTTCAAGGAAGGGGGTAGAGGGAGGGGTGGAGGGGTTCCAGCTGTCCCCATCGCCATGCTCTCCTTCCTCCTCGCTCAGGGAGAAAACAGAGTCATTTTTTCTTTTCCTCAAGTCCAGCTCCTGGGAGCACTGAGGGGAAAGAGGTGCAGCCGATGCACCAGTCTCCTCTTTCCCCTCACCCACCAGCTGCTGCAGATCCTCTGTGATGGACTGGATGGAGGAGAGGAGGACATCTGTAGCCCTTGCAGAGTCTGAGAAAAGCAGCTCCGCTGAATCCTGGGTATCCTCGCTGGACCCGCTCCACCGGGGGGTCCCACACTGGCCCTCGTTCTGAGGAGCAGGAGTGGGGGAGGGGTCCTCGCTGTTCTCGGGGGTTTTCAAACCCTCGTGCTTGTCTGGTGCAGTCTGCGGTTGTGGGGGCATAGTGGATTTCTCTTCCACCGGCCCCGGAGCCACAGCAGGACTGATCCTGGCTGGAGGCTGAGAGTCTTTGTCCAACAAGGGTTCTTTGTTTGACTTGTTGTTTGCTTTGGCTTTTCGGGCCGGTTTGGCTGAAACAAGCACTGCCTCATCCTTTCTCATTTTGAGTTTATTGGCGTAGGCGTGAGGGCAGTTCTTAAAAACGTGTCCTTCCGAGCCACATAAATTGCACTTTGGCAGCATTGAACAGTCAGAGGCTAAATGTTCCTGTTTGCCACAGGTCTTGCAGCATTTCACAGTGCAGGATGATGCCTCACAGCACCACAGCGCCGACACACCTTTGGTTGTCCCACATAAAAAACATAGCCATTGCAGGCGCCCAGCTGGATTGTAGAGGGCAGGTGCCTTAAGCCTCCATTTACATTGTCCGGTAGCAAGCGAACCTCGAATTTCCTTGCTCCTGTTTTTATACCGTCAACATCTCTAACCTCAGTTCCATGGTGGACGGTGCAGTACTGGTTAAGCCAGGTGTGAATGTCCTCCGTCTTTGCCAGTTCCGAGAACATAATAACATGCACCGTTTTCCTCTCTCTCTGTGTCAGAGGCTGCAAGTTGATCTTCTCAAGGGCAGGAACTTTCCCTCTTTTTGCCTCAAACACATCCACACATTGTTCAAACAGAGAATAGGTAGCAAAAACAACCTCAAATGCTTTCTGACCTGGGAGAGCGAAGATGAAATCCAAGTGCCGAGGTTCAAAGCCAAGTTCCTTCTGCATCACTTTTCTGCTGAACTGCATACGGTCCATGAAGAGGTCATCCAAAAGCTCAAAACGCACAGCATTCTTGCGGGATCCAAAGGTTGCCATTTCGAAAACTGAAAAACAAACACTGCTTCCACAAAACAAGAAACAATCCAACTACTCCACCTACAGGCTGATCAAGGTATCCCCCCTGCCAGGTAAGTATGAGCTGTACAAGCCCCTGCAAGCGGCCCGCACCCACAGCACAAAGCGCGCAGCCTAGGCCTGCTCCTCGCCCCGCACACCACCGCCTCCTGCTGGGCCCACTCTTTCGCACACTCACACGCCACACTAACACTCAAAAGAGTGGGCAAAATGAGAAAACGAGCGCGCCGTTTCCTACACATCTGCAGACCTCCTTGAATGTCTGGCGCTGGGCATGCCCCACTCTCCTCCACCTTATCTTATCGCGTGTGACCACCGACAATGGCCACAATGCCGGGGAATGGCACCTGTAAAGTGTTAATTGGGGCACAGGAACAGCCCGTCTCGTCTCGGGGGCCGGCTTCAAAGACAATACAGCAAACACAGCGGGGCGGGGGAATTCAGGTACATTCAGCTCCGGCGGGAATGAGTCATTTGTCGGTCTTTTCAAGTGCTGGGAGCCGAGTAATCCTTCGCTTGTATCGTTTCTCCCCGGTGACTAGATCTAACCCTGCGACTCTCGACTGGGCTCACCCACGGCAGCCCAGCAGGTGTGAGCCTAGCCGGCACCCGGATGGGAGATTCCCCCCGGAAAAGCTCAGGTTGCTGCTGCTCCTGCAAGAGGTGTGACTGGGACCAGTAGGGAGCGCTCACCCTGCGGTCTGTGTGGCTTTCTTATGCCCCAGCATCCTGATGGCGACACTCTGCTGTACAAACAGGCGCCGTCCTTCGGGGGAGGCATAAAACCGAGGTCCTGACCCTCCTTGGCCATTAAGAAATCCGAGGGCGTCTCTCAAAAAGAGACGCCGGGGGTGTCTCTCTGGTGTTAGTGTTCCCCTTTACCAATCAGTCGGGGTCTCCTCCTAATCCCCGTCTCATATGTAACAATCAATGACGAGGCCCCCCTGTCCCGCGATATTGTATTTGTCTCCTGGCCGCTGGCTGGCGCCGTGAGATTTAGTACTCGCGCAAGAGACCGGGGGCAGAGCGCGAACGCGGTTCCCCGCCCCCCACAAAGTGTGCGCTCCAGGTTCCCTCTCGGGGCTCTGCAACACAGCGGAAAGGCAGCGAGAAGGAGCCTCTTGCTCTGACACCGCCCGTCCTACTCCGAGCTGTACCTCAACTGGTTGGCCGGAAGCCAGAGGACGCCGGGACAATGCCCATTGGACAACCGCTGGAACAGAGGCTGCAACAGAGCCTGTCAGCTGGTTTGGTGTTCGTGCCGGGAGATTCCAAATCCATACACAGTGGATAAGTAAACCCCATGTTCTACATTGTGTCTCGAGAATTCAATTGTACCTCAACACAAGTTGTTATCAATTTAATTCATGAGTAATGTATTTACTTCCGAGTTTAGAGTAACAGTGGGTAATAACACTGATTAGCGATTTGGTAACCGAACGATATATATTGACATATATTCTCTGTTGTGTATCTCCTTGTGTTGGCATCTCTTTGAGATTATATACCTTGTATATTGATAACCCTCACAGTAAGGTCTGCCGCTCGTATCCAGGCAGACTAGTATATGTTTGGTGCACAATTTATATGAATAAATGTATCTCGTGTATTGAACCCGTGTGTGTGCGTTGTTAGTTGTTCTGACGATTGATTTTCTAAAAGCCACAACGAACAACCTCGTGATTACTGCTACAATTAATAATTGTCTCAGTAAACCCATCAAACCTCTACAACCACGATACACCACCATAAACTATATTAATTTAGGAACATAAACATATAGTGTAAACTGTATATGGCTGGTATTGGTAGTTTAAAGAAAAAATACACACCAGTATTCCACTTTCTTCCTAAACATTTTAAGCATCAAAGTCTTACATGTAGTAAGATTTTACCACGTTTCGGAAACGTTTTTACATGCTCCTTCTGACCATCTTAAGTTTATATACTTTGTGAGAAGTCATAAGATATTAACATTTTCTGTGAATGTGCTCGTTATCGGAGTAAACAAAAGCATACTTTTAGAATTTGATTAATAGGGAATATAATATGGAATCACGTACCTAAAGAAATTAATAACGATATAATTATTTTTATGTACTGTAGCTCAAATAGTAGTATAATACACTTTCTATGGATACATGTGCTTCTACGCAACGCAGCAGCACATCCACAAGTAACATTACCTAGCTAAGAGAGGACATTGGCTTGCCAATATGATAAATACAGTGGAAAAAAGCAATTGGGAAAATAAGACCTGCTGATCTGTTATACATACCAGGAAGAGAACAGAATATGATTTTTTTCTGTTTGAAACGTGTGTTGTCTTTATGAAATTCATGTATTTTAAACGTTTAATTAAGAAGAAAAAAAGTTACAGAAAGATACTAAGCTGATCACGAGATAGAAAGATCACCCGTTTTTCGTGCATAAAAAGTGGCTATTAACTGGGTGAACTGTTATTAACTGGAGTCAACTGGGTGAAAACACATAATATGAACATGAAACAAAACAAAAAATAAAAATAAGATACAATCTACAGACATTAAAACCGGTGTCATGGAAATATAACTATCAAGGAAGCCACAAGAGAGAGTTCTCACCTGAGTAAGGTCTTTATTTCAATATTGGGAGCAACCAGAGACTCAATTTGTTACAAGCAGTACAGGGTTTTCATAAGACGTTGCGCTGTAAAAAAAGCTCAGCGCTTTGTCCCTTCTAAAACTTCCACTTTCCCTAAAAGAAAACAGATTACATCAAAAAGCGAAAGAAGAAGCACTAGATATGTTATTCAAAGCTTATCAGTTACTTTCAGCTAATTCTAACGACCCAGACAGCATATATTGTTTTGGTACATTGTCTTCTAAAGTAACCTAAACAGTGTACTTTGTTGACGCACTGTTTTCTAAAATTCTGCACGTACTGTAGCACAGCAATTACATCCTTTAAATATATTATCTAAAAGCCCCAATATATTTCTTTGCAAAGCTCTCTACATTTTAAGAATCAATTTACTTATTAGATTTCCACTTCAAGACTTGTTCGGCTGGCATTCGGGGAGTCGCGTTTTTCAGAATTGTATTGAGATCGTTTTCCACAGAGCTCAGATGTCAAAGCACAGCAGCAGCTCTCCACAGCGATCCTCTATAGCGCCCTTTCTCCCGCAGCTCCGTCCTCATTGGAAGGATGCAAGAGTGAAAGGCTGAAGTGAAATAGAGCAGGGACGAAGGCAGTGAAGAGAGAGAACGTGGGAAGAGGAGAAAAACGCAAGGGAAAAAAAGCAGCATCATAAAAGAGGTGACGGAGCTGTCCTCTCAATAAGAAGGGTGCCACCGAACCTTGCTCTCGCTTACGGCCACACCCCCTTGAGCACGCCTGATCTCGTCTGATCTCGGAAGCTAAACAGGGATGGGCCTGGTTAGTACTTGGATGGGAGACCGCCTGGGAATACCAGGTGCTGTAAGCTCTTAAGCGCAGGAGGCGTCCTATCCCCGCTCGCTCGCTCATTCCCCTGTTCACACGTGCAGTGCGGCTTGTCCGTCTGTTTATTTGTCAGCTTTGGCGAGACACGGGTGCTTGTGTATTAGCGGGAGCGTTTTTTATTCTGATCAGGAACAGTTTTACAAGTCCGCAAAGGATCGAGGAAAGGTTTATCACCAGCTGAAAAGAGACACAGCGCTTCGGCTGTGGAGACTTGTTCGGCTGGCGTTCGGAGAGTCGCGTTTTTCAGAATTGTATTGAGATCGTTTTCCACAGAGCTCAGATGTCAAAGCACAGCAGCAGCTCTCCACAGCGATCCTCTATAGCGCCCTTTCTCCCGCAGCTCCGTCCTCATTGGAAGGAAGCAAGAGTGAAAGGCTGAAGTGAAATAGAGCGGGGACGAAGGCAGTGAAGAGAAAAAACGTGGGAAGAAGAAAAAAACGCAAGGGAAAAAAAGCAGCGTCGTAAAAGAGGTGACGGAGCTGTCCTCTCAATAAGAAGGGTGCCAGCGAGCCTTGCTCTCGTTTACGGCCACACCCCTTTGAGCACGCCTGATCTCGTCTGATCTCGGAAGCTAAACAGGGATGGGCCTGGTTAGTACTTGGATGGGAAACCGCCTGGGAATACCAGGTGCTGTAAGCTTTTAAGCGCAGGAGGCGCCCTATCCCCGCTCGCTCGCTCATTCCCCTGTTCACACGTGCAGTGCGGCTTGTCCGTCTGTTTATTTGTCAGCTTTGGCGAGACACGGGTGCTTGTGTATTAGCGTGAGTGTTTTTTATTCTGATCAGGAACAGTTTTACAAGTCCGCAAAGGATCGAGGAAAGGTTTATCGCCAGCTGAAAAGAGACACAGCGCTTCGGCTGTGGAGACTTTATTAATAAGGCCCCTCAGTAGTTGAGATCTCTGTTATACCCATCTAGAAACATGCAATCAGCATGTTATTGCTGAAGCAATAGTCACAACATTATTCCACACCTGGGTGAGAGGCGGGTTATGATGACAGTCATGCTTTCTACACCTTATACTGAGCTCAGAAATGGACCAAGCGGACATCTCACGAGCAGATCCCTCCGCGTATAAGAAAGGCAACTTGTCTCAGAAAAAATACCACGGATTCACATCCAAAATATGATAAAAAGGCAAAAACCCCACACTTGGAATGCAAACGTACCCTAAAAAGGAAACACGGTTTTAAAACCAACTTGATTTTCCCCTGGAGAAACCTTTTTATGGACACACATCGCATCTATTACACATGTAGAACTAAATATAAAGATAAAACTTAATATAAGAAGTCATGACATATCACACATGACGAAGTCTGGTCCAGAATAAACAGTTTACACTGACCCACCTTTATTTACCCTGGTCACTCACTTCTATTAACTGTCTAACTGGGTAACAAATTAATATTTGTTTCAATTTGGGATCTACACCTGGGAGCCCTGAAATGTTGGCCAGAGGGGAGAAGCTGATATTCAGACGTGAGAATATATTAAAAAAAAGGATCTGATGTTGTTTTTCACCTGTCTAATCAAAGCTTGTTCAAAAATTATCTGATTATAGGACACACGAGTTTATAATCATACTCATTCCACTTTTTAACCCCGTATATATGCACAATATGAAACGTATATACACTAAATCTCACGTGTGACTCCCATAATATACATTTCTTTACGAAAATTAGGAACACTTACTACAATTATCAACCCCCCATGACGAGGCAATATTTCATACCTTTGTTTCTTTGTGGGTTCAAAGTTCTGTCCTGTCGTTTCACACGTAATGTTTTGGTAGTTATCTCAATTTTCCTTTGCAATTATCTCCAAGATCATCATCAACTTTTTGTAAAACGCTATGCACAACCGATATTTAAAGAAAGTCCTGTACCAAAACGTCTTCGTAGGGAAAGACAACTTTTTTTTCCTTACGTTAGTCGGTACACGGTTACTCAGAAAATCCATTCACCGCCTTTAAAAAAAAGTTTCGTTTTTTATTGTGGTTCACTGACATTTCTGTCACAATTCTGAGGGACCCCAAATAAAATTCACTTGCCGGTATAAAGACGCCGGTGAGGATAAGACAGGTATCGAGCCACCTGCGTATCTAGCGGACGTTTAAAATAAAAAAAATGGCGTGTAATGTTGCGAAGGGCTACTGTTTTTTTTATAGTTTGTCGATTGTAAGGGACGTGGGCCGCGACAGAAATACTGGACGGGGTGGGAAAAGGTTTATTG